>NC_089585.1:93679166-94000807 GCF_019320115.1 Miscanthus floridulus
TGCAACTAAATTTTTCTTTACACGTTGTCCGTCTAAATGCAGTTTAAAAGTATTGATGTACATTCTTGAGTGAAAAACAATATGTTTTGAACATACTATTCAGTAATTAAGACCATCATCCCATCAATCAAATATGTCGAACATGCTATTCCTCTCGCAGATTGCTGAACAGAACCTCATCGTCACCAACTGATACCATTACAAAAAGAATACAAGCTAGTCGCCAAAATTGCTGCAGCATAAGGTTCAAAATAAAATTGCTGCAGCATAAATAAAATAACTGAATCTTCATTTAATCAAGTTTTATCTCTGTTACATAAAGTATAGAAATTAAACAGACAAACAAACAAATCATACGATGGGGCTTCTGGAGCTGCTGACAACTTTCGTCATTCACATCGCATGCCATAATGTGACATGATACTTCTCAATGTCAAATCGAGTCAAATTGAGCTGGACCTTTGCGACCATACTATAAACGATGTTAGTTACCACTTACTAACATGCGTGTACTTTGGGAGTGTATTCGTGAATCTGTCATACTCCTTTGGTCCTTTCCTCCGTTTGCTGCTTCCTGCTTCCCGCTTGGATGATCTATCCTCTCTTGCAACATCACTACTGCCTGAGGCACCAGCCTTCGACTTCTTTCGCGATTTCTGTTTTGATTTTGAGGACTTCCGTTTTTTAGATGGTGATGAACTAGTGTCCTCGGATGTGGATTGACTATTTCTGGGCAATGGTTCATCCTCATTTATCACATGCCAATTATACACTGCATCATTCTCGCTGTCAAACTGTTGGGTGATCGGTTCCCAGGGTTCCGCTAACATATCATTGTTCCAGCCTTTCCGGTCAAGGAGAACTGAATCTGGTCTGACAATGGTACCCAGAATGCTCCTATTATGTCCCAAACTTATAAGCGAGTTTGCATCAGTTAACACAGAGTATGCCTTGGAAAATGCTGATTTCACCTGAAAAAAAGGGAATTTATTCAGGTTTTCTCAAGTCAAAAAATTCCAGAGTAATAGTATCATAGCAAAAGGCAAAATGAGTTAAAGCATCAAACAGTTCCAGTATCACATCCACAGCATCGGCAACATGCAATGCAGAAGCATGAGTAAAAAATCAATAGAGTAATTACCTTAAAGTAGTTAAAGGAATTCTTTCCGATATCATTATCTGGTGCCTGGACATCATGAGTTGAATGAGTTAATCCATTGTAACTCAAGATCCTCAAGTTAGGTGAAAAAGAATGGACAGGTATTTTACCATGGGATCCTGAATCGCTAATAGATGTGGTCGATCATGATTCATAAAGCTATAAAACCAAAATAAAAGAAGAATCAGAGAAGCGTAGAAATAAACTAGTATAAAAAGGTTAGAACGTGGAGAAACTAAACAATTTCACCCTAGCACCTGACAAGTTTTCCAATTATTAAAGGAATTAAAGAAATTCACATATCAGTGTCTATTGCTAGTCTACAAACAACAACAGAATATTTTTAAACAACGACCAAACTAAATGAAAGCAAGATATGTTGCCAGCTCAACAAAATTTGCAAGTCAATAATCAGTGAGTTGTCTGGCATAAGTTCATCTAGTAAATCATCAGCTTACTCTTTATCACTCTTCAAGAAAAAGGTCCTTGAAGAATTGCAAGATATTCCGACGTCCCAATGGTTCAACTTGCGTCCATAAAAATCAAAGAACCTGACCTGCCATAAAAGAGCAGGAAAATATAAAGGGGTGTCCTTTGACTTTTCTTCACCGTCACAAAGAGAAATCTCAAGGGAGAATGAAACAAGAATTTCAAGGTAGGAAAATAGAGCTCACAGTTTGCTGCGAGCCAATATGAAGATATTCTGAGACTGGAACAATAATAACAAAAGTATCACTTACCAAAAGAATTCCCAAATTGTGCTCCTTTGACTGATGATACCCGAGAATATCTTTTCCTCCCCAGACCAACTAAGAACAAAAACCACAGTGGTAAATGATTTATAAGAAAGAATGAATTTTCAGGCCCACAAATAATATGAAACTTCAGACAAGCAAAAAATAACACTACGAGTGAAGTGCAATGCAGCTGAAATAGTTGTGTTACAAGTGTTTAGAGCTAAATAATTCAGTTCTATTAATTGAACTTCAACATTTTTTAGGAGAACTTAAACAGCTAACAAAACATCATCTTTGCTTTCAACCATTTATTAAAGGATTATAGGTTTATACAAGTTTCAAATATCAACTCAAAATCCTATTTGAAAGATCATAAGGAAAAGGCTTTCCAGATCAAAAAGTGAAATCTCATTTCACCTGTAGATGTGTGATCAACATTGTAAGAAGAGCATATGATCCAATTCCACCGGTATAGACCTACCCAGAAAGTGTAATGGTTGTTAGAAATCTGGATCGACACAACAATTCAAGATAACCACCTTTTAATTAAAGGAGCAACAAGTCACTGACTTTTGTTCAATTGTACCTCGTTGAGCTCTCTCTGATGCAGAAAAACTTTCAGAATCATACATAAAGGTCTTAAAGCAGGCAACTTCTTCACAGCATCCTATACAGTACAAAATGGAAAAGGATCATTGTGGTGGTCCAAAACAATCAGGTGAGCCAAAGTACATGTTGAACATCTGCCACAGATTAGCTTCAAACAGAGTACATGCTGCCTCCGTTACTAGAATAGTTAGTTGCCCAGTTCAACAAGTACCTTGATGAAGTCTGCTGCCTGCGGCCCACCATCTATATCAAAGCTGGAACAGAAAAGATTCTTAACAGAGAACTGGGACAACAGAAAAAGAAGTCGAGTATTGGTCTGAGCAATGAAAACAAAACTGCACCTGATGTCAAAAGCTATGCCACTCTTTCTTTCCACAAACTTCACAATTGGCACACGTGCCTTTGCTATTACCTGCCGCAAAAGAAAAACAGTAGTCCATTGACTAAATAAGCAACTCAGTAACTAATAGTTGACAAAGTGGCAATGTCCAATGTTCCAGACGATGGCATTTGGTCACTGCCAGTGGCGGAAGACAGATTAGATTTGAGGTATCACGGGGTTGGTTCATGTTGTGGAATTGGCAGTTTGGCGTGTCATCTAGGGCTAGCAATTCAGCCTTCAGGAGTGGGGATGGTAGGCAGATGGGCAAAATGCTTGGTCACTGGCAGAGAGAGAGAGAGAGAGAACAGCACTTAAGTGTCAAGACCCACGAAACTGGACTGAATGTGAGAGGGATTGGGTGGGCCACACTAATAGTGGCAAAAAGTTCAATGCCCCCAGCAGCAGCGAGCTACTTGCTGTGGCAACTTACAAAACTTTCCTCTATCTCTAGCTTGTTTGTTTCCTTCACACTTCTCAAGTGCCTGTACTGGTCACCTGATCCTGCCTGTGCTGCTCGTGCGACATGTTCGTCAGGCAGCTCAATGACACCACAGGCTCCACACTTTTCACCCTCCTCATTTTTCTAAGCCTCACCATCGTTATTTTATTTCCCGTGTGTTTCTCTGCTCATATTGGAGGACGGCAATCAGCAGGTCGGCAGCCATGGAGCCAGGACCAGCAATTCGCAACAAAGGGCAAGGGATATCATGGCAAAATTAAGGTATGACAGCCCTCCGCCATGTTCCCTACCAAACCAACCAGTTATCATCCCTCGTGGTTAATTCAATTGGGTAACAGCTTGCGTTGTTTCTTTGATGGGAAAAAACAGTGTTTTCCCTGTAGAAACTCATGTTATGAGTAGTTTATGAACCAGAAAAGAAACTCAGAGATTCTTGCACAATATTTTTTTTTTTTTAAAAGTGAGAACTGGACCTGTATTTTTTTAGCAACACCTTTCTGAGACAATGCTTTTGCGAGAGCATATAGACCAACTTGAGGAGTCTTAACTCTGGACTCAAATATTACAACCTGCAACAACAAGCCTAATATGAACTTAAGCAGATAAAGGAGATAGGCATTTCATAAAATGAAGGTGCATGACCCTGTGTGTCCAGGTGAAACATGGGAAGTGCTAGACAACAAGCTTAGGTGATGTACCCTAGAAACTTTCTTTATCAATTACTCCATCCATGCCACTATGTTTGTCCATAGCACACCGGCGCACTAACCCAGTATGTGTTTCAAGAAAATTCAATGTGAAATGACTGTCCATGCCCCTGTTAAATAACATGACGCAACCATTTCTCTTTTTCCAAAGCACTTGGTTGAGGGTAGAGAATGGAAACATAGTAATGACTACACTTTCTCGATGGACAATTGGACAAACATTGTGAGACATTCTCTCAAGGTTATGGACAAACATAGTGACACAGAGGGAGTGTTACAAAGAACAAACAAAGTATGTCTGTCGATATCGAATTAGTTAGTGCAAATACAAGGAATTTCTCTCCCATGTACTAGGAGCAGACTCTTGTTTCTCCTTAGTATTCTTTCTCTTCTTAATAATGAAATGACACGCAGCTCTCCTGTGTCGTTCGAGAAAAAAATACAAGGTGAAGATAGGTCCATACAAACATAGCATGTCCTTCTGACCTACGCATGACAATATTGCTAGCGTGAACTGACACATATACCACTTTTCACCCTCCCTATATGGCAGTTTTGTTGTTTTTTCTGCAATTGCAACAGCAGAAACATAGGATGGAAGTCCACCTTTACCTTTTTCTGTTACTATATACTCCCCTACTATTTATTACATTATCTCAATCATATTATTACTTATGGTAATAGAACTTTCTATTGCTTCAAATTTGATAGTGAATAGTTACGGCTATAAGGACCTCAACTAATGTGTCGTTAAACAAAATTAGAAGAGAAAAAACAAATCTTCAGCTCTTCTTTCTCCTTCATAGTAAAGATAGAGACTAATACTGTCTAACAAAGTAAGCACTATGATCCAGCAATTAATACAACACAATGGAACAGATAAAGTGAAGCACCAAGCTAGAAATATAGAAAGAGGAGGAAAGAAGAATGCTTACATCTATATCACTTGTTGGTAGATAGAGACCTGTCCTGAAAGATCCAAAAACTTCCACCTGCCATGCAAGAGTGGGAATCACCAAAATGGTTCACAGCTATTTGACACAAACTACAGGGGGAAAGAGGGTGTGATGCCTTGCACTGTGGCCATATATGTTTGACAACATCAGAGACATCTTGCACAGCAGCTGTTCGTGAAGATTGCTCTTCAGTAGAAGGTGAGATAAAATCACAGAAGTCAAGAATCTCTGCAACAAAGATACAATATTAGTACTCCAACAGTCAAATTATCCATCACAAAACCATACATACATCTGTGAGTTTTTATTGATCTCAAGTTCTACTAGTTCAAGTGCTAAAGATAAATGTGATTTGAATGTCTGGATCAACTGCATAAGTAGCTTTACTATTTCTTAAGTATAATATCAAACTGGTCCTTGAGACTATTGTCTAACAAATTCCAAGTAACAATCAGCTCTATCGGAACCAAAAAAAGTGTTTGGCATCATAGCACTCTCTACACAGTTTCTGCATCCAAATACATGAAGACCACACTACAAGGTACTCCCTCCATTCCAAACTATACTTCACTTTAGCTTTGTCCTAAGTCAAACTTCTCTAACTTTGGCCGAGTTTTTAGAAAAACATATCTACAAGTTCAAATAAATGCACTATCAAGACATGTCATGGAGAATTGAATGTACTATTTTGGCACTCTAGCTGTATTTTTCTATAAATGCACTATCTTGGGGCGGCCATGCTACGCCAAATTACAGGTTACTGAAGCTCTGTATGGCAACCTATAGTTTAGCTATTCTGATATATTTACTGAAGAAAATGTGATCTTTAATCTGTTATATCGGACCACTTCACTGCATCAGTAATTTAATGCCACAGCAGAGCAAAGTCCATTTAGTTGCGCTATAATTTAGGCACTAGAAGCCACAAATGGATCGACACAACAATTCAAGATAACCACCTTTTAATTAAAGGAGCAACAAGTCACTGACTTTTGTTCAATTGTACCTCGTTGAGCTCTCTCTGATGCAGAAAAACTTTCAGAATCATACATAAAGGTCTTAAAGCAGGCAACTTCTTCACAGCATCCTATACAGTACAAAATGGAAAAGGATCATTGTGGTGGTCCAAAACAATCAGGTGAGCCAAAGTACATGTTGAACATCTGCCACAGATTAGCTTCAAACAGAGTACATGCTGCCTCCGTTACTAGAATAGTTAGTTGCCCAGTTCAACAAGTACCTTGATGAAGTCTGCTGCCTGCGGCCCACCATCTATATCAAAGCTGGAACAGAAAAGATTCTTAACAGAGAACTGGGACAACAGAAAAAGAAGTCGAGTATTGGTCTGAGCAATGAAAACAAAACTGCACCTGATGTCAAAAGCTATGCCACTCTTTCTTTCCACAAACTTCACAATTGGCACACGTGCCTTTGCTATTACCTGCCGCAAAAGAAAAACAGTAGTCCATTGACTAAATAAGCAACTCAGTAACTAATAGTTGACAAAGTGGCAATGTCCAATGTTCCAGACGATGGCATTTGGTCACTGCCAGTGGCGGAAGACAGATTAGATTTGAGGTATCACGGGGTTGGTTCATGTTGTGGAATTGGCAGTTTGGCGTGTCATCTAGGGCTAGCAATTCAGCCTTCAGGAGTGGGGATGGTAGGCAGATGGGCAAAATGCTTGGTCACTGGCAGAGAGAGAGAGAGAGAGAACAGCACTTAAGTGTCAAGACCCACGAAACTGGACTGAATGTGAGAGGGATTGGGTGGGCCACACTAATAGTGGCAAAAAGTTCAATGCCCCCAGCAGCAGCGAGCTACTTGCTGTGGCAACTTACAAAACTTTCCTCTATCTCTAGCTTGTTTGTTTCCTTCACACTTCTCAAGTGCCTGTACTGGTCACCTGATCCTGCCTGTGCTGCTCGTGCGACATGTTCGTCAGGCAGCTCAATGACACCACAGGCTCCACACTTTTCACCCTCCTCATTTTTCTAAGCCTCACCATCGTTATTTTATTTCCCGTGTGTTTCTCTGCTCATATTGGAGGACGGCAATCAGCAGGTCGGCAGCCATGGAGCCAGGACCAGCAATTCGCAACAAAGGGCAAGGGATATCATGGCAAAATTAAGGTATGACAGCCCTCCGCCATGTTCCCTACCAAACCAACCAGTTATCATCCCTCGTGGTTAATTCAATTGGGTAACAGCTTGCGTTGTTTCTTTGATGGGAAAAAACAGTGTTTTCCCTGTAGAAACTCATGTTATGAGTAGTTTATGAACCAGAAAAGAAACTCAGAGATTCTTGCACAATATTTTTTTTTTTTTAAAAGTGAGAACTGGACCTGTATTTTTTTAGCAACACCTTTCTGAGACAATGCTTTTGCGAGAGCATATAGACCAACTTGAGGAGTCTTAACTCTGGACTCAAATATTACAACCTGCAACAACAAGCCTAATATGAACTTAAGCAGATAAAGGAGATAGGCATTTCATAAAATGAAGGTGCATGACCCTGTGTGTCCAGGTGAAACATGGGAAGTGCTAGACAACAAGCTTAGGTGATGTACCCTAGAAACTTTCTTTATCAATTACTCCATCCATGCCACTATGTTTGTCCATAGCACACCGGCGCACTAACCCAGTATGTGTTTCAAGAAAATTCAATGTGAAATGACTGTCCATGCCCCTGTTAAATAACATGACGCAACCATTTCTCTTTTTCCAAAGCACTTGGTTGAGGGTAGAGAATGGAAACATAGTAATGACTACACTTTCTCGATGGACAATTGGACAAACATTGTGAGACATTCTCTCAAGGTTATGGACAAACATAGTGACACAGAGGGAGTGTTACAAAGAACAAACAAAGTATGTCTGTCGATATCGAATTAGTTAGTGCAAATACAAGGAATTTCTCTCCCATGTACTAGGAGCAGACTCTTGTTTCTCCTTAGTATTCTTTCTCTTCTTAATAATGAAATGACACGCAGCTCTCCTGTGTCGTTCGAGAAAAAAATACAAGGTGAAGATAGGTCCATACAAACATAGCATGTCCTTCTGACCTACGCATGACAATATTGCTAGCGTGAACTGACACATATACCACTTTTCACCCTCCCTATATGGCAGTTTTGTTGTTTTTTCTGCAATTGCAACAGCAGAAACATAGGATGGAAGTCCACCTTTACCTTTTTCTGTTACTATATACTCCCCTACTATTTATTACATTATCTCAATCATATTATTACTTATGGTAATAGAACTTTCTATTGCTTCAAATTTGATAGTGAATAGTTACGGCTATAAGGACCTCAACTAATGTGTCGTTAAACAAAATTAGAAGAGAAAAAACAAATCTTCAGCTCTTCTTTCTCCTTCATAGTAAAGATAGAGACTAATACTGTCTAACAAAGTAAGCACTATGATCCAGCAATTAATACAACACAATGGAACAGATAAAGTGAAGCACCAAGCTAGAAATATAGAAAGAGGAGGAAAGAAGAATGCTTACATCTATATCACTTGTTGGTAGATAGAGACCTGTCCTGAAAGATCCAAAAACTTCCACCTGCCATGCAAGAGTGGGAATCACCAAAATGGTTCACAGCTATTTGACACAAACTACAGGGGGAAAGAGGGTGTGATGCCTTGCACTGTGGCCATATATGTTTGACAACATCAGAGACATCTTGCACAGCAGCTGTTCGTGAAGATTGCTCTTCAGTAGAAGGTGAGATAAAATCACAGAAGTCAAGAATCTCTGCAACAAAGATACAATATTAGTACTCCAACAGTCAAATTATCCATCACAAAACCATACATACATCTGTGAGTTTTTATTGATCTCAAGTTCTACTAGTTCAAGTGCTAAAGATAAATGTGATTTGAATGTCTGGATCAACTGCATAAGTAGCTTTACTATTTCTTAAGTATAATATCAAACTGGTCCTTGAGACTATTGTCTAACAAATTCCAAGTAACAATCAGCTCTATCGGAACCAAAAAAAGTGTTTGGCATCATAGCACTCTCTACACAGTTTCTGCATCCAAATACATGAAGACCACACTACAAGGTACTCCCTCCATTCCAAACTATACTTCACTTTAGCTTTGTCCTAAGTCAAACTTCTCTAACTTTGGCCGAGTTTTTAGAAAAACATATCTACAAGTTCAAATAAATGCACTATCAAGACATGTCATGGAGAATTGAATGTACTATTTTGGCACTCTAGCTGTATTTTTCTATAAATGCACTATCTTGGGGCGGCCATGCTACGCCAAATTACAGGTTACTGAAGCTCTGTATGGCAACCTATAGTTTAGCTATTCTGATATATTTACTGAAGAAAATGTGATCTTTAATCTGTTATATCGGACCACTTCACTGCATCAGTAATTTAATGCCACAGCAGAGCAAAGTCCATTTAGTTGCGCTATAATTTAGGCACTAGAAGCCACAAAATTCAAAACAATTCCCGAACTTAAGCTACCAAAAATCCACTGCGCAAAAGCACCAAACTAAAACCCTCACCCTTGTGTAGTTGAAGCATGGGGCTCCTAAACCGCCTCCCTCCTCTGAACCACGCGCGCTCCGACCCCTGCGCCGGCTGGTCCTCCAAAGCACGGGAGCTAGAGGGCGTCGCCGCCTCAGCGGCGGGCGCCGGGGCCCGCGGCGATGCCGGCTCAGGCTCGGCCTCGACGGAGGCAGGGGCGGAGACGTCGAGCGAGAAGAAGTCCGCCGCAGGGATGTCCGCGAGCGCATCCCCAGCCGCCGTTATCTCGGTGCGGAAGACGGCGTAGGTCGCGGTCGCATCATCCTCGTCCTGCCCCGCGGCGGCGGCGGCGTCATCAAAGGCCTCCTCCTCCGGCGAGAAGGCGAAGTGCAGGCCCGGGAGAGCGTCGTAGACGTAGTTCGTGGCGGGGACGGACGCCTCGGCCTCCATCTCCGTGGCGGCGGCTGGGGCTGCTGCTGCAGTGGCGGTTGCTGGCCTCGGCGGCGCGGGGTAGTAGAGAACGGCTCGTTTGCCCTTCCTCCCCCTCCTCCTTCGCTTTCGCGGTGGCGGTGGCGGCCAAGGCCACGCCCACGCGTTCGTCGCTTCCTGCAGAACCATGGATTGGGCTTCTGAGGCGCGCGCTGGCTGGAGCCTGGAGTGGAGCAGGCGGGCCGCGCAAGTTTGCTGACGGGGGTTTAGGCCGTGGCCAGGCCTATAGAAGGAGTGAAGTCGTAGCTCTGCAGGATTCATCCGCGGCCCACGAAACGTACCGAGAGCGGACTTCTTTTTTTTTCCTTCTTATTTGCTTCTCCTGTTTTTTCTCCCTTTTTAGACCAAAGGCATTGGCCCTGCTTATATTGAAAGCACATAACGGTAGCTGCTGGGGATACCAGCTTACAGTTTAGCATTTGCAACAACAAAGTTTAAGAAAGATAAGCAAAGAAAGATCCTGATCTTGAGGGGTAAATTTACTTTCCACAGCTCTGTCATTCTCAGATCAACATTGCCACTGTGTTTCATAAATCTGTACAGAGATTTGGTGGAGAATTTGCCTGAAGGTTCCAGAGCCCAAATTACAGTGTCATCCTCTTCTGAAAAGACTATTAACTCTAATTTCTCCTGCAGTTCATTCCACTCTGCCACCTCATCAATACCCAGTCTCCTTCTCAGATCTAAATTCCATTCCACCTCTTTGTGAGAGGGATTCACGTTTTCTCCGAAAGCAGCATTATACAAAACACTATATAGGAAATAAATTAATTTGAGTAGTCATGAAATTCGTCATTTTGATTTTGAGTTCAAAAGAGGTAATAGAACCATCTTGTATTTCACCCTATATATCCCTAGACTAGACCGATTGACCTCATCAAGTCATCATAGATGCAATGGACCATGATCCATGAATAAATCATGAAGAGGGACCGGGAGTGTAATAGCTCCACGGAGAGGCCCAACCGCCCTTCAACTCCAAGGCCCGACACATCTGAGATGGCATCCCGTGGAATGGATCAGTCATCAGTGCGTACAGCACAAACACCCACTTGGTCGCTTCATGATCTGTCCACGTTAAATCGGTAATGCTGTTTAACCCCGTGCTCACAAAACAGTCTCCACTTGGCGATCTGCGAGCCAGCGAGAGCTAGCCGAGAGCGACGCGCTATCAACAACGTGGCACGGTCAATTCGCCGGCGAGAGAACGAAGTTGCACGGTCAAGGGGCAATTTCTCTTGGTTTTCTCTCGCAGGCCAAGTGTCCAATCAGATGGAGTGTCAAAATCGACGGCGGCGGCGAGTGCGGAGCAAGGGCAATGCAGATGGCCGGAGACCCCAAAGCAGAATCCCACTTGCTCGCTTCTTTTTCAGTTTTCCTTCACGGCGAGGGTGGGCGTCCGCAGTGGGCGTTCTTTAGTCGGTTGAATCTAATAAATGCGACCATAGGACTGAGTCCTATATACTGTGTACTTGATTCTATGAAGAAGCCGCTCATATCCAACGAACCCGCTCCTATTCTCTTCTCTCTCCTGCGTGTCGGAAGTCAGACTGAGGAAAGAGAGGGGATCGGCAAACAGTAATAAATGGTGGGCTCAATTATAAACTCAGACCCGGTTCTACACATTGGAAACTAAATACTAGAGGCCATTACATCATTATGGGACCCACCCAAAGAGCCGACCCCGCATCTATACACTGTGGACGCTCTTATAGGGTAATAGGCGGGGTGGCCCCATCTGATTGGACACCGATGAAAATGCTCTCATGATGGACGGGATTGTTTGCCCCGTGTGTTGATTGAGTCCTAATCCGTAAAGATGGCAACGGCTCCTGATACCTGACGGGTATTTGATCCATTAGGGGATGGGAATAGAATCATATCTTTACCCACGGGTATCTAAATGGGCAAGAATCCATCCCCGATGGGTATAGTGGGTACGGGAACGTTTCTATTTTACCCGTCCCCGTTACCCGTTGGGGAACCCAACTATTTGAACTGTCATACGAGTATTAGGCCCAAAGAAGCTCAACATAGGTATTTTGGCCTAAATCTGAATAATCATATATATAGTTTGTGTGTTCTAGGAACCCTAGTTCAATTTTTTCTCACCATCTCCGCCAGCAACACAAGCACGCCTGCCCCACGAGCGCTTGTGCCCCTTGCTTCCTCGGTTCGGTCTCTCTGCCACCTTTGCTCGTCCTCCTCGCAACCTCGCTCCTTCTTCTCGGCATCTCCGAGACTCCGACACTTATATCCGGGTGAAGAAGAAACGTCTCTGATTGCAAAGCTGTGACCCCAAGTATTCTTGTTTATCGGGTATGTAGTACCCATTGGGTATCTGTTACCCGATCGATGCCCGACGGATACGGCGATGAGCAAGAATCTATACCTAAGACAGTTAACAAAGATGGGGATGTGATGAATTCTCCGTAGCGGCGGTACATCCCGTTGCCATCGTTCCCGCGTTCCCCGCGCTAAGCAACCCGCGGGCAAGAACCGGCAGCAGCATGCGCAAAGCGGCAAAAGTGCCTGCCGTGCCGTGCCGGTTTTGCGCTGCGTTGCCACTTGCCAATGCTTGCAGGCGGATCGAATCGCTCTACAGGCTGCCTTTTTTTGCTGCATGTGAACAGGGCAAAGACCTGCGCACTGCCGTTTTCCGCAATTGCTTCTCCGGACCGGTTCTCCCAGAAATCCAGAATACAGTGGCTTTATTATACTCCTACTAGGTTAGCTTGTACTGCAGCATTTCTCCTAGGTTAACTTGTGCCATGTGGTTCCGATCCTGGATCGACTAGAATCCGCGTATCTGCACGGAGCATTCCATCGGGCTTTGATCTGGTTTTCAATGTCCAGCTCAAATATCTTACGCCCAAGCGGCCAAGCCTAACATGGGTGATGCTCGGACCTCGTAAACTGAATAGGTTTTGATTTTTATAACTGATTGATGGTAGTACAAAGGCAGCTCCACCATCGACTTTTAAACTAGCTCTAAACATTTTTCTTATATTTTAATAGAAAAAGAAGAAAAGTTAGCTCTTGATCCAGAGCTAAACTCATGCACACATTTTAAGGTTACGTGAGAGTGTTATGTTAGGCTATCCATTTTAAAACCTATATGTTAAAATTAGATTCGAGCTAGTAAGGCATTTCCCAACGCCAGTAGCCTCAGCAGTGGCTTTAAGGTGCAGCTAGGTTTGGATGCCATGTTGTAAAAAAAATATGTGCTCTACATATGTTATAGTTGCCTGTAGAATCTACATATGCTTAGGAGAAAGAAGGTGGTCCATGCAAGATAATTAGAGGGAGAGAGAGATAAAAGTGACGTATGGTAAAAGGAAAAAGCAAGGTGGAGACCACAAGTAGAAAAGACATGATGGTTTGCATTGTGCAAATAGTGGCATTAATATCTCATAGTCTAAGTAGATCATTTTAATTGTACCGAAAACACATGCCCTGACTATCTCTAACCATGGTGTCGGGTACCTTAGAACAAGGTACCCCGAGCGAACATCAAAGGGGTCGCTAAAGTCCCATAAAAAAATAAAGCTAGAAGGTAAGTCGTGGGCCCCTCACCCGCCACGTCCGAGCCCACCAGGCCCTCCGCCTCGCCTCGAGCCTCACGCAGGAGGTCTCGGCGTCCTGACGCAATCTCCGCCTCGTGCGAGGCTCTCCACGGGAAGCCTCGGTAGGGAACACGATCTCCGCCTCGCGCGAGGCTCTCCACGGAAGGCCTCGGCAGGGAGTGCATTCTCCGTATCACGCGAGGCCTCTCGCGGAAGGCCTCGGCAAGGAGTCCGATCTTCGTCTCGCGCGAGGCCTTATTCTCCGTGTCGCTCGAGGCCGGTTCGTCCACAGCCCGTCACCCCCCGCCTCGACCGACCCTCCCGACAGCGCGTCATGTCTCATTAATACTTCAACCACTCCCGCAATCTCAGCCGGACGATGGCTCGACGCCACAGAATGGCCGACGGGACCTGAGGTCGCATCAGCGCCATACCGGCTGGGACAGAGCACGGCGGGGATTACCGGCCACTGTGTTCTAACGCTGTGCCCACGATCAGCGCCCACACTACACTGTGTCCCGCGATTCCCGCCTCAAAAACAACATCGCACGGACAACTTGGCCCGGGTCATCACCGCCTCCAAGCCGGCGCACCAGATCAGCCGCCCACTCGGGGCCTCGGCACTGTGCACCAAGGTCTCGGCTATCTCGGGGTGTGTGCCCGCCGAGACCCCCCACTGCGGTGCAGCCTCGGCACCGACCAAGCCTTGGCCTCGCGCACAGTCCGTCCATAGCAGCTTGCACGTTCACCGCCGCACCCACTCCAAGGCAGCCTAGGGACTCCCATGACGCACAGGGTCGGACGTGACCAGCACGTTGCCCCAGTGCTCCAAGGACGGACCACTCCGACGACCACGCCGCCACAGGAACAGGCTACAGGGTTTGGACACACCGCCCCTGTTGGCACGACGCCGTATAGTCAGCACATGTACTGTCCTTGTCCTCCCTTCAACTATAAAAGGAGAGGACTTGGGCCACTTAGACGAGGACTAGAAGAGAAGAACACTTTGCAACACACACACGCACACATCCCAGCCGCCTGAGAACAACGTCTCAAGCGGCCCACACGACACCTTGCCGAGACCTGGGACTAACTCCCTCTCTCCCCTAGCTTGTAACCTCCTACTACAAGCACTTCGGTGCAAGGAATACAAGATCGATCTCTCAGACTGGACGTAGGGCATCGATTGCCTGAACCAGTATAAACCTTGTGTCTCTTTGCATCACCATCCAGGATTAGGGGCACGCAGTTCAAATTCACTGGTTGGTTGAGGACCCCCCGGTCCGAAACACCGACAGTTGGCGCGCCAGGTAGGGGCCTCTGCGTGTCAGTTTCATCATCCCAGCAAGTTTCGGATGACAGACCCCGTACGACCATTGCGTCTCGGCACGGTGGTTTGGTTTGAGAGCCTAGAGTTCATGTCTCTAGGGCGTGAGTACGACAAGGTACTCCTCACTCCCCGAGCCCCACCAAACGATGATGAAGTCACGCACCGACAGCCCAGGCGTAGGCGGCGCCCAGGCGGCCGCTCTCGCCGCGCTCGCCAGGCACGACACGAGCAAGACCACCCCGACGCTACGTGAATCCGGGGTGGCATGCCGCTCCCCGCTGATATCCTACGACCAGCTGTTAGCACAGGGTCCCTGGCTGGGGACCTGTCTAGCCTGAGCTTGGACAAAGGAAATCGCCGGTGGCACGCGACGATGCCCAGTCGTCAAGCTCTGCTCCACCACTCCCTGAGGAGCCAATCTTGGCGGAGTAGAGTTTGGCGACGGCACCATGCCCATACCCCTTTGGGTTGAGAAATGCTGCTGCCTCTTATGCCTACGCCTACGCTACCGCTCACAAGGATCCCTTAGAACGCCGCCAGTGCTTCACTCTCGACCTGAGCACCCACGCCGACTCCTCGGAGGAGGACGAGGCATGGCCCAGAGTGGATTTCTCCGGACTCCATGACCCTGGGGCTATGCGCTAGTTCTTGGCCGTAAGCGACTACTGCTTAGGCTACTCCGACTCCGACGATGAGGGCACCTACGACCCCACTCGCGAGTGTTTTCACGTTGGGCTCGGGATGCTGAGAGCGGGCGAGGAGGATGAGGGGGCGGGCAGCCGTTCCCCACTTCGCCTAGGTACAGGCGCTGCCACACCTCCACGCATTGTCCTACCGGCCGCACGAAATGAGAACGCCACTCTTGCGCGACCTCAGCGCCCAGACCTGGAACAACTCCATGAGCTCCAGGCCAAGGTCGAAGAAGACCGACTTCTTCTACAGCAGCTTCGAGACTCTCTCAAACAGGAGCAGCGAGGTCGCGGCGAAGGCAGAGGAGCCCGACGAAGGGCCCACGATGTGCATCACCGCATCCATGACGATGAAGGGAGCGAGCAACCCCCAGTCTTCAATCGCGCTAGCTAGAACATCGCGGCTACAGCAATGCTGGTCCGCGCAATGCCCGAGCCTTCTACCATGGAGGGGCGGTGGGTCCACGGCGAGCTCCGGGATCTCCTAGAGACCGCCGCGGTACAACAGGCCGAAAGTTCCGCCTCACGACGGCACGGGGTGCCTCGAACTTGCCCGTAGCCCCGCCTTGGTAGGATAGGGAAGCCTCGGTTCGTCCTAAACCCACTCGAGCACCAATAGCCCATAGGGCCCCCGTGCTTCTAGACCACCTCGACCATCGACGTGAGGCGCAGGGAGACCATGAGGTGGTCAGTAAGCGACGATGCCACGACAACGAAGGGCCCGCTCGGGGTTATCACCCGCACCGAGGCGGCCGCTATGACAGTGAGGAAGACCACAGTCCTTCTCCTAAACCACCAGGCCCTCGGGTCTTCAGCAGGGCCATCTGCACTGCCCTTTTCCTAGTCCGGTTTCGGCAACCAGCCAATCTCGCGAAATATAGCGGCGAGACCAACCCCGAACTCTGGCTTGCCGATTACCGTCTGGCCTGCCAGCTAGGTGGCGCGGACGATGACCTGCTCATCATCCGCAACCTCCCCTTGCTCTTGTCAGACTCAGCGCGAACCTAGCTCGAGCACCTTCCTCCCTCATAAATCCACGACTGGCGCGACTTGGTTAGGATCTTCGTCGAGAACTTCTAAGGCACATATGTGCACCTTGGGAACTCCTGGGACCTTAAAAGTTGTCGCCAGAAGCCGGACGAGTCTCTCCGAGACTTCATCTAGCGCTTCTCCAAATAGTGCACCGAGTTGCCCAGCATCGGTGACTCGAAGATCGTCCAGGCTTTCCTCTCCAGCACCACCTGCCGAGACCTGGTTCGAGAGTTAGGTCGGAACATGCCGCGCTTCGCTGTTATGCTCCTCGACATCGCCACCAACTTCGCCTCGGGTGAGGAGGCTATCGGAGCCATCTTTCCCGACAGCGATACCAAGGGAAAGCAGAGGGACGAGGCCCCCGAGGCCTCGACCTCCCACCTCCCCAAGAGAAAGAAAAAGGGGCGCCTAGGGAAGTAGGAGGTCCTGGAGGCCGATCTGGTCATGGCCGCACAGCGCAAGAATCCCTGAGGCCCCAGAGGCCCTAGGCCTTTCAATGACATGCTTAAGAAACCCTACCCTTACCACCAAGGCTCGGTCAAGCATGCCCTCGAGGATTGCTCCATGCTATGACGTTACTACGCCAGGCTCGGGCTCCCCGACGATGACGCCAAGCAGAAGGGCACTGGCGACCGGGACGAGGACAAGGACGATGGGTTCCCCGAGGTACGCAACGCCTTCATGATCTTCGGTGGACCCTCGGCGTGCCTTACGGCGCGGCAGCGCAAGAGGGAATGCCGAGAGGTCTTCTTAATCAAGGTGGCCACCCCCCAGTACCTCGACTGGTCTTGAGAGGCAATCACATTCGATTGAGACGACCACCCTGACCATGTTTCAAATCCCGGGCAGTACCCACTGGTTGTCGACCTGATCCTCGGCAACACCCGACTCTCCAAGGTGTTGATGGATAGAGGCAGCGGCCTCAACATCCTCTACGTCAATACCCTGGAGCTCTTGGAGATAGACCGGTCGAGGCTCCAAGGCGACGTCGCCCCCTTCCACGGCATCGTGCCAGGGAAGCGCACGCGACCCATCGGGCGCATCGACCTTCCCGTCTGCTTCGACACCCCCTCCAACTACCGCAAGGAAGTCCTTACCTTCGAGGTAGTCGGGTTCGGGGGAGCCTACCACGCCATCCTAGGGTGGCCGTGCTACACCAAGTTCATGGCAGTCCCCAACTATACCTATCTCAAGCTCAAGATGCCAGGCCCCAGCGGTATCATCACGATTGAGTCCACGTACGAACTTGCATACGACTGCGACATTGAGTGCATCGAGTACGCCGAGGCTCTTATGGAGGCCGAGACCCTCATCACCCACCTCGACCAACTCAGTGGCGAGGCGCCTAACTCCAAGCGTCGCGTGGGGGCGTTCGAACCCACGGAAGCCATCAAACTCGTCCCGGTCGACCCTACCTGCCCCGACGACCGGGCGCTGAGGATCAGTGCCACCCTCGACATCAAATAGGAAGCCATGCTCGTCGACTTTCTCCGTGCAAACGCCAACATATTCGCATGGAGTCCCTCGGACATGCCGGGCATACCGAGGAAGGTCGCCGAGCATGCCCTGGACATCCGGGCCAGATCTAGACCGGCGAGGCAACGCCTACGCCGCTTCGACGAGGAAAAGCGTAGGGCCATTGGTGAGGAGATACAAAAACTCTTGGTGGCCGGATTCATCAAAGAAGTGTCCCACCTAGAGTGGTTGGCTAACCCCGTGTTAGTCAAGAAGAAAAATGGGAAATAGAGGATGTGCGTAGACTACATCGGTTTGAACAAAGCCTGTCCAAAAGTCCCCTTTCCATTACCCCAAATCGATCAAATCGTTGATTCCACTGCAGGGTGCGAGACCTTGTCTTTACTTGATGCGTATTCTGGTTACCATCAAATCAAGATGAAAGAGTCAGACCAGCTCGTGACTTCTTTCATCACACCATTCGGCATGTACTGCTACATGACTATGCCTTTTGGCCACAGAAACATAGGTGCCACATACCAGCGGTGCATGACCCAGGTCTTTGGCGACAACATTGGGCGGACCATCGAGGCCTACGTAGACGACATCGTGGTTAAGACCATAAAAGCCGAGGATCTCGTCGATGACTTGAGGATAACCTTCAAATGCCTTAGAGAGAAGGGCATCAAGCTCAATCCCGAGAAGTGTGTGTTCGGAGTCCCTCGAGGCATGCTCTTAGGGTTCATAGTCTCGGAACGCGACATTGAAGCCAACCTAGAGAAGGTCTTGGCCATAACCAGTATGGGACCAATCAGAGACCTCAAGGGAGTACAGAGGATCATGGGATGCCTTGCGGCCCTGAGCTGCTTCATCTCGCGCCTCGGTGAAAAAGGTTTACCTCTGTACCGACTCTTGAGAAAATCCGAGCATTTTTCTTGGACCCCCGAGGCCGAAGAAGCCCTCGACAAGCTCAAAGCGCTGCTCGCGAATCCTCCAGTCCTGGTACCCCCGACCAGGGATGAGGCCCTCTTACTCTATGTCACCGCAACAACCCAAGTGGTCAGCGCTACCATAGTAGTAGAGAGGCAGGGAGAGGGGCATGCTCTGCCCACGCAATGACCTGTTTATTTCATCAGCGAGGTGCTCTCCGAGACCAAAGCACGCTACCCCCACGTCCAGAAGCTGGTCTACGCTGTAGTCTTGGCCCGGCGCAAGCTGCGTCACTACTTCGAGTCTCACCCAGTGACTGTGGTGTCATCTTTCCCCTGGGCGAGATAATTCATAACCGGGAGGCCTTAGGCAGGATAGCCAAGTGGGCCATCGAACTTATGGGGGAAACCTTGACGTTTGCGCCTCAAAAGGCGATCAAGTCTCAGGTCTTGACCGATTTCATGGCTAAGTGGACAGACACCCAATTGCCACCTGCTCAAATTCAGACGGAGTGCTGGACCCTATACTTCGACGAATCCCTGATGAAAACTAGGGTAGGCGCGGGTCTACTCTTCATCTCGTCCCTCGGAGTACACGTGCGCTACTGTAACATCTCGGATGTTTAAATGTTAAAATCTGACATGTCATCATATGCATTGCAAAGCATTTGGCATTTGGTGAAAACTTTGATATGCATTTACTAAAACAAGTTTACATTTGTGTAATGAGTGTTGAATTGTATTGTTTGACTCAAGTTCAAAGTTTGACTGGGTTTTAAATTTTTTGAGAAAACCCCGCGTTTCAACATGTAAACCCTACCCTGAAAATCCATTTCAAAATCTAAGCATATTTTGGGGTTGGGCCCAAAAGCAAAAGTGTAGAGCTTGGCAAGTTATACAAAGTTTGTTTTTGGAGTTTTTCAAGTTGCTTAGAAAATTTTTGAGTAAATAAAAAAGGCGTAATTCGGTAAATTTCCCTATTCAAATTCAAAAGTTCATTTCAAAATCTAGACCGAATTAGGAGATGGTTATAAAAGCAAAGTTGTAGAACTTTTGATTTTGAACAACTTTTGTTTTTGGAGATTTTTGAGTTATTATGAAAATTTGAGAGTAATTTGTGAATTTTGACGAATGGCAATTCTGTAATTTGGATGAACAGTGTCCACCGCCGAAGCTACATGGCCGGCGATCTTCGGTTTGCTTCCAGGCGCGATCGTGGCCGTCTTTGGCGTCGTGCTGGTGCGGTGAAGGCCACAGCGCAGCTTCCTTGAGCTTCTGAGCCGTGTTATTTGAACCAAGGCGCCGTCGTCGTCGTTTTTCTTCTTCCTCTGTTTTTCCCGTCGCCACCGCCGCAGCTCCGTCGAGCTCTCGCCGTCGACTTAGCGCCGTTGCCGTCTCGGCAAAGCGTGCTCCAGCTCCGCCGTATCCTTGTGCATCTAGCCAACCCACCAATTCAGCTAGTCTAAGTCAGGAACTCGAGTTGCATCGTCTTCTTCCTCGCGGCCGGCAACTCCTCCGCCGAGCGCGATTCGCCACGGCCAGAGCTCCACGGTGCATCTTCGTCCCTGGTTTTGGCTGATTCTATTTCGTCTCGATACTGTGGTGCTTACTCCATAGTTGGTTGTTCATTTTGACCACTGCAGTCGCCGGTACACCATCGCCGACGACGTTTTGCTCCGCCGTGATCACCGTGATCGTCGTCACGCCTCTCCGTTGCTTCTCCGACCTCGCTCCTTGCTTCAACGCGTTCAGGGTGAGCTGCTGGTGCTTCCTGAGCCATCCGTTTAAGCTTTACAGGTCTCACATCGCCGGCGTAGTGCAGCAGCGCCGTCGTGGCCGCCATGGTCGACGTAGTGCTCGGTTCAGTCCGTAATTGGTCGCGTTAGTGCCATAAATCGATGCGCCTAGACTTGGTGATCATTTTGGTACGTTGGTCGTCGCCGGTGATCTCACCGTCGGCGAGAAATCGCCGGTCAGAGCCGTCGCTGCCATGGTCAACGTCGGAGGTAGATGATGACATGTGGGACCCGGTTGTCAGTGACTCAGCGTTCAAATGGATTTTTCTATTTTCAGATTTGAATGAATAGTGTCTGTTTTTGTTATTTTTGTGTAGATTTATTTAGAGCTCCAAAAATTATGAAAATTTTTGTGTGACTTCTCTGAGATGTATAGTATTTAAGAAAAATATGACATAATGTTTTTCAGTAAGTTTTAAATGTGATAAAAATTGCTCAATTAATTAATAAATGACTTTCCGTGATTTTTCTAGGCTTATTTACTTGTCCAAAAATTATGAAATTTGTTTTGCCACTTAGTTATCATGTAATGAACATTTACTAAAATTTTGAGCTCAATTAGAATAAGTTGATTTATTTCATAATTTTGAATTAAATAATTAATTCATAAAAGCAAATAGTAACTTTAATGATTTAGGTTTTGTTTGAAATTTTGGATTGAGTGATGACCTTGGGTCATTTGTTGATAATGATCCTTGGCAGTTGATGTACGTGTTATGAAAAAGATTTAGTTTGTTTGACTTGCAACTGTACCGCGAAGGAAGGTTGTATTCAAATTCGTAATTTTTGTATCCATCATCGAGCATCATGTTTCGTATTCCGCATCATGTTAAACATGGTATTGTTATTACGTGTAGTGAACGAAGGTGAACACGTGGTAGTTAATCAAGCTGTTGAGGAGGTTAATCCTTCTGTTGAGGTCGGATCGAATACTTGTGTAACGTCGCAGGAATCGGACTTTTCCGTCAACGAAGGCAAGCCCCGGATGCATACAACCCTATCTTGTGTTTTACAAATTAATTTTGCTTTTGCTTTCCGTTACTGCATTAAGTGATTAGGAGTTAAGTAAGAGCCAAATTGGTGCGTTACCATCCTTGTTATTCCATATTTACCATATTACCAGTTTTTAAACTCGTATATGCCCAGTTTTGCTTAGCTATGCGTAGAACGATGAAAGTCGGGTGATTACCTGCCACCTGCAAGTTTTAAATGGAACATCGGTTAATTATGTTAGCATGTGATATGGGAATGTGGAGTAATAAATCTAGACCGGGCGGACTTGGTGTGTGTGAGCCACAAGACATGGAGGTCTTGTGAGCGGGTTCTTTCCACCTGTGTCAATTAAGGCACGTCCGTTGTTGAATTGCATGAGGTGAGAATTTGTAGTACTAACCACATACTCCGGTAAGCCTAAACTTGGCAATTCTATTACGAGAATGGCTACTCGCGCACTGGGAGTGGAGAGATGGCGGGAATAGCGTGTACCCTCGTGGCTGGAATGTGGCCGGATTTGAGGTGTGCTGTATTCTCAGGTGGCGCGGACCCGTTCTTGCTTTAGAGGATCCGAGGGTAGGTTGATATATGTGAGTCGGGGACCTGCATATGTCGTGTGGTCTAGAATCCCCAGCTGGGTTTAATCGGTTCGAATCGTCGTTGCTCCTCGGTTATGGAGACTCAACTCACTGTTCATCATCGTAGTATTAATAACTAGAACTTGAGAATGGTTGATGAAGGTGTTGGATATGAAGTTTCATGATCGCATTATGGATCGTGTCATCTTTGTATATGATTTTATGAAGTTTAAATTGTTGAAATAAAGAACTTTGTTAAAAGAGCTTTTACGCGAAATAACTTCGATTATTGCTAAAACCATACCTTGAATCCCTGAACCTGCATTCCTGAGTTCTATCAGTTTTATTTCGGTTA
Organism: Miscanthus floridulus; assembly: GCF_019320115.1. NCBI lineage: Eukaryota > Viridiplantae > Streptophyta > Magnoliopsida > Poales > Poaceae > Miscanthus > Miscanthus floridulus. The sequence goes on from NC_089585.1 coordinate 93,701,884, forward strand.
AGTCTTGTTGAGTACTTTTGTACTCAGGGTTCGTTGACCCTTGTTGCAGGTGAGCCTCATGAGCAGATCTGTTTTGGATCGTGCTGCATGACAGTTGTACCTTGTGATGACAATGAGAAGTAAATGTGTGGCCCTTGGGCAGGGCAATCTCCTTGTGTGTTTTGTATTATATTATAATGCCACTCCACTATTTTGTTTTGTAATAAACATCGAACCTAGTTGCGAGGTTTAAAACTACTGTTTTGTAAATTATGTTATTGTAAGACTTCCGCTGTTTTTACTCTGATGTTTATATTTGAATAAATGTTGTAATACTGCAATGACTCTGTAACGTGATCCTGCTCGGAAATCGTGGATGATTCGAGGTTCCCCGAGGACACCCGACAGTCTTTTTAAGTTATTGGAAACATATGCATAAATGTCAAAAGGTCGTCGGACAGTGACAGTTGCATGTGGGCCCTATAACTTAGGAGGTTCTGCCACAGAATGGTATCAGAGCGATCGTTACAAGGTTTTGTTGTATTGTTTTACAAAAACTTCAAAATGATTTGGATGACTAAATTTAACTTGTTAATTTGGTCCAAATTGCTTCTGACTTATCTTAATTCTTTCTCACCATTCCCTATTTTATTAAAATGTTTTGTGTGGTGGAGTAGTAATTATACTATGCCCTATATAAAAATAAATGTTGTTTATATGCATTATAAACTTTGATGTTTTTGTTCGTAAGAACGATTCATGCATCATGAATAATTCACTTGTTACTTCCTTCACCCCTTAGTCTAGAGTTAAGTAGTGAGACTGGTTTGAGGAATGTAATCCATCTTAGCTACTCTTTAGATTTTGATCAAATGGTCTTACTTGGATTAAATTGGTTCCTACAGTATGGCTCGTGCCAAGATGACGCCCCGTAAGTCCACCGGACCCAAAGGAGTTCCTCGTCACCAACTTGCCCCTAGAAATGATGGTGCTAGCAGTAGCAGTACTAGGCCTGATCCTCAGGCAGAGATACAGAGGATTTCCGCAGAGTTAGCACAATCTACTAGAGATAGGGCTTTGGATGTTATACAAATAGATGAATTACAGGGTCAATTAAGGCAGCTCACCACCGCGCATAGGAACTGTGAAAGTATGTTAGTTCATACGGTGGAGGGAAGAAATGAAGCTTGGCACAGGGAAAATGTAGCTAGAGCTAGAACTCATGAGCTAGAATTCTATGTAGAAGATTTAGAAGAACATAATACCTATCTACATGAGGAAGTTCATAGGCTTAGCAATCTACTAAACCCGAATCATGAGCCTCAAGCTGATGCCATGGACCCAGGTGTCATCCTTGCTGATGAAAGTGAATCAGAAGAGGAAGAAGAAGAAGATCCTGAAGAATTAGTAATGATAGATGAAAGTGATGATGAAGGCGGTAACAATTCTGGAATGGATACCGAGCCTGAAGTTTGAAGTAATCACGGAAAAGAGTAGAGTTGTGTAATAGAAGATCTAGTTAAGCTAGTAGTCTTGTTTAGATGTGTTCTTGTGTTTAAATAAGTGGCATCGATGTAATGCGGGTAGTAAGCTCTTTGATCTTTGAATAAAGACTTGTGAATAAAGTTTGGTTTGTTATGAACAGATGCGTCGTACGCGGGGATCGCATATTCCTAGTACTTCACAAGATGATGATGATATCCCCAACCCGCCACCAATGCCGACCAATCTGGCTGATGCTATCGCTGCATTAGTCAATGTGACTGTGGAAAATTCTCGTTTGCTTCATGAGATGGCTCAAAGTAATCAGAATCAAATGCATGGAAACCGTGGCCATAATCATAACAGGCATGAGGCTACCTATGTGGATTTCACGGATACAAAACCCCCGGTGTTCACCAAGGCAGATGAACCACTAGAGGCTGATGACTGGCTTAGGACCATGGAGCAGAAATTTGATCTTATTCACTGCACAGAGTTTCAGAAACCGGTGTTTGCTGCCCAGCAACTTAGAGGTGCAGCTGGTGCTTGGTATGCAAATCTGATGGCCATGCAACCCGCAGGCATTCTATTAACTTGGACAGAATTTCGCACTGCTTTCAGAGCCCATTATATCCCGGAAGGAGTGATGGCTATGAAGCTGGATGAATTCCTTGCTTTGAAGCAAGGAGATCAAACCGTAATGCAGTATGTGGGATGATTTAATCATCTGTCGTAGTATGCATCTGAACATGTCAATACGGATGCCAAGAAAAAGAAATGGTTCATGAGAGGTCTGAATACCAAACTGCAGACAATGATGACAGCCTGTACGAATATCACTTATCATGAGGCAGTAAATATTGCAATTGCTTCAGAGGCAAAGTATCGGCAAAATAAGGAGCTCAAGAAGAAAAAGAATGTGCCGTCTGGACCTTTTGGTGGAAACCAAAAGAGGCAGAGAGTGATTTATCATCCCATAAACCATTATCGTCCTCCTTATCGTCCGCCGCAGTTCCAAGCCGGGCAACAGTCAAATGTCCGTCCTGCTATAACCTATCCGAGTTCATAGTCAACCAATGCTTCTGGTGGCAATGCTCCAACATCCCAGGGTCACAACTATCCGTGCTATAATTGTGGAAGGACTGGTCATTTCTCTAGGGAATGTCCATATCCTAGGCAGGCTAATCAAAATTATCAGAAGGTCCCTGCCAATCAACAACAAGGTCAAGCACCAAACAAGAATCCCAATCAGAATGCTCAGAAGGGCAAAGATGAGAGGAAGACAGGACGGGTGTTCTATATTTAAGCCGGGGAAATTCCAGAAGGGGAGCCAGTAATGATGGGTATGTTTCCTGTTGCCAATCACCCTGCAGTTATACTTTTTGATTCTGGCGTATCGCATTCATTCATCAATAGAACATTTGTCGTGAAGCATGAAATTTCGATTGGGGCAACAAAGGAAAGTTTATTTATACAGTCACCCGGGGGACGTCTGTGTACTAAGGAGATGGTATACCAGGTACCCGTAAACCTGGGTGGGCATATTTTTCCCACTACCATGATTATCCTTAAGGATCAGGATATAGATGTAATCTTAGGAATGAATTGGATGTATCAGCATAAGGCTGTTATAGATGCTTTGAATAGGACCTTAAGATTGAGTTTGCCTGATAGTAATTCTCAACTTCTTATCCAACTTCTAACCCTAAGAAGATTAGTGAGTAAGATTTGTGCAACTGTTGTCAAAGAGATTAGTGATATTCCGGTGGTGTGTGAATTTCCGGATGTGTTTCCTGAAGATTTACCCGGTCTACCACCCGATAGGGATGTACAGTTCAATATAGAGTTACAACCTGGAACAGCTCCGATTTCTCGGAGAGCTTATAGGATGCCACCTAAGGAATTGGCCGAGTTGAAGACTTAGTTACAAGAATTGATTGAGAAAGGGTTTATCCAACCTAGTTCTTCACCTTGGGGATGTCCGGCAATTTTTGTGAAAAAGAAAGATGAGACCCTAAGGTTATGTGTTGACTATCGTCCATTGAATGAAGTGACCATCAAGAATAAGTATCCATTACCTCGGATAGATCTACTTTTTGATCAACTGGCCGGAGCCAAAGTTTTCTCCAAGATAGATTTGAGACCAGGATATCACCAAATTAAGATAAAGCCTGAGGATATTTCCAAAACAGCATTTACCACAAGATATGGGTTATATAAATACTTGGTAATGTCTTTTGGTTTGACAAATGCTCCAGCTCATTTCATGTATCTTATGAACTCAGTATTCATGCCGGAGCTAGACAAGTTTGTAGTGGTGTTTATTGATGACATTTTAGTATATTCCAAGAATAAGACAGAACATGCCAAACACCTTAGAATTGTTCTAACTCGTTTGAGAGAACATCAATTGTATGCCAAGTTCAGCAAGTGTGATTTTTGGCTTAGGGAAGTGCAATTTCTTGGACATGTCTTGTCAGCCGAAGGAGTTGCAGTTGATCCCGACAAAGTGAGGGATGTGCTTGATTGGAAACCGCCAACCACAGTTCATCAAGTTCGGAGTTTTCTTGGATTGGCGGGGTATTACCGTCGGTTTATTCCAGATTTCTCAAAAATATCAAAACCTATAACTGAATTGTTGAAGAACCAAGTCAAGTTTGTCTGGTCATCAGATTGTGAAGAGGCTTTCCAGACTTTAAAAAGGCTGTTGACTACTCCACCAGTGTTAGCCCAACCTGACATCGAGAAGCCATTTGATGTTTATTGTGATGCTTCAGGTATTGGTATTGGATGTGTGTTGATGCAAGAAGGCCGAGTCATTGCCTATGCGTCCAGGCAACTTAAGCAACATGAAGAACACTATCCTACTCATGATTTGGAGTTAGCAGCTATGGTTCATGCTCTAAAGATTTGGCAACATTACCTGCTTGGTAATACGTGCCATATTTACACCGATCACAAAAGCTTAAAGTATATCTTCACTCAGTCAGAATTAAACATGCGACAAAGAAGATGGTTAGAACTGATTAAGGATTATGATTTGGAAGTACATTATCACCCTGGTAAAGCAAATGTGGTTGCAGATGCTCTCAGTCGCAAAAGTTATTGCAATTGTTTGACAGTGAGAACAATGGGTTTGAATTTATGTCAAGAAATGGAAAAGTTGAATGTAGAACTAATTCAACAAGGAAGTTTGACCAACATAATTGTTGAAGCCACTATTCGAGATCAAGTTATTGCTGCTTAGAAGGAAGACAAGGGTATAGCCCATATTAAGGAAAGAGTCAAGACTAGAAAAGCGGAATGCTTTAGTATTGACAAGGAAGATGTGTTGTGGTTCAAGGATCGCCTGGTGGTACCAAAAGTTTCTAAGTTGCGGCAGTCAATTCTAGATGAGGCACATGCTACTAGGTTATCCATTCATCCGGGAAGTAACAAGATGTACCATGATTTGAAGCAAAGATTCTGGTGGACTAAAATGAAAATAGAGATTGCTAGATATATAGCGAAGTGTGATACCTGTCAAAAGGTGAAAGCTATACATTTGAGGTCTGCTAGTGAGTTACAACCATTACCTATTCCATCTTGGAAGTGGGAGGACATCAGTATGGATTTTATTGTTGGTCTACCCAAGACATCAAAGGGATTTGACTCAGTATGGGTTATTGTAGATCGACTCACTAAGTCAGCGCATTTTCTTCCAGTCAAGACAATATATCCTACGATCCAATATGCCAAAATGTACTTAGCAAGAATCATGAGTCTCCATGGAATACCCAAGACTATAGTGTCAGATAGGGGTACACAATTTGTCTCCAGCTTTTGGAAACACTTACATGCTTCGTTAGGTACCAAACTTCTATATAGTACAGCTTATCATCCGCAGACTGATGGGCAGACTGAAAGAGTCAATCAAGTACTTGAAGACATGTTAAGGTGTTGTGTCCTTAACTATTCCAATAAGTGGGATGAGTGCTTACCTTTGGCTGAGTTCTCATACAACAATAGTTATCAGGAAAGCATTAGAATGGCTCCATTTGAAGCACTCTATGGTCGTAGATGCAGAACATCATTGAGTTGGTCTGAGCCAGGAGAGAGAAGGTTCTTTGGAGTTGACCTTGTGAAAGAAACAGAAGACAAGGTTAGGCAAATACGGAGTAATCTGAAGATAGCTCAGTCCCGCCAAAAGAGTTATGCAGATAGACGATGGAGACCATTGGTATTCAACAAAGGAGATTTTGTATATCTGAAAGTATCACTAATGAAGGGAGTTAACCGTTTTGGTGTTAAAAGAAAGTTGGCACCCCGATATATTGGACCATATCAAATTTTGGAAAGGTATGGAAAAGTGGCATATCGCTTGAAATTACCTGAACATCTCACAGCTGTGCATGATGTGTTCCATGTTTCTCAATTGAAGAAGTGTCTCCGAGTGCCTGAACAGAATGTTGAAGTTGAAGGAGTGGAACTAGAACCGGATTTAACTTATTCCGAATATCCTATCCGAGTGTTAGATCAGAAAGATCGTGTTACTCAAAGACGGACAATCAAGTTCTATGAAATACAATGGAATCAACATTCAGAAGAGGAAGCTACTTGGGAATCAGAAGATTACTTGTTAGAAAAGTTTCCCGAATTTTTAGCGTCAATATAGAATCGAGTAATGTTAGTTGAGCTCGGTAGTACATGTTGTGTTTTGTAAAAGTAACCTTAGCTGTTTTATGGACAGAGTTTGTATGTGTTCTTGCGACACATTTCCTTTTCCATTACTTACCCTATGGCTTTGAATCTCGGGGTGAGATTTCTTTTAGGGGGAAGGATTGTAACATCTCGGATGTTTAAATGTTAAAATCTGACATGTCATCATATGCATTGCAAAGCATTTGGTATTTGGTGAAAACTTTGATGTGCATTTACTAAAACAAGTTTACATTTGTGTAATGAGTGTTGAATTGTATTGTTTGACTCAAGTTCAAAGTTTGACTAGGTTTTAAATTTTTCGAGAAAACCCCGTGTTTCAACATGTAAACCCTACCCTAAAAATCCATTTCAAAATCTAAGCATATTTTGGGGTTGGGCCCAAAAGCAAAAGTGTAGAGCTTGGCAAGTTATACAAAGTTTGTTTTTGGAGTTTTTCAAGTTGCTTAGAAAATTTTTGAGTAAATCAAAAAGGCGTAATTCGGTAAATTTCCCTATTCAAATTCAAAAGTTCATTTCAAAATCTAGACCGAATTAGGAGATGGTTATAAAAGCAAAGTTGTAGAACTTTTGATTTTGAACAACTTTTGTTTTTGGAGATTTTTGAGTTGTTATGAAAATTTGAGAGTAATTTATGAATTTTGGCGAATGGCAATTCTGTAATTTGGATGAACAGTGTCCACCACCGAAGCTACATGGCCGGCGATCTTCGGTTTGCTTCCAGGCGCGGTCGTGGCCGTCTTTGGCGTCGCGCTGGCGCGGTGAAGGCCACAGCGCAGCTTCCTTGAGCTTCTGAGCCATGTTATTTGAACCAAGGCGCCGTCGTCGTCGTTTTTCTTCTTCCTCTGTTTTTCCCGTCGCCACCGCCGCAGCTCCGTCGAGCTCTCGCCGTCGACTTAGCGCCGTTGCCATCTCGGCAAAGCGTGCTCCAGCTCCGCCGTATCCTTGCGCATCCAGCCAACCCACCAATTCAGCTAGTCTAAGTCAGGAACTCGAGTTGCATCGTCTTCTTCCTCGTGGCCGGCAACTCCCCCACCGAGCGCGATTCGCCGCGGCCAGAGCTCCACGGTGCATCTTCGTCCCTGGTTTTGGCTGATTCTATTTCGTCTCGATACTGTGGTGCTTACTCCATAGTTGGTTGTTCATTTTGACCACTGCAGTCGCCGGTACACCATCGCCGACGACGTTTTGCTCCGCCGTGATCACCGTGATCGTCGTCACACCTCTCCGTTGCTTCTCCGACCTCGCTCCTTGCTTCAACGCGTTCAGGGTGAGCTGCTGGTGCTTCCTGAGCCATCCATTTAAGCTTTACAGGTCTCACATCGCCGGCGTAGTGCAGCAGCGCCGTCGTGGCCGCCATGGTCGACGTAGTGCTCGGTTCAGTCCGTAATTGGTCGCGTTAGTGCCATAAATCGATGCGCCTAGACTTGGTGATCATTTTGGTACGTTGGTCGTCGCCGGTGATCTCACCGTCGGCGAGAAATCGCCGGTTAGAGCCGTCGCTGCCGTGGTCAACGTCGGAGGTAGATGATGACATGTGGGACCCGGTTGTCAGTGACTCAACGTTCAAATGGATTTTTCTATTTTCAGATTTGAATGAATAGTGTCTGTTTTTGTTATTTTTGTGTAGATTTATTTAGAGCTCCAAAAATTATGAAAATTTTTGTGTGACTTCTCTGAGATGTATAATATTTAAGAAAAATATGACATAATGTTTTTCAGTAAGTTTTAAATGTGATAAAAATTGCTCAATTAATTAATAAATGACTTTCCGTGATTTTTCTAGGCTTATTTACTTGTCCAAAAATTATGAAATTTGTTTTGCCACTTAGTTATCATGTAATGAACATTTACTAAAATTTTGAGCTCAATTAGAATAAGTTGATTTATTTCATAATTTTGAATTAAATAATTAATTCATAAAAGCAAATAGTAACTTTAATGATTTAGGTTTTGTTTGAAATTTTGGATTGAGTGATGACCTTGGGTCATTTGTTGATAATGATCCTTGGCAGTTGATGTACGTGTTACGAAAAAGATTTAGTTTGTTTGACTTGCAACTGTACCGCGAAGGAAGGTTGTATTCAAATTCGTAATTTTTGTATCCATCATCGAGCATCATGTTTCGTATTCCGCATCATGTTAAACATGGTATTGTTATTACGTGTAGTGAACGAAGGTGAACACGTGGTAGTTAATCAAGCTGTTGAGGAGGTTAATCCTTCTGTTGAGGTCGGATCGAATACTTGTGTAACGTCGCAGGAATCGGACTTTTCCGTCAACGAAGGCAAGCCCCGGATGCATACAACCCTACCTTGTGTTTTACAAATTAATTTTGCTTTTGCTTTCCGTTACTGCATTAAGTGATTAGGAGTTAAGTAAGAGCCAAATTGGTGCATTACCATCCTTGTTATTCCATATTTACCATATTACCAGTTTTTAAACTCGTATATGCCCAGTTTTGCTTAGCTATGCGTAGAATGATGAAAGTCGGGTGATTACCTGCCACCTGCAAGTTTTAAATGGAACATCGGTTAATTATGTTAGCATGTGATATAGGAATGTGGAGTATTAAATCTAGACCGGGCGGACTCAGTGTGTGTGAGCCACAAGACATGGAGGTCTTGTGAGCGGGTTCTTTCCGCCTGTGTCAATTAAGACACGTCCGTTGTTGAATTGCATGAGGTGAGAATTTGTAGTACTAACCACATACTCCGGTAAGCCTGAACTTGGCAATTCTATTACGAGAATGGCTACTCGCGCACTGGGAGTGGAGAGATGGCGGGAATAGCGTGTACCCTCGTGGCTGGAATGTGGCCGGATTTGAGGTGTGCTATATTCTCGGGTGGCGCGGACCCGTTCTTGCTTTAGAGGATCCAAGGGTAGGTTGATATATGTGAGTCGGGGACTTGCATATGTCGTGTGGTCTGGAATCCCCAGCTGGGTTTAATCAGTTCAAATCGTCGTTGCTCCTCGGTTATGGAGACTCAACTCACTGTTCATCATCGTAGTATTAATAACTAGAACTTGAGAATGGTTGATGAAGGTGTTGGATATGAAGTTTCATGATCGCATTACGGATCGTGTCATCTTTGTATATGATTTTATGAAGTTTAAATTGTTGAAATAAAGAACTTTGTTAAAAGAGCTTTTACGCGAAATAACTTCGATTATTGCTAAAACCATACCTTGAATCCCTGAACCTGCATTCCTGAGTTCTATCAGTTTTATTTCGATTAAGTCTTGTTGAGTACTTTTGTACTCAGGGTTCGTTGACCCTTGTTGCAGGTGAGCCTCATGAGCAGATCTGTTTTGGATCGTGCTGCATGACAGTTGTACCTTGTGATGACAATGAGAAGTAAATGTGTGGCCCTTGGGTAGGGCAATCTCCTTGTGTGTTTTGTATTATATTATAATGCCACTCCACTATTTCGTTTTGTAATAAACATCGAACCTAGTTGCGAGGTTTGAAACTACTGTTTTGTAAATTATGTTATTGTAAGACTTCTGCTGTTTTTACTCTGATGTTTATATTTGAATAAATGTTGTAATACTGCAATGACTCTGTAACGTGATCCTGCTCGGAAATCGTGGATGATTCGGGGTTCCCCGAGGACACCCGACAGTCTTTTTAAGTTATTGGAAACATATGCATAAATGTCAAAAGGTCGTCGGACAGTGACAGTTGCATGTGGGCCCTATAACTTAGGAGGTTCTGCCGCAGCTACATGGTGCGACTCCACTTCGCCGCCTCCAACAACGTGGCCGAGTATGAGGCCCTCATCAATGGCCTGCAAGTCACCATCGAACTTGGGGCACGGCATCTCGACGTCTGAGCTGACTCGCAGCTCGTCGTGGATCAAGTGATGAAGGAGTCAAATTGTCTCGACCCCAAAATGGAGGCTTATTGCAAATTGGTACGTCGCCTAGAAGACAAGTTCGACGGCCTCAAACTAAACCACGTCACACGAAAATACAACGAGGCTGCCGACGAGCTGGCGAAGATGGCCTCGGCATGGGCCTCGGTCCCCCTGAACGTCTTCGCCAGAGACCTCCACAAACCTTCCATTGACTACACCTCGACGACAGAGGTGGGCCCACCTATGGGACCCACGGCAAAGCTCGACGCCCCCTCTGCTGCCGAGACCCCTCGACCGAGCCCGAGGTCATGGAAGTCAACCCCGAGCCTCCGTAGACTGATCAAGACGCGGATTGGCGAATCCCGTTCCTCGATTGGCTTGATCGGGGGGAGCTTCCTGGCGACAGGACCGAAGCACAATGGCTTGCGCACCGAGCCAAGACCTACGTCCTCTACAATGACGAATTGTACAGGCAAAGTCCCTCGGGTGTCCTCCAACGATGTATCACTACTGAGGCGGACCGAGTCCTGCTTTGGGACTTGCACGCAGGCGCCTGCGGGCACCATGCGGCGCCTCGGACGCTCATGGGGAACGCTTTCTGCCAAAGGTTCTACTAGCCGATGGTGGTCGCCGACGCCACCAAGCTAGTGCGCTCCTACAAAGGATGTCAGTACTATGCTTGGCAAACACATCTCTTGGCCCTGGCCCTCCAAACCATCCCCATCACATGGTCGTTTGCCGTATGGGGGCTCAACATGGTCGGGCCTCTGCAAAAGGCCCCCGGGGGCTACACCCATCTACTGGTATCAATCGACAAGTTCTCCAATGGATCGAGGCTCGTCCGATCAATCGAATCAAATCCGAGCAAGCAGTGTTGTTCTTCACTAACATTATCCACAAATTTGGGGTCCCCAACACCATCATCACCGACAACGGGACACAGTTCACCAGCAAAAAGTTCCTGATGTTTTGCGACAACCACCACATCCATGTGCCCTGGTCGGCCGTAGGACACCCAAGGACCAACGGCCAAGTAGAGCGTGCCAACGGCATGATCCTACAAGGCCTCAAGCCAAGGATTCACAACCAGTTGAAAAAGTTTGGCAAGAAATGGCTCGCCGAACTCCCATCGGTCATCTGGAGCCTGAGAAACACCCCAAGCCGAGCCACGGGGTTCACGCCTTTCTTCCTGGTCTATGGGGCCGAGGCCATCCTCCCCACTTACTTGGAATATAGTTCCCCGAGGATACAAGCCTATAACGAACAAAGTAACCGCACCACCCGAGAAGGACGCCCTTGATCAACTGGAGGAAGCCCGAGACGTCACGCTACTACACTCGGCCAAATACCAGCAGAGCCTATGGTGCTATCAGGCCCGACATGTCCGAGGCCGAGACTTGAAGGTAGGCGACCTGGTGTTGAGGCTAGCACAGAGCAATAAGGGCCGCCACAAGCTGACCCCGCCATGGGAAGGACCGTACATCATCGCCCAAGTACTGAAGCCTGGGACCTACAAGCTGGTCAACGAGAAGGGCGAAGTCTTCACCAACGCTTGGAACATAGAATAACTACGTCGCTTTTATCCCTAAATTTCCAAGTATTGTATATGTCATTTCTCGAAATACAATTAAAAAGCATTCTTTAGTTGGTCTAATTTTTTGAGAAACCCCCCCGAGCCCATCGTAGGTCTCGGCAATACAGTAACATGGCAAGGGAGACTCGGCTCTGCCTCGGCAGAACCAAGCCTCCCTTGGGGGCTAGATGGGGGACTCCCCCTAGGTCCCACGCACCATTCTTCAGTTGTTTTTCACAAAAATTCCTACACCAAGACTCTAGCAGGTTCTGACGAATCAGTTGTAAAAACCCCTCGGACCAAGGTCTGTTTCCTAAGCAAGAGGCCGGTAGAGCCGCGAGACGGCCTACGCCTCCGGGCTATGGCACTCCCTCACTACCTCTCGCCCAAGGGACGGCTTAGGCCCCAAGGGGGTGTTTTGGAAACGAAATCTGATCAGGAGCAACAGAGGGTAGAGGCTTGGAAACATAAGAAAAACAACTAAGAAACACAAATACTTCAGAAATAAAGGCCTCAACGGCCACAAGCGTTACGATACAAAAATAACTCCTAGCCTCGACGGCCACAAGCATTACAATACAAAAATAACTCCTACTCTATTTTTACATAGCCCCTAGGGCCCAGATCAAGGCTCAGGGCCTTCAACATCGACAGATGGTAGGGGAGGAACCACCTCCTCTTCGAAGAGCGTCGCCAGTGCCGTGCCAGGGCCTTCCGCTGCCTCCATCAGCTTCGTGACCGCCGCATCAGCCTCCTCGTCATCATCAGGCAGGACATACCCATCACTGATGGCCAGGAGGTCGACGACAACGTAGTGAGAAGAGATGACGGCCAGCGCGCGCTTGACACCCGTGTGTAGCGCTCCTCGGAGCCGCTCGCGCATCTAGTTGCTCAACGCGATCAAATGGCTCCCCAGGGAGCTGCCTGACTGAACCCCTTCAACCTCTAGGGCCTCGTAGGTGGAAAGGGCAGCATGCTTCAGTGCCTTGTGCTCCCCGATCTCGGTCTCGAGCACCGTCTACACAGCACTGGAAGCCTCGATGGCCCGAGTAACCTCCGCCTCTGACTCTACACCGCGGAAAATGGAATGAGGTCGAGTGAGGGAAAAAACAACCTAAGTTAGGGGCGGAAGCCCACGGAACTCACCCTTGGCCTTCTGCTCCCAGCGTCGGGTCTCGACCTGACAGGCCTCGGCTTTCTCCTTCCAGCACAGGGCCTTACCCCGGGAAGCCTCGGCCTCCTCCTTCAAGCGTTGGGCCTCGACCCGAGAAGCCTCGGCCACCCTGGAAGCTTCACTCCCCAGCTCTGCGTCACACAAGGGAGTTAGGGAGCGAACATAAGGAAAAGAAAACAAAATGAGGGGACTAAAACTCACCCTCAACCGTCCCCCTCCAAACTACAGCCTCGGTTCGTGAGGCCTCAGCTGCAGCAAGGGCCTCATCCAAGGCACCTTTCATTAGCTGGTGTGACCCTTGTTCTGCCCCTAGCTGCCCCGCGAGAGCCATGGCCGAGGCCGTAGCTTCAACGGCTCGGCCCCTGAAGGCATCCCGATCGCTGACTGCGCGGGTGAGCTCCTCCTCCAACTCCTTCACCCACGCCGCCAGAGGGGTGAGCTGCGTCTGGGCTGTGGCCGCCTCGACCTTCGCGTCGGCATAATGAAGGCGGAGGTCCTCTACCTCCGCGCTCTACGCCGATAGGAGCTCATTGGCACCGGCAAGAAGGCCCTTCTGCTGCTGAAGCTGGTCCTAGATGCCCCTCTCCCACCGGAGAAAGACCGACTTCCTAAGGAACCGGGTCTCGAGCTCCTGGGGAAGCAGAACAGGGGTCATTGATTGCAACAAAACCAGAAAAAGGACAACGTCACGCGAGAAAGGAAAACGCGAACCTGGGCGACTCTGGGCAGTTCGTCAGCCACCACGGATAGGGCCGTCTGTAGCGACCGCTCCGCCAGCTGGCGGTATTGCTCGAAGGTGCCCCAGCGCCCGCCCTCTGCTGCGTCCTCAAGGGTGAACAGAGGCTCCCCCTTAGGGTCGTCCCGGCTTCGCCACAGTACTCACGGGTGATCCCACCCGCGAGGCTCGGGTCGCGCTCGCATGAGGGCCGAGCTTCCCTCGTCCAAGACTGGCGCCGGCTATTCCACGGCACCGGCATCCTCGGCGTCGACCACCTCCCGCACCCGGGAAGTATCATCGGAGGAGATCGGATAGACCTCTGCCTCCCGAGCGCTCTCTCGCAACAGCGGCGACCCCTGAACCAAGGGCGCCACCGAGGCCTCCGCCACCTTCATCTCCGCCTCCTGGACAGATGGCCTCGCCGCCATTACAATGGCCTTGGTGGCCTCAGGGGCTCCAGCCTCCGCCATCATGGCCTCGGAGGACTCAAAAACACCGACCGTGGCCACTGTGGTCTCGGCGGTCTTAAGCGCCTTGTCCTCCGTTGCCTCAGCCTCGGAGACCCCAGGGGCCTCGGCAACCAAGGGCACGCTAGCCCCATCTGACTCGTGAGCCTCGCCCCCATGGGGCAGAAGCGCTCCCTCCCTCATCTATGTAGGGGTGGCCTCGGCAGCCCCTCCTTGGGCGGTCGGCTCCTTTGGGTCGACCCTCGCCGATGCCGCGCCGTGTTGGATAGCGGCTTGTGCCTCCGCCACCCAGTGGGCGGAGGAGCTAGGGCTTGCCTTGAGCGCCTTAAGGGGTGCCAAGGGGAGCTCATCCGTAGGCCGCTTCCGACTAAGGAAAAATAACCTACAGGGTCAGCGCGAGACCAAAAAAGCGAACAGAAGGCACTATGACCCTACCAAAAATACACTTACCTTGAACGGGGCAGCAACCGCTTCACCACGGCAAACCTCGTTCGCAACGGCGGAGGCGGCGGCAGAGGCGTCGCCTCCGTATCCATCGGCACCGGTCGGTCCTCAATGGACCCCGGCGCCCCTTCGGTCCTCTGTAGGGGCGGTGGCATCGCCTCCACCGCCGCTTGTTCCACCATGGCCACCGAGCCCACCAGGCTGACGGCGCGTTTGCCCAACGCCCACGCCTCGGGCGTGTCGGCCTCAGCCCCAGAGCGGGCAACTGTCGACCCCAGGTCTGCTTCTCCTCCTCCTCCCGGGAGTGCCTAGCTGCTTGCCAACGCCCCGGGCACCACCTCCACTATGTCAAGAAGGTGGTCCAGGGGACCTCGCCCCACCTCGCCCCTGTCATCCTTGTCCGAGGCCTCCATCGACAGCGACGTCGACGGGGATTCCTCCAGCGGGAGACCATCCTTTCTTTGTTGATGGCGGCGCTTATCCAGCTCCTCGCGCGCGAGGATTTGCTTCGTGCGCTTCGCCGCCTTGGCGTCTTTCCACTTTTTCTACGCGTCGGCGTGCGTGTGGTTGATCGCCCGCCGCCTCGCATCCTTGGGAACGGGTGGCGGAGAGGAGCGCACGTACCTCATCCCCTGTAGGAACGACAGACACGCATAAGGAAACAAGGGGTAAGGGGAGATTGAGGAGGCTCGGAGGCTACAGCGGCACATGACTTACCAGCAAGAGGAACCCCCGCGACGGCCGCATCATGATAGGGGTCAAGTTGCCGCCCCTCAGCTTCGCCTCTACCGTCTCTCCCACCCGACGAAGAATTTCCTCGTCGAAAAGGGCGGAGGAGGACATCTAGGTGCCCTCAATGGGCTCACCCGGCTTCATCTCGAATAGCCACCGCCACCGAGCCATCAGCGGAAGCACCCTCCGGCGGTGGAAGGCGGCCACAACCACAGCCACGGTGAGACCGTGGCCCCGCAGCCTCGCCAGCCCCTCCAGAAGCGGCTTCAGCTTGGGCTGGTCGTCCTTCGGGACGCCGTACTTCCATCTCTCCGGGCAACTCCCCACAATCCGCCCAGTGTAGGGGGGAAGTCCTCCATCGTCATTGCGAAGGTAGAACCAACTCGTGTACCACCAGTGATTGGAGGACGCGAGTTGGGCCGGGATGTAGAGGTGCAGGCGGTCCTAGCGCACTTGGAGAGTGCAGCCGCTGGCCCTCGTCGCCTTCCTCTTACCCGATGTGCCCATCGGCTTGGTAGTGTGCCCCGCCCGGAATAGGTGGAGCCACAACTCCCAATGGGAAGCAATCCCCAAATACCCCTCGCAGACGGCAACAAAGATAGCCGCCTAAGCGATGGAGTTGGGATTGAAGTTGTGGAGCTCCACGCCATAGTAGTGCGGGAACACCCGCATGAACCGATCTGCCGGGACGTCGAGGCCACGCTCGTGAATGGAGACGAAGCTCACGACATAGCCGTCGCGAGGCCTCGGCTCTGGCTCACCATACGGAGCAATCCACTCTGGCCTGGTGGGGTCTGTCACCAGGCGAAGGAGTCCATCGTCGACAAGCGACTAAAGCATCTCCTCGGTGACGTCCGATGGATCCCAGGGGTCCGCCTCGACAACGACGATGTCGCCGGCCATGGGTGTGATGGAGGAATCAGGTGCGGCGGTGAGTTTTTCTCTCTCTCCCACGCTCTCGCTTTTTTCTCGCTTTCTCCCTAGGCTCGCTCTTCTCTCCTCTTCTTCCCGGCACCTGCTGCTCTAGCGATGGCTCGACGGAGGCAGTGCTAATATAGGCAAGGTAAGACAAGGAGGGGCGAGACTCTTTGGGTATTTATGCAGGGAGGGAGGTGAAACGAATGGGCGACGAAATCGGGGAAGTTCCCCCCCCCGATTCGGCGCAGTTAACCACGAGCCAATTTCACCGGCCCACGCGCCCACGTCTCCTTCATTAAATGCGGGAGCAGTTATGTCCCATCCACCACGTCATGCTCGGCCACTACGGCAGTAGGCGTCATTTCGCCTCTCTAGGAAACCACCTCAAAAGGCGCGCCACCCGTTGCCGAGCCAATAGGGGAGATATTCCCCACGGCCTATTCCTTTCATATGAAGGAACCAGGCTCTGAGCCTATTACGGTCTAGGGGTTCGAAGGCTGGGCCCCAAAAGGTTTCGACAGCCGCCCTAGGATAACAGAGTCAGGGACGACCGCGGGCGAGCCTATACGGGGCCGAGACCCAAGCAAGCGAAACGCTTGGGACGCCTAAAGTCATGTCCGAGACCGGCAGGAAGGTCTCCGAATGGAATCCCACCGTAGGGAGGCACCGAGCCACCGAGGCCTAGCGAACGGCCTCGGCACCCACTAGAGAAATCCTCTAGTACTCTTGAAGTGTGTCTCTAGACTGCTAGCTGTCCCCTAGCGAACGGGATTCGGGCCTCCACTCGGACTACCCGATAACAGCTCACCGGAAGTGCCACCGCTCGTGCCCACCAAGGGTAGCGAGGCACATTCCACCCCTCCTTCCGAGCAAAAAGGAAGCGTGAGGGTCGTACAAAAAGTCAGGGGAACCCCCGACGGCCTTCTCGCTCTATGCAGAGGCTAAGGCGCTCTTCCTGTAACCTTGCCGAGACTCAGCGACCCCGGCTCGCACTCAAAGGGGCTCGGCAAAACAAACCCTCCTTCCGAGCAAAAAGGAAGCGTGAGGGTCGTACAAAAAGACAGGGGAGCTCCTGATGGCCCTCTCACCCTGTGCAGAGGCTAGAGGGCTCTTCCTGCAGATACACCGAGACCCTACGACCCGGGCTCGCGCCCAAAAGGGCCTCGGCAAACAAACCCTCACGCGCGAGGGGCGTATAAAAAGCCAGGGGAACTCCCGACGGCCCTCTCACGCAGAGGCTAGGGGCTCTTCCTGCAACCTTGCCGAGACCAGAATGGGCTCGGCAAACAAACCCTCCGTCCGAACGAAAATGATATGTGAGGGTCGGATGAAAAAGCCAGGGGACCCCTGACCGCCCTCCTGCTCCTGGTGGAGGCTCGGGGGCTCCTGCACCCAAGACAAAGACAAACGGTCTAAGTCTGCGCTAGAGGTTTCGTTACAAACACGATAAAGGGCACTGAGCCCGTTATAGTCCAGGGGTTCGAAGGCTGGGCCTCTAAGAGGTTTCGATAGCCGCCCCAGGGCAACAGAGTTAGGGACGACTTTGGGGCAAGCCTACGAATGGCCGAGGCCCGAGCGAACAGTCGCTCGGGGCGTCCTAAATCGTATCCGAGACCGGCAGGGAAGTCTCCGAATGAGATCCCACCGTAGGGAGGCACCGAGACACCGAGGCCTAGCGAACGGCCTCGGCACCCACTAGAGAAACCCTCTGGTACTCTTGGAGTGCGTCTCTGGACCACTAGCCGTCCCCTAGCGAACAGGGTACGGGCCTTCACTCGGACTCACCCGATGACAGCTCACCGGAAGTGTCCACGCTCGTGCCCATTGAGGGTAGCCTGGCACATTCCACCCCTCCTTCTGAGCAAAAAGAAAGCGTGAGGGTCGTACCCAAAGTCAGGGGACCCCTAACGAACCTCTCGCTCCGTGCGGAGGCTAGAGGGCTTTTCCTACAGCCTCGTCGAGACCCCCACAATCCGAACTTGCGCTTATGGGCTCGGCAAATGCGATAAAAACTACTCGCTCAAACGCGAAAATGAAAAAAGCCCCTGGAGGAGTAACTCCACTCCTCTAGGGCCTCGGGGGCTACACTCGGCGGGTGCGCTCGTGCGCACCCACCGGAACCTCAAGAAACAAAACCCAATTCCTACGGAGCGGGTATAAACCAAGCCTCGGCAAACCCTCAGGGAGAGTGCACGCACTCCCCCGGAGGCTCGGGGGCTACTGTCGGGTACCTTAGAACGGGGTACCCCGAGCGAACATCAAAGGGTCGCTAAAGTCCCATCAAAAAATAAAGCTAGAAGGTAAGCCGTGGGCCCCTCACCCGCCACGTCCGAGCCCACCAGGCCCTTCGCCTCGCCTCGAGCCTCACGCAGGAGGTCTCGGCGTCCTGACGCAATCTCCGCCTCGCGTGAGGCTCTCCACGGGAGGCCTCGGCAGGGAACACGATCTCCGCCTCGCGCGAGGCTCTCCACGGAAGGCCTCGGCAGGGGGTGCATTCTCCGTATCGCGCGAGGCCTTTCGCGGAAGGCCTCGGCAAGGAGTCTGATCTCCATCTCACGCGAGGCCTCATTCTTCGTGTCGCTCGAGGCCGGTTCGTCCGCAGCCCGTCGCCCCCCGCCTCGACCGACCCTCCCGACAGCGCGTTATGTCTCATTAATACTTCAATCACTCCCGTAATCTCAGTCGGACAATGGCTCGATGCCACAGAATGGCCGATGGGACCCGAGGTCGCATCAGCGCTATACCGGCTGGGATAGGGCACAGCGGGGATTACCAGCCACTGTGTTCTGACGCTGTGCCCACGATCAGCGCCCACACTACACTGTGTCCCGCGATCCCCGCCTCGAAAACAACATTGCACGGACAACTTGGCCCGGGTCATCACCGCCTCCAAGCCGGCGCACCAGATCAGCCGCCCACTCGGGGCCTCGACACTGTGCACCAAGGTCTCGGCTATCTCGGGGTGTGTGCCCGCCGAGACCCTCCACTGCGGTGCAGCCTCGGCACCGACCAAGCCTCGGCCTCGCGCACAGTCCGTCCATAGCGGCTTGCACGTTCACCGCCGCACCCACTCCGAGGCAGCCCAGGGGCTCCCATGACGCACAGGGTCGGACGTGACCAGCACGTCGCCCCAGTGCTCCAAGGACGGACCACTCCGACGACCACGCCGCCACAGGAACAGGCTACAGGGCTTGGACACACCGCCCCTGTTGGCACGACGCCGTATAGTCAGCACATGTACTGTCCTTGTCCTCCCTTCAATTATAAAAGGAGAGGACTTGGGCCACTTAGACGAGGACTGGAAGAGAAGAACACTTTGCAACACACACACGCACACATCCCAGCCGTCTGAGAGCAACGTCTCAAGCGGCCCACACGACACCTTGCCGAGACCTGGGACTAACTCCCTCTCTCCCCTAGCTTGTAACCCTCTACTACAAGCACTTCGGTGCAATGAATACAAGATCGATCTCTCAGACTGGACGTAGGGCATCGATTGTCTGAACCAGTATAAACCTTGTGTCTCTTTGCATCATCATCCGGAATTAGGGGCACGCAGTTCAAATTTACTGGTTGGTTGAGGACCCCGGGTCGAAACACCGACACATGGTGGGTGGCCTAAGCGGTCAATTGAACGGGAATTCCGTGCCATGCCCATACACGTAGCCAGAGTCCCATGGATGGAGTAAGATAACAGCTATGAGCAGCGCCACGTTATCATCCGTGTAGTAACCGTGTTCGATCCATCGATTAACTAAGCGCGTCAACGTCGCCAAATCTCAGCTCCGAAGTTTACACAATACTATTTCCTCTTGAATCTTGGGGCCTCGGCCCACCTGCGCGTTGAGAATTCGTCGCATCGAAGCCGCTTTCTCAGAGTGCGACGGGTTGGAATTACTTATGCAAACAAAGATCTCATACGGTCATGGAGCCATCAACAAGTTCATCATCCTCATCCAACGCGTTAATCTCTCATAGTAGACACGTAGGCCTCGTTTAGATTGCGAAAAAATTTCAAACCGATGAATAGTAGCATTTTCGTCTTATTTGATAAATATTGTCCAATTATGGACCAACTAGGCTCAAAAGATTCATCTCGTGATTTCGAACTAAACTGTGCAATTAGTTATTTTTTTTACCTACATTTAATACTCCATACAAGCGACTAAAAATTGATATGATGGAAAGAAAGTAAAAAAATTTAGAATTT
This sequence comes from Miscanthus floridulus, assembly GCF_019320115.1. Lineage (NCBI taxonomy): Eukaryota > Viridiplantae > Streptophyta > Magnoliopsida > Poales > Poaceae > Miscanthus > Miscanthus floridulus. The sequence continues at coordinate 93,722,139 of NC_089585.1, forward strand.
GGCCGTAGTACATATGTAATCTTGCGACCTGTCTGATGTATAGAATCGGAAAGGAACGATTCTTCAAGGGGAAAAAAGGTCTGAAAGGGATAACTGATGTGATGTGCCTAGCTAGCTGCTCTACTCGTAGGCCGTAGCTCTCTCGTCTTGCAAAAAATGTCAAGTTATTTGTACATATTTTTGTTTGGAATCAGATCCAGGTCGATCACATGGGTGTCATTGTTAATCCACATGCGCCTTTTTTTTCTCAAAAAAAGAGAGCCTAGTATAGTGATAAAAGTGCCTGTACTTCCTGTTGTTTCGTTAACAATAGCACCGTCGCACCACCGTCCTGAAATGACAACCTCGGCCGATCATGGTTGCATGCATCACTGCATCAGTACCAGTTTGGGCAAACGTTAAGCAGATGAGGTTGTTCAGCTACCTTCCGGATCCGGGGTGGCGAAGAAGGAAACTCTGGTCCAGTGAACTGTCGTTTTGCAAGGACTGCTGGATTATTTCTAGCGATGATTGGTCACCGGAGGAGCTTTATCGCCAAGCGCCCAAGAGTAGCAGTTACATGGTCGGTCAGTAAAACGATGGATCACCACACGCGTGAGGCGAGGCGAGACGATTCTTCTCGTTCACTGGATTGAGCGTAACAGCTTTCCACGCGGTTTGCGTGGCCACACGGGCTCACAAGCAAGAAGCAAGCGTGCCGCGTGTGACGGGTTGCCGTCGTTTTCCCGGCTACTCACGCAGGCGACAAAAGGGGCGCGCCTGCAGTTGCAGCTCAACAAACCGAGGCGTGGTCGGGCCCCACCGCCGGCTCACATGGCAGCGCGGACCCCCGATCCAGCCCGGTGCCGTGCCCGTATGATCGGGATCTGAACAAATAAATAGTCGATGCCTCTCTTCTCCTGCAGAGTCTGTTTGTTCCAAATAAGTCATCTATTTATAAGTTAAAAAGTAAAATAAATGACTTATTTTACTAAATACCACCAACTTATAAGTCACCTCTGCTTATAAGTTTTAAGTTGGTTCACCCTGCTTAAAACTTATAAGTCACCCTTTTTCATATGGGGCCCATACCTTTAATAAGCTTATAAGTTATTTACAACCAAACAGACATGACTTATAAGTTTTAGTCACCTGACTTATGGAAACCAAGGTCTTATTTAGATTACAAGTTTTTTCACTGTCTCTCTATTACATCAAATATTTAGACACATATATGAAGTATTAAATATAAATAAAAAAATAACTAATTACACAGTTTGATTGTAAATTACAAGACGAATCTTTTGAGTCTAGTTAGGCTATGATTGGACAATAATTATTAAATATAAACAAAAATACTATAGTACCGAGTACTGATTCCTAACATCAATCTAAACAAGGCCCTAGAGATAGAGTACCAGAGGACGTCTGGACTGACCAGAGATGCTTCGCGCCTCTGAATTCTGCCAACCGGGACTTCGGCAGACAGCGACAAGGGCGACTGGGCGAGGACGAACGTTTGTTTGAACCTTCCGGGCAGACGTGTCGTCCGTCGCTGCCTACGCTGAAGTTGAATAAAGAAACCAGTGCCGCGACCCGCGGCCTCGCGGGACACCGCCCCGCGCCTGCAGCGTGATGGTCGGCCGTTTTGTAGCGGCACCGGCGCAACTAATGCAAACACATGAGTAGCTGCAGTTTCTGTTGTCGATCGACTCATGTGCCCTCCCTCCGCCCTTGAACATGAGTAGATCGAAGACAAGTGGTAAGGTCAATCTTGTGAGAAAAGCAGTGGGGGTGTATGAATCTGTTGTCATTCATGTGACTGTATTAATACTTTTGAAAAGTGTTTTATTTGCTCGCAGTTCCCGGCTGATATCTGATAAAGCAAATCTTGGCTTTCGCTTCCCTTGCGACGGACCTGGGGGAGGGGGAACATGTAAAGTATCTGACTGGGATCATGTTTTCTTAGGTCTATTCTGGATGTACAATTCTATTTCCGTAGTCATTTTCCATTTCAGTTGTTCACAAGATCTATATTGAGGCATCCGACTGGTTACAGAAATAAAGAATAACTAGTCCATTTATGTGAATAGACTAGTTATTATTTATTACTGTAACATTTTTTTTGGTTTGATGTTCAGTACCAACAAATTCCTATGCTTTTGGTTGAAATGCAAAACTTAAACTCATCATCAATGCAAGGCTTGATTTTAACTAATACAAAAAAACGATGACTTGAGAAGAACTATGAGATCAGCCCAATTTGCTTTAGGGCGTGACTAATGGTTTCATTCGAAATTAATATATGTCCAAATAGAAATAGAAAAGTTGAAACTACTATCTATCCAACACAAGCATATTGTTGTTATCCTTACAACTATCTCGCTTCCATTTTTCCCTCACAATTTTAGTTGTCCATGTCTTCTCTCTTCGAGGCTATTGTAGCCCCTGCAACTATTATTGTCATCCACAAGAATACTATTTTATTCTCTAAACCTAGTTGGCCTGACGAGGCATACACAAAAAAGGGATGCATCAAGGGGTGCTCTTAATTGCATCTGCAGACGTGATATCTAATTCCTTACACATGAAGGAGTGGACTAATATGAACTTAAAAGCACAGGAAGGGGATCTATACTCTCCTGAGCCAAAAATTTCCTTCTTGATAAACATGGCAATGCTAAATTATACCATACCATCCTAGGATCAACGATAGTGTAACATGTTAAGTACACGACTCGTGATATAGCTGTCCTTTCCTACAATGGGAGTCGAGAAACAGGTGCTCTCATGTCTCATACTAATTTGATGACGAGAGCTCGAAATTATGAGGGCTTCCCCAACGCAAGGACGTGGCGTACTGCTCCAGATTCTACGTTTGCGCCAAGCATCTACGTCAAATAGACCAGTAGCTCCGTAGCGTGCAGAGTGGCCTGCAAAAGCAACAGTGGTCTCGTCAATCCAAAAGTTGAAGCCACTATAATAGATGCGTTGGTTGAGAGGTTGCTGCAATGTTTTTGAGAACCATGTAAGATCAGGACTTGCAAAAGGTAAGCATTATCTAACCCAGGTCCGGTTTAGTTCCAGAAAATTTTGCAAAATTTTTCAAGATTTTTCATCACATCGAATCTTTGACACATGCATGAAGCATTAAATATAGATAAAAAAATAAAACTAATTACACAGTTTAGACGAAATTCACGAGACGAATCTTTTAAGTCTAATTAGTCTATGATTGGACACTAATTATCAAATAACAACGAAAAGTGCTACAGTAGTATTTTGCAAAAATTTTCACCATCTAAACACTACCCAAAGAACTTTTCTTGAGCAGCTTGCGTTATGATTGTATTTACCTCAAATATTCCCCTGTGAACGTGGCATCTTTTTTAGGTGATACTACTACCGAGTATTAGCCTTCAATTGGTCCTGCCCTGAACAAACTTATTTGATGACGGGAGCAAGACTTCTCCTTAATATACCGATTTTTACACGTCAAAGGTCAATATACAGCTATATAGAGTAGTGATAGAGAAGGCTATTCATGCCTTTTTTTCCTTTTTGGCAGAAACAATCTCATCATTCATTCATTCAACATTTCTACTTGCATGAAACTAGTTCGCAAAAAAGGTAAAACGAACAAACTTGAGTATGGAAATGGCAATATCCTTCGTCATTAATTTTATTACCAAAAATAAACGCTCAAACCATTCCAAAACCGAGACACGAAACAAGAGGTAGACCATCCGCCGTTTCATTTCACCGTTAGCTCCATAGATTCCGGCTAATCACGCGAGTTCGCCTCCTGGTTCGCGTCGCCCTCTTGTAGGGAGTCAACCCCACGCCACCCAGCCCGCCTGCCCTTCTCAATTCCTCCGCCGCTTCGCCCACTGTCCCGCCCGGGCCCGGCACTGGGCACTCCATCGTCCATCCCCTTCCCCACGCCGGTCGCCACGCGTTTCAATTTTCAAACCATCCCCCAAACCTTCCTTCCAGAATCCATCCAGCTCCACGCCTCCACCCCTTCCACTTCTCTAGCCGCCCGCTCCCCAGATCTAGCCCAGCCCTAACACCCCACCCAATGCCAGCATGACCACGCCGCGCGGCACCCAGCGGCGCGCGGCCGCCCCGCCGGCGGCCGCGGGCGGTGAGCCCTACAACATCCTGCCCATCCACGACCTCCTCGCCGAGCACCCGTCGCTGCGGTTCCCCGAGGTGCGGGCGGCCGCGGCGGCGCTCCGGACGGTGGGCGGCCTCCGCCCGCCGCCCTTCTCGCAGTGGCGCGCCGACCAGGACCTCATGGACTGGCTCGGCGCCTTCTTCGGCTTCCAGCGCGACAACGTCAGGAACCAGCGGGAGCACCTCGTGCTCCTTCTCGCCAACGCGCAGATGCGCCTCTCCTCCGCCGACTTCTCCGACACGCTCGAGCCCCGCATCGCGCGCCAAATCCGGAAGAAGCTGCTCCGCAACTACACCTCCTGGTGCGGCTTCCTCGGCCGCCGCCCCTCCGTCTACATCCCCGACGGCGACCCGCGCGCCGATCTGCTCTACACGGGCCTGCACCTGCTCGTCTGGGGCGAGGCCGCCAACCTCCGCTTCATGCCCGAGTGCCTCTGCTACATCTACCACCACATGGCCGGCGAGCTGCACCGCATCCTCGAGGGCTTCATCGACACCGCCACGGGCCGCCCCGTCAACCCCGCCGTGCACGGCGAGAACGCCTTCCTCACGCGCGTCGTCACGCCCATCTACGACGTCATCCGCGCCGAGGCCGAGTCCAGCCGCGACGGCAAGGTGCCGCACGCCGCCTGGAGGAACTACGATGACATGAACGAGTACTTCTGGCGCCATGACGTGTTCGACCGCCTCGGCTGGCCCATGGAGCAGTCGCGCCAGTTCTTCCGCACACCGCCGGACCGCAGCCGCGTACGCAAGACGGGCTTCGTCGAGGTCCGCTCGTTCTGGAACATTTACCGGAGCTTCGACAGGCTGTGGGTGATGCTGATTCTCTACCTGCAAGCTGCCGCGATCGTGGCGTGGGAGGGCGCGAAGTGGCCGTGGGATGATCTGCGCTCATCCCGGGGCTCAAAGTCCAAGGACACACAGGCGCGCGTGCTCTCCATTTTCATCACCTGGGCTGCGCTCCGGTTCCTCCAGTCCCTTCTGGACATCGGCACGCAGTTCCCCCGCGCATTCAGGGATGGTCGCACGCTTGCTGTGCGCATGGTGCTCAAGGCCATTGTTGCAGCCGCATGGGTCCTTGCGTTTGCTGTCCTATACAAGAGGATCTGGAACCAGAGGTCAAGCAATGGGCAGTGGTCGTCAGCAGCTGATTCACGGATCATGAGCTTCCTCTATGCAGCTGCAGCGTTTGTTATCCCTGAGGTCCTTGCTATCGTGCTCTTCATTGTGCCCTGGGTGCGAAACGCTTTGGAGAAGACAAATTGGAAGATCTGTTATGCCCTCACCTGGTGGTTCCAGAGCCGCAGCTTTGTTGGCCGAGGACTACGTGAGGGCACCTTTGACAATGTCAAGTACTCCATCTTCTGGGTGCTTTTGCTTGCCGTGAAGTTTGCCTTCAGCTATTTTCTCCAAGTCAGGCCACTTGTAAAACCCACAAAAGAGATATACAAGCTGAGTGGAATCCAGTATACTTGGCATGAGTTCTTTGGCCAAAGCAATCGTTTTGCGGTGTTTGTGCTCTGGTTACCAGTGGTGTTGATCTACCTCATGGATATCCAGATTTGGTATGCTATCTTTTCTTCTCTGACGGGTGCATTTGTGGGGCTTTTTGCACATTTGGGGGAGATCAGGGACATGAAACAGCTGCGACTTCGGTTCCAGTTCTTTGCAAGTGCCATGTCATTCAACATCATGCCAGAGGAGCAGCAGGTGGATGAGAGCTTCTTGCCCAGCCGTCTTCGCAATTTCTGGCAGCGATTGCAGCTAAGGTACGGTTTCAGCCGATCCTTTCGGAAGATCGAGTCAAATCAGGTGGAGGCACGGCGGTTTGCACTCGTTTGGAATGAGATATTAAGCAAGTTCCGGGAGGAAGACATTGTTAGTGATCGTGAGGTTGAGCTTCTTGAGCTGCCGCCTGAGCTGTGGAATGTGCGTGTAATCCGTTGGCCTTGTTTCTTGCTCTGTAATGAGCTGTCCCTTGCACTCGGTCAGGCAAAAGAGGTTAGAGGACCTGATCGCAGGCTATGGAGGAAGATATGCAAGAACGATTATCGTCGTTGTGCTGTGATTGAGGTCTATGATAGTGCAAAGCACTTGCTTCTTGAGATCATCAAGGAGGGGACTGAGGAGCATGACATTGTTACACAATTGTTCAGTGATTTTGATGGATCCATGAAGATGGAGAAGTTCACTGTGGGCTATAAGATGACTGAGCTGCATAATATCCATACAAGGCTTGTTGCTCTATTGGGCCTCCTCCTCAAGCCCACCAAAGATGTTACCAAGATAGTTAATGCCTTGCAGACTCTCTATGATGTTGTCGTTCGTGATTTCCAGGCTGAGAAGAGGAGCATGGAACAATTGAGAAATGAAGGTCTTGCACAATCAAGGCCCACCAGGCTTCTCTTTGTGGATGCAGTTGTGCTTCCTGAAGAGGAGAATGCTACCTTCTATAAGCAAGTGAGGCGCATGCACACCATCCTGACCTCCAGGGACTCTATGATCAATGTCCCACAGAACCTTGAAGCTCGTCGGAGGATTGCCTTTTTCAGCAATTCATTGTTTATGAACATACCAAGGGCAACCCAGGTTGAGAAGATGATGGCTTTCAGTGTCTTGACGCCTTATTATAAGGAGGATGTGTTGTACAGCAAGGACCAACTCTATAAAGAGAATGAAGATGGCATCTCAATATTATACTATCTAAAACAGATTTACCCAGATGAGTGGGAGTACTTTGTAGAGCGAATGAAACGTGAGGGGATGTCTGATATTAACGAGCTGTACAGTGAGAAGGAAAGGCTAAGGGATCTTCGGCACTGGGTCTCATACAGGGGACAGACGTTATCACGTACGGTGAGGGGAATGATGTACAATTATGAAGCTCTCAAAATGCTGACTTTTCTGGATTCTGCCTCTGAACATGACTTAAAGACTGGGACAAGGGAGTTAGCTACTATGGGTTCCTCAAGAATTGGATCCTCAAGGCATGATGGGGTTGCTGGTGGGTCAGGGTATTACAGCAGGGCATCTTCCTCTCGTGCATTGAGCAGAGCAAGCAGTAGTGTGAGCTCCTTGTTTAAAGGAAGCGAGTATGGGACTGTCCTCATGAAATACACATATGTAGTTGCATGCCAGCTATATGGAGAGCAGAAAGCTAAGAATGACCCCAATGCTTTTGAAATACTGGAGCTAATGAAAAATTATGAAGCATTACGTGTTGCCTATGTTGATGAAAGGCAGGTCAATGGCAACGAAAAAGAGTTCTTCTCTGTTCTCGTGAAGTATGATCAGCAACTGCAGAGGGAGGTTGAAATCTATCGGGTTAAGTTGCCTGGAGAGTTCAAGAAGATTGGCGAAGGAAAGCCAGAAAATCAGAATCATGCACTCATCTTCACAAGGGGCGATGCACTTCAAACGATTGATATGAACCAAGACAACTACTTTGAAGAAGCTCTAAAGATGAGAAACCTGCTAGAAGAGTTCAATAGTTATTATGGAATTCGCAAGCCTAAAATTCTTGGGGTTCGGGAACATGTCTTCACGGGCTCAGTTTCTTCTCTTGCTTGGTTCATGTCTGCCCAGGAGACAAGTTTTGTCACTCTGGGGCAGCGTGTTCTGGCTGATCCACTTAAAGTCAGAATGCATTATGGCCACCCAGATGTTTTTGATCGTCTTTGGTTTTTGGGCCGAGGTGGTATCAGTAAAGCATCAAAGACAATCAACATTAGTGAGGATATATTTGCTGGTTTCAACTGTACCCTCCGTGGCGGTAATGTTACACACCATGAATATATCCAGGTTGGTAAAGGTAGAGATGTGGGGCTCAACCAGGTCTCTATGTTTGAAGCCAAGGTTGCTAGTGGCAATGGTGAACAAACTTTGAGCCGAGATGTTTACAGGTTGGGCCACCGATTGGATTTCTTCCGGATGCTCTCTTTCTTCTATACAACTGTTGGATTCTATTTCAATACAATGATGGTTGTGCTAACTGTCTATGCATTTGTATGGGGGCGCTTTTACCTTGCACTCAGTGGGCTTGAGGACTATATCAGCAAGAACACTTCCTCTTCTAATAATGCAGCCCTGGGAGCTGTCCTCAATCAGCAGTTTGTCATACAGCTAGGCCTGTTCACAGCTTTACCCATGATTATTGAAAACTCACTTGAGCACGGGTTCCTCACTGCTGTGTGGGATTTCATGAAAATGCAGCTACAGTTTGCATCTGTTTTCTACACATTCTCCATGGGAACAAAGACACACTATTATGGGAGGACGATCCTTCACGGAGGAGCGAAGTATCGGGCCACTGGCAGAGGCTTTGTTGTAGAGCATAAGAAGTTTGCTGAAAACTACAGGCTCTATGCTCACAGCCATTTCATCAAAGCTATAGAACTTGGTGTGATATTAACTCTTTATGCATCTTATGGCAGTGCATCTGGGAATACACTGGTGTATATTCTGCTGACACTTTCAAGTTGGTTTCTTGTGTCGTCATGGATTCTTGCTCCCTTCATTTTTAATCCCTCTGGTTTTGACTGGCTGAAGAATTTTAATGACTTTGAGGACTTTCTAAGCTGGATCTGGTTCCAGGGTGGGATCTCAGTTCAGTCAGATCAAAGCTGGGAGACGTGGTGGGAGGATGAAACTGATCATCTCCGGACGACGGGTCTATGGGGCTGCATCTTGGAAATCTTATTAGACCTTCGATTTTTCTTCTTTCAGTATGCAATTGTTTATCGGCTTCACATTGCTGGTCAGAGTAGAAGCATCCTTGTCTACCTTCTTTCATGGGCATGCATCCTCCTAGCTTTTGTGGCTCTTGTGACAGTGGCTTACTTTCGAGACAGATATTCGGCAAAGAAGCACATACGGTATCGTCTTGTCCAGGCAATCATTGTTGGGGGCACAGTGGCTGCTATTGTTGTGCTGTTAGAATTCACAAAGTTTCAGTTTGTTGATACTTTTACTAGTCTTTTGGCTTTTCTGCCAACTGGCTGGGGAATCGTATCTATTGCTCTGGTATTCAAGCCATATCTGAGGAGATCTGAGATGGTCTGGAAAACTGTGGTTACTGTGGCACGTTTGTATGACATATTGTTTGGAGTAATTGTTATGGCACCTGTGGCTGTATTATCATGGTTGCCTGGGCTTCAAGAAATGCAAACAAGGATCCTGTTCAATGAAGCTTTCAGCAGGGGACTTCACATTTCCCAAATCATTACTGGCAAAAAGGCACATGCGTTTTGAGGTATGTTATGGATGCATTAAACTTATATTTTCTCTTTGGTATTGACAACTGTCTATAAACAATGCATTTAGGAGCACTAGGTATGACTCTGCATATTTGTTGGGGCTGATTTATATGACTGGAAACCAACATTTCTAGAAAAAGATTAGTCTCCACTTTTATTGAAATCAAAGACTGAGAATCCTATTCTTCTATGATTGTTTTAAACCCTGTTCCCATGTATTGGCTATGGCAATCTCAGTACTTCTGTATTTGCTGATTATCATTTTTAATGAAAGAACTGTGAGGGAGATCTCCACAGCAAAGTCATTACTTACAAAAACAAAGGAGGCACAAAAAGTACACTGTACAAAGCCTGTTATCATCTTTTAGTGGATTGAAATGTTCTCACCTGGTTTCTGATGAAATCCTCTAGCCTCTGATTAGATTTGTGTTTGTTTGATATTTCAGTAACAATTTGGGACCACTTTGTATCTGATTGAGAATATGCATTGTTTTCCTTATTTATTCCATCGTTCAACCTTGTTTCTCTGGAATGCTAGCTTTTGCATTAAATCTTATGCTTTTGAAGATTCTGCAAATTTCTTTGGAGGCTAGAATGCAGTCATGGTGTGGAAACTTTTGATTTGTTATAATATAAGATGCCGCTTTTCCTCCGCTTATAGTCCTTGAGAATCACTGATGTCTGTCTCAGTTTTGTAGAGTTATGTTTGCATGTGCTACTGTTTGTATGCCATGTTGAAAATAGGATGATCTTGCACACTGAACTGCAGATTAAGAGAGTTTGCACTTGCTTTATGTTCTTGCAGCTAAATACACATTCCAACTGACCGATTCTCAAAGTGAGCTGCTTCGTTATTCCGGAGGACTTGGTTGTCTCCGTGGCTTAAGGTACGTTCACTGTGTGTTGTCAATTAAATTCATGTAGTGTTCAAATGGATAGCTAACATCAAGGTTGCTCTGCAGGTTTATACAAGCTTTATGGCGTAGAGTAGATGGATGCTAGCTCTTCCCTGTACAGGCAATCTATTTATCACCGATTCTTCTTAACTTGATGTACACTCGAATTTTCATGGTAGAGATGATAGTCAGTCTAATGAGATGATGATTCGGTTCCGTATTCATTACTCCAGATTTTTGGTAGCCTTTAGATTTCTAGTTAAGGCTGTACAAAACTTCATCATGAGTGCTATTTATGCCGTGGTTTCTTCCCTACTCTTTTGCCGTGAAAGGAATGCTATTTCTGCTTACCTGCACATGTCTCAGCGTTGTGGGGAGGACTAATTCTGTACACCTAAGCTACTGCCGGAAATGTTATCTTGCCTGATCCATATGTGAGCGCTGCTGGCCTGAATCTAACCTGTCTTGTGCATGTTACGCACGAGATTGACATGATGTGCCTCGTCTTCGTCTTCGTCTCCTGCTTTTATACAAAGGAAAATGTCGTTGGCCGTATCAGACTTGTTTTAGGGTCACAAATAGACATGGAAAGGTACCGAGTCGATGAGGCCGTGTTTGATTTATGGATGGACACCGTAGTTTTTCAGGGTTACTGGAAAAATTAGGGTTCGATTCGCATTTCCAAATTTGACATCTGAATTTTGTTGAGAAAGCTAGTATCTGAAATTTTGTGTTTGGGTTCGGGCATTCTTTTACTACCTGACTTTAGTAAAACTGCAAAAAATTCAGATGAGATAGAACTATAACTTGAAGTTTAAGCAATAAAAAAAGCTTTTAGTGGTATTTTAGAACAAAACACATGAACAATTATATCATGGATCAATTGGTCCCAATTACATGATAATTGACAATCTCGAATATTTCATGTAATTGGGCATTTCAGGGTTGGGTTCAGGTAATTTTGATTTGGATTTCGGATACTAGGTTTTGTGTCCACCCTCAATATGCATACTTTTCAGCTTGTCTTATAATCCGTACTTTTTAGCTTGTTTTTTTTTCAGCCGGAACAGTGTTTTTCTCTCACAACAAATCAGCCGGAATAGTGTTTCGGCTTGTTTTTTCAGCGAAGCAAACAAGACCATAGGCCAAAGATATTTCGGTTATCAAAACGGTAGTTTTCTTCTGCCCGTATACATCAGTTAGTCCCACCCTTTCACCTGAGAGCGTCCTTGTACCAAATACAATTAAATCAAAATAAGGTTACGACACACCTACTCTAGTCCCATAAAGAATATCATTCTTACTTCCTGGGAAGTCGAATATTTTAAAATCTCACCAAAATATTAGTATTTATGATATATAATTAATATAATTAGATAAAAATCGTTCAATATGTTTTTCATGATAAATTTATTTAGAGGTATAAATGTTGATAGTATTTTCTATAAACAAACTTGAGAAAATTTAATCAGCATAAATTCTATAGCGACTTTTTTAGGGCATTGAGGGAAAGGCGTTGCGATTGTTAAAAGTGAATGTAAAATGAACAAGATTTGGGAGAACTATATCTTTCATTGATCTCTGAAATATATTTATACAAGTGAGGAGGTGTCACGAAGGGACACGACTGTTCCCAAAGGACATGCCCTTTGGAGTAAAACTAACTGTCTAATCCTATCCACTAATCTTGTAATTGATGGATGAGATCACTTCGTGAACAGGTGTCTGTTGAGAGACCGTTTCACAATACTCCCCCTTGATCGAATCTTCCTTGAGATCAATGCAGCTGTAAGCTGAAATTCCTCGAAAAACCCTATGGGAAAAATCTGAGGAATATATGATATGCCATAAAAACTCCATTAAACCTTATTGGAAAATAAGGAGAAAATAGCATATTTATTTGTGATTTAAGTAAACCACTATGTCATTGGTATCCCATTAAAAACCCCAGTGGGGAAAAATATTGGAGATACGACATAAAGATAACTCCTCCAAAAACCTTTTAAGGAAAAATATGAGGAGCAATATAAAGTGATATGCCGCTAAAACTCCTATAAAAATCCAGTGGGAAAATTAGGAGAAAATATGACGACATATTATTGGTATTGCCTTTTGGATAACTCACATGAAAAAACTTTTCAGAAAAACCATGGATGAGTTGTGAGGGCAATATGTGTCTTTGATATTTTCCACAAAAACCCCGGTGGGGAAAATAGGAAATATGACACATGCTTATGTTAATATTACCTCATTAAAAACTTTGACAAGAAACCTTACAAGTAAAACTTGTGAAAGAAAAGAGTATAATATGATGCTGGTACAGGTCAACATTTAGTAGATGTCTCCCCCTGATTCTGGTAAATCTCGAAGTCGCCGCATACCAATTCCATGTACCAATTTTTGAAACACAGAAGTTGATAAGGACTTAGTAAATAGGTCAACGAGATTATCACATGACTGAATTTGCAAGATGTTTATTTCCCCGCTTTCTTATAACTTATGGGGAATAAAACAACTTAGGGGCAATGTCCTCAGCGACATTACTCTTTATGTAACCTGTTTGCATTTATGTAACATAAGCAAAATTATCTTTATAGATAATTGTAGGTGATTCAATTGAACCAATACCACATGCATGTTGTATGTGGTTAATCATTCTGCGAAGTCATACACATTCATGTAATGCCTCGTATAGAGTAATAATTTCAGAATGATTAGTAGAGGTCGCCGTCAGAGTCTGTTTAGAAGACTTCATGAATAGCTGTACCTCCATGTAAGAATACAAATCCAGTTTGGAATGAGGACCAGATAAGTAACCAGCATCCGTGTATCCAATCATATTGGGATCATGATTTCTCTTAAAGAATAAACCAAGATCCTTTATGCCACAAAGATATCTGAGGATATGCTTCGCTCCCGTCTAATGACGGTGAGTTGGATTGGCACTATGTTTAACTAGTATGTTCACTACAAATGCAATATCAGGCCTGGTGCAATTTGCAAGATACATAAGTGCTCCAATGACACTAAGATATGGAACATTGGTCTCAATATCTTTTCTCCAATATCTCATGGTCTAAATGGATCTTTCTCTATTTCTAAAGAACGAACAACCATTGAGGTATTGTTATGATATGATTTGTCCATATTGAATTTCTCCAATATTTTCTGGATATAGGCTGATTGATGCACTAAAATCTCTAAAGGACGGTGCTCAAGTTGTAAGCCTAGCAACATTTGGTCTTACCCAAATCCTCCATCTCGAATCCACATGATGGAAATTGTATCTCAAATGATTGCATAATTATTTCTATATCATGATGATATCAAAATAACCAATATACGCAATCATGTTTAATTATACACAATGTATGTTGCGATTTGTATTTGGATTCAGAATATGAAGTCCATTGGGACTTATACGTCCGAATCTATCAAATTCATTTGATCCGCCAATTATTGAATTTGGAAAACTTCATTTTCACACATACTATAGGGTATACTATGCTGGGTCTCTGCGTGAAACCATATGCTACAAGCTCTCATTGTTCACCACCTTGCTTCTGAAAAGAAACTCTATGAGGGAAGATATTACTGTGGTAATACTTCTCATCATTGAACAAGAGCAATCTCTTTAATTACCACCTTTTAGTTTGACCAAATTTGAGTGTGAAGACACTCTGCCTAGGATTTTTGGTCTGGATCCAGTAAGGTAAAAATACAATCTTTGAGGAGTATATGCTGCGACAATTTGTAGTCTTTAAATGATTGATTCAGTTCTTGAAATCAATATAGCATGTGAAAATGTTAACCCTTTGGACTCCGAGTCATTTCCCATATGGAGTCAGGGTATTCCAATGTCCCAGGATCAGAGTTTGGGTGCACCGTTGATCCGGGTGGATTTTGATCCAGGTTTTGGATGCTCATCTATTTTGGGTGTCTACCAACTTGAGGTTGACTTGGATTTACTGATTTGGAGGATATTGTCCTCGATATCCTCAGATGCTTACTTGGAGCATTATCCTTAAGAGCGGCCGTACTTCTCCCCCTCTTCTTTGAAAGTGGGAGTTGAATGGTTTTAATTGGTACCTCTAGTCTTTCAGGCGCATTATAAGTAGGATAAGAGAATTTTATGACACCCTTATTATCAGTAAATGTTTCTGGCAGATTCTTTACAGTATGATGCAAATATAAGATATTCTAAATGATTAGGTTTAGAATTTTTTGGTACGTGAATGTGAGGATTGCTCTTTTGATTCCTGGCATTCTTGATGTGGTATAAATCTCCCCCTAATGCCTAGAATTATCCTCAAATATGATCAACATACGAACAATTTATAAATCCCCTGCAGAGTTACCTCTTGGGATCCCTAATGCCCATTGGTATGTTGGGGTGGTGATATGGGTATGTGAAAACATACTCGATGCGCAGATAGGAAATGTTTGGCTGCGGCCAAAGTTTCACGTACATACTGCAACGGAGGGAGTTGTATAAATGCAGCTTGATGAATTTGAATTAATGATGCGGTGTGTAAGGCCGCATGAAAACAACTTAGTTCTGGTAAATTACAATTCTATTTTAATATGTCATGCAATTTGATTCTCAATAAGAGACTTAATAAAACCATTATTGATATAGACATAAGGTACTTGATATATAGTACCCAAAAACCAAACAGTTCCATATAAAATGGATTTGATCCCGCGTCCAGGATAAGTTACTCTAAATTAAAGATTTCGAGCAATGAGTTTGGTATAGTGATGATTCTCATGACTAAGAGACATACCTGTGACTATATTATGGATGCATAAATGTGTATTACATAGTATCTTTATGGTCCATAAAATGGTAAATAGAGTCACAAGTTTGTTCTTGAATTTCTTCAAGAAATGTAGTGGCTCATATTGATGCTATGACCAATAGAATTAACAATAATTCTCAAATTATCTCTATAGTTGAATAACCAAGGCAAATGTGCCTAGTCTTGTTGACATCAAGAGAGAGAATTATTTGTATGCAACATTGGATACAGGTTATGTATGTGTAGTCAAATCAAACTGAGGATGTTTTGTTTAAGTATTGCCATATCCGTTATTAAGAGAAAAATACTCCTCTTAGTTGTCATCTTGAGGTTTCCATATGAAAACCACATTGACGGATTTCTCTATAATCTTAATTGGGTACATTATGGAATCAGAATCCAAGAATGGATTCATGATTATTATTTGAGTACCAATAGGGAGTATGATAGTAGCACGACCAAAACCCACTATCATGACATCGCGTCAAGCGATTAACAAAATATTTTCTTATCTCTATGTAAGAATTTAGGAATATTTTGCTTCCCTATATAGAGTATGTGGTGCAACTATCCACTAGGCAAAATTTCTCTTTGCATTTGGATTGACTCCCGTATAAGTCTATATATAGCATGAAGAATATAATGACATTCTTTGCAGATATATAGATTACATACATGTTAATTAATGGAATATCAAATGTGATGGCACATTATTGTGATATTCAATTGAAATTGATGACAATATTTTATATTACAACACCAAAATGGGACGTAGAAACTAGGTATGTTTGTAAATGGGAGACAAATTTTGGTCGCAAAATGGATCAAGCGAAGTAAATTCGATGATCGTGCTCTCCATGCTCATAAGACCCACTTATTAATTAAGTATTTGGTTGCTACTTAGTTTCTTCATGAAACTTGTTATGAACAACTGGCCTTCCTGGTGGTGTCAGGTTGAAGATAGAAGCGTGCTTCATATCTTTATTGTTGAGCCGGATATTTATGTCCAATGGATTTGTAATACCGATCAATTAAATGTTTCAAGGCATGACATTTCCAAGTTGTGTGGCTGTAACATACACAATTGGGACAGAATATGATTCTGTCATATTTGGGAAATGCCTTGACCCTAAGGAATACACGATGCTGCTACTTCTTTTTGCGTTAAATCTTACCATTAAAGTTCTTTAGATGGCATTATTACATGGCATCGAACTTGTATGATTCTAAAAATTCAATGTACTTCAGATGATAGAGCATCACTATAATGCTAATGATGATTCATCGATAAGAGTTTATCATATACTTAGACCTAAAGTAATGTAGGAATTAATCTAGAATACATTTGGTAAGTTATGTGCTTTCACGAAAACGCAATATTGGTGGATATTTTGGAACAACATAATTATATTCTCAAGTGGACTTAAGATCCTAGAGATAAAGTTGTGACCAATCATAGTTGACATTGGGCAGAATGACTGCCTTGTGTTGTTTGTATCACTCATTGAAAGCTAACCATATAGTGCTTCGATTTGCACCTATTGAGATACACATACGTGTGACCTGGATGTATATGGTGCTTTATTTAAATAAAACTCCGTATTTAAATTGATCATAAGTGATGATACTCTCTTATGAGGAGCATCAAATATTACCATGAATCCATAGAACATCAAGTTTAACATTACGTTCATTAACCATGTTAGATAATGGTGACCATCAAGAGCAAGAGATCAAACTCTTTGCTGGCTATTATTCTAACAAGATTTAAACCATAGATTTTCTGAATTTACGCTAAGGATAAATTTAAATTGCTATGGTGATGCTGTATTAATTAATGCAAAATAAATAGGAGACAAGATCTATCTCTCTAATAGTGTAAACCTCATTTATGCTAACACATTAGAGGTAGTCATCGTAAAGATGTAGACCTCTAATAATATGGACATAGTCTGTTGAACAGTAAATGCCAAGTGGTGTATGTAATTTGTATAAACACATTTTAAGTTAATCATCAAAAGATTGATGTAGACCTTAGTTAATCCGCAAACGAATTGGGTACGCACGTTGAGGATAGTCACTAAGAATTTAGTGTAGATCCCGCAGTAGCAATTATGGTGCTACCTTGTGTATGGTCAATAGGAATGCTGATTAATGGTAGTCATCTTTGTGAAAAGATGTAGACCGTATGTTCCAATTTGTGATGTTGGGTACGCACATTGAGAATAGTCACTAAGAATTTAGTGTAGATCCAACAGTAGCAACTATAGCGCTACCTTGTGTATGGCCAACATATAATGTGGAACATTTGTGTTATATAAATAATGAGGTAATACATTTAATCAATTTTGCATTAAAAATGTAAGCGCTATAAGCTTTAAATAAAGCATAAATGGGCTTAGCATAAAATGAAAATTGCAAATAACAAAGTAATTGCAATACAAAGGTCGTGATAGTAATACTACATGTTTATTGGGTTTGCCAATTTGAACAAACATTTTGAACATGCAATGTTAATAGCACATGTTTATTGGGTTTGCAAATTTAGACAAACGCTTTGAACAGTACTAAAAAAAATTCCAGAAAACATAGGATCTGGAAAGTGAATTTACAGTGATAAATTCATCTGCAGCAGTACATGTCATGATGCAATTCTTGATGACACATGGGTCTCAAAAATACTTATTTACTGAGGTAAATATTGTGCATCATATTGCATTTTAAACCTAGGGTCTAAAATTAATATTTACATGAGGTAAATATAGTATGCTACAGACATGTTAAAACCTGAGGGCTTAATCATGAATCTGGATTATATTAATAATCCATTTGGACTATCATGAATTTCACAGAAAATAAGGGGGGTTTGTGCATTTCTGCACAACCTTATCCAATGCACGGAGGAACGGACGGTTTTCCCGTCGGTCGCGTCTCTTGGCCTCCGAAGGCGCCTCTCAGCCGCTTCCATGGTGACCGGCCGCCGCCGGGCTGGCCTCTAGCCGCCGGCGCAAGGCCGCAGCGAGGCGCGGGCGCGGGAACCGTCGGCCGCTGCGCGCGAGGCGCAGGCGCGGGGCCGCTTCCGTGGGCACGAGAGGGGCCGCCAGCCGTCCAGGTCGTCGAGGGCGCCGCCACGGGAAGGCCGGCCACCGCTGGGCTGGGATCCGGCCGCCGTAGCGAGGCGCGGGAGGAGGTGCGCGACGTCTCCGACAGCGAGCTCATTGCCATGGCTGCGGTTCTAGCCGCCACGAGCGCAGGAAAGCAGGCCACTAGCGCCGGCCGCAAGGGCGCGGAGCCGTGAGCCGTCGGGCGCGTGAGGCGAGGACAGGACCGCCTCCATCGGGGAAGCCTGCCGCTGCAGGCGCGGGCTGCCAGCCGCGCGAGGCCGCGGCCTAGGTTGCTGCGCGGGGGCCGCCGCCCACGGGCTTGTCGGCTGCTGGGGCCGTAGGCCGCTGGAGCGCGGAGGCCACCGTGATCCAGGCGCAGGCTGCTGGCTGCACAGGGGCGCCTGCTTGCGCGAGGCCGCGCGCGCGCGGAGCCTGGTCGTCCCCTTCCCTTTCACGGCGCTCAGGCCGATGAAGGGCACGTTCTCATCCTCGTCGGAGGAGATGTACCCAGCAGCGTCTCGATCCCGACGACGACGAAACCCATTGGAATCGACGATCGTGAAGGTACGAATAATCGTGGCAGTTACCTCGATCCGCGCTTCATTCCCAGACTCTACAAGTTCGTACATGATGAAGGAATCGAAGGGCAGTACATGCTGGCCTGTGTTGATCGATCTTCTGTCCTTCCGAGATTTGTTCTCATGCAAAATATTGGTCGGAGAAGATAACGCCGGCATCACTTGCAACAAAGGACGTCGACTTCATCTCCGGTATCGAGTTCGGTGATGGTACATAGGCACATCGTTCTCCTCCTTGTTCACGTAGAGCAAAGCGCTGATAACGTGTTAAAAGTGAATGTAAAATAAAGATTTGGGAGAACTATATTTTTCATTGATTTCTGAAATATATTTATACAAGTGAGGGGGTGTTACGAAGGGACACGACTATTTCCAAAGGACATGCCCTTTGGAGTAAAACTAACTGTCTAATCCTATCTACTAATCTTATAATTAATGGATAAGATCACTTCGTGAACAGGTGTCTGTTGAGAGACACCATTTCACAACAGCGATCACCAGTCGCGACTTCACTGATTGACGCTGGAAACAGTTCACCTTCACGGCTTCACCCGGACGAGCGTGGTTCTGCCTTCACGAAAGCTGCATTTTCAAGTCTTTGTTCTACACGTCTACTTCTATGCTGCCTTCTTGCAGCCTGTTCGGGAGGCCATAAACGATCATGAATTATTTACTGCTAACTAGTTTGATGTGAGAAAAAAACACTGTTTCTAACTAGTACGATCGTTTATGGGTAAGCGAACAGACGAATCTCCGGTCAATGCTCGCCGACCGGGTCAGTCAACGTGAACTTCCGCAGCAGCTTGTCGTCCACACAAACCCCGGTCCAACCGCATCTTTCGTGTCTCCATTCATTATGCACAGCATAGCTGAGAATACCGAAGTGGTCTACAACAAGAAGGATTTGCACTTTGGCAACTGCTCTCGAACAAGTGCCTTTCTTGCATTGTGCAAGTAGATGTTACAGCTATTATGTATGTCAGTACAAACACAATGTACCAGTGAGCTACAGATAAAAATTGCTGGCGGTGGCTGATAAATTGATAAAGACAAAGGTACAACAACAGCTAGCTCAAATTAAGCTGTTCATGATAGAATCAACCGCGCACTTCGCTGAAACAAAGATGAACGCGGCTAAGTTTCCTGAGGCCAATTTCCCTGCCATCAGAGTTAGATGCACCAAACCGGGTGGAGCACTATCTGACTATGTGGACCAGGCAGGAGTAAGTGCCAATCTAGCAAGTGCAAGAACCTAGGTCTGTTTGAGCAATCAATCTCCGAATAGTGTAGACAGCACTAGGCCTTGCACAAAGGTTGCTCTGTCGGTCGCTTGTTTCCGCTTTTGCTCCCTTTCCTCGCTTGTGAGAGATG
The DNA here is from genome assembly GCF_019320115.1 of Miscanthus floridulus. Classification (NCBI taxonomy): domain Eukaryota; kingdom Viridiplantae; phylum Streptophyta; class Magnoliopsida; order Poales; family Poaceae; genus Miscanthus; species Miscanthus floridulus. Next base: position 93,742,306 of record NC_089585.1, read on the forward strand.
AATCGATACTGCCATCGAAAAGGAAACAGAAGTTGAAGTTCCTGTATCTCATACATAAGGAAGTGTGCCCTTGAAACTTGTAAGCACTAGAGCACATTGTTTGACAGCATACATAAATGAGAAGTAAAAAAAAAACATAAACATCTACGAAGTGAAATCCTTTGTCTCAAATGCCTTGAATGTCCAGTGGCGAATCTGGATTACATGATTATCGGGTCATGTCTATAAATAGGTGGGGTCATATTACTCATTAGGAACTTTTAGTACTATATGCACTAATTTTTCATTGAAATTGTCAAATCCGTCGGGGTTGACGGACCCCGATGACAAGCTGTAGCTTTGCCCTGTGAATGTGAATCCTTTAACAGTAAAGCGAATTATCTGTCAGTGTACCCTTCTTGTAACTTAGTTTTAATGCAGAGGTGCTGGAAATATCAAGAACCGCCTGCTCAATTAATTCAATTTAAGGCTAAAGATTATTTCCATTGAAAGATAAGAGTTTGTTGGTTGTGGAAGTGTGAACTATCATAGTGCAATTCCAAACCTCAGGTAACAGCATATATCAAGAAACCGATGTATGCAATGTAATTGGATAGTAGAAAGGAGAACAGAAGATGCAATAGGTCCATAATGAGATTGTTTTCAGCAGACATGCAAGCAATTAATAAAATAGCTTCAAATTTATGGAAAACAATTGTAAAAATAGTCCATAAAGAATCTAGCAAACTTATATCAGGAGTAATATATACCTTGATTCCCAAGGCTGAACTGGTGTCTCCTTACGTATTGAGGCACCATCTGGAATAGAAGATGCTGATTTTGATGGTTCTGGTGCATCTGATGTTGGGAAGTTCAGGCCAAACGATGAAAGAAGAGGATCACTGGAAATGTTTGTGGTCACTGCGTTATTTGATCTGTGGCCATGAACACCCCCTAGAAGAGCCTGTAAATGAGTACCACGTAGATCTCGGCTCAATAAAGAAATCGCATCTCTCTCGGGAATAATAAATCTGCGAGACCTGTGACCATTCTGTAAGTAGAAAATAAAAATAGGGTGTCAGAAGCCTTCCAAATTTTATTTAGAATGTTATTGCAGAGAGAGGTAGGAAGGTAGAGAGTCAGGTGAACCTTGAACAAATAACCATGTTGCATGGTGATATGGTTAAGCATATCTCTTGTAATCCTTTGGGAGCAAATGGGGCAGGGCTGAAATGAGAGGAAAAAATGAAAATGAGAACGTAGCAGTCTAACAGTACAGCATAAACAAAAGCAGTATGAGGTGCTCATTTTGAATGAATTGTCATAGAGGTGATCTGATAAAGAAGGGCTATTCTGGACCACCTAGGATGACTTAAACTAAGGTGGCACTATCCTTGCTACAAGAAGGTGACTTTTTTAAGATTATTACATAACAAGCAAAATGTATTAATTGAATCCATTATCCCAACTATCGCCTCTCAAACTAATGGAATCGGGTCACACATTTAAACATAGAAACTTCTCCCATAAGTTTTCTAGCGTCTCTTGACACCTTTTTATCTACCGTCAAATAATGCAAATCATCCAAAACTTTCTCAAGCACTCATGTAACAACAAAGTTTCTTAGAGGATTTTTTTTTGTTTGGGTGGGGTGGGGGGATCCCCACTTAGAATTTGATTGCAGAAGAAAACGGTACACAGGTTTACCCTGGCACATGGGGGATCATGGAGTTATAAGTTTGAAGGTAAATACGCCAACAACACAAATCAAAAAGAGACTCAGGAGAGAATCGTTTGCTCCAGATGACAAAGTCATCACACGCTGATTATATAAGGGTGAGGGACGCTTGTCACAAAAAAAAAAAAAAATTGCGCCATTTTGCGCATTCCAAAGGAGCCAGAGGATGGTGACGAGGACAGCCTGCCACAGCCACAGGTCTTGGCTAAGCTGAGAGGAATTGTGTTGTCATTAAACCAATAGTCTGAAGCACACAAATAAACTTAAACTCGGACTAAGCTACATTCTTTCCTCTCAAGCCCTACTTGAACATCCTATTTGTCACTAAGCCACAATTTCCAGTCCAAAGTGCTCTTCTTTGCATGAAGCTACGAAGCCATAAGCTTCAGTTCAGTTATTGCCTGAACCTTGGCTCTCCTAAAATTGCATCTGCCAACTAGACAGCACACTGGATAGTCAAAATCCTCTGACAAGGTTACTATACCACAAAAAAAAAACGAGAGCTCATGAGCTGATTCATCAGGTCAACGTCTCAAGCAGTAAGCTACAACGTTTCCTCCTGCTCCAACCGGAGGAAGAAGCAAGAGCATCACGTCTCAGGCTCACAATCCACTATCTATAGTAAGAGTCCTGCAGGAAGAAGCGAGCTAACGACTAACTCACCGCGGCGTGGGGCTCGTAGGGGTGGTCCTCCTCGAGGTGGACGCAGAGGGACGCGACGTCATGGTCCTCGTAGCAGTAGGGGCAGGCGACCTCCGTCCACGTCGCGTCGCCGAGCTCCAGCGCCATCTCCATCTCCATCTCCATGTCGCCGTCGTCCTCCATCTCCATCTCCACCTCCTCAGTTCCCATCCCGGGCACATCTGCAACCAACCCACCAACAAGAACCCGCAAATCAGTACCAGGATGGATCGCCTCGCGTGACGTTACCAAGTGAAGGGAGAAGCAGGAAAAGGCGGGATATATCCTCACCGTCGACGTGGCCGAGCTGCGCCGCGTAGTAGCGCTTGGCGGCGGCCAGGCGCGAGATCCAGTGCTCCGAGTCCATGTCTCGATTTGGTTCCTCCCTACCCTCGCTCGGTCTCCTTCACGTGTCAGGTGTCTTCGCACAGGCTGCCCCCTCCCCGTCCCCTCTTCTTGAGCTGTCCAAGCTCGTTGCCTCGTTCTCCCCTTCCTGCTCGCCTCCGACAGCAGCAGCAGCAGCGGCACCAACAACCGGAGACGATTTTGACCCGGGCGTGTCCCGACTCAAGACTTCCTCCTCCCGGGAAAGAAAAAAATTTTCCTCGCGTAGTTCGCCGGCCTCCTGCCTTTGTTGTTTCTTTGGCTCTCGATACGGGGAGGATTTTGCTAGGACGGAGAAAGAGGAGACGGCGACGAAGCTTCTTATCGGGAGGGGAGAGAGAGAGCCAGAGGGGGAGGAAGCGGGTGAGAAATCAATATTGGTGAGAAATGGGGGCGCCGTGTGTGCCGTGTTCCTTTTCGACGTACTGGTCGACGTCCGACTCAGCGCGTGGCCGGTCGCTAGTTGCTACCCACTTGCCGCTGGAGACGGGTGGGGCGCACGGGGTAACCTGACGCGGCAGCCGAGCCGAAGCTGGACGCGGGGGCGGGCGTGTTTGGATGATAGGGGCCGGCGGCCCCGTGGGCCGTTGTTTTTTTTGGCAGGGATAAGAAAGAACCGCGGCGTCCGCTGGAAGCCGCGTGGGGGGCGAATAGCCGGATAGGAAGGTCTGCGACGCGGGAGCGGGTGCGTGTGTGCCTGCGGATTGGGGTTGGGGATGTCGATGGCCCCATCGCTTATTTCTTGCAGAGATTTTTCATCTCGATGTATATGTGTTCATCCTATGGCTTCGTTTGCTTCGCTGAAAAAAAAATTAAAATATTGTTCCTGATTTATTGTGGGAGAAAAATAATGTCCCAGCTGAAAAAACAAGCTAAAAGTACGGATTATAAGAGAAGCGAACATGACCTGTATATATACATGTTATGACTTGTTTGGATACGCATGTATTCATCTCAATCCATATACGTTGAATTAGATTGAGTGGAATTGAACTAAGTTTTATTCTATTCCACACCAACGCATGTGAATTGAAGTGAATACATATGCATCTAAACAAGACCTTAGAGTGAATTAGGATGAAACTTAATTTAATTTTTAACTCAATCCACTCCAACACGTATAAATTAAGATGGATACGAGCGTATCCAAGCTCTCAGGAGAATTTAGGAAGTGTTTAGCATGGTTCCACCTCCGCAGGCTCCTCTACCAAAGCCAGAGCTGGAGGATAGAGCTACAAATCGTGGCTCAGTGTACACAAAATAGGGTTTCGACTCCTTCAAATGTGTAGAGGCGCTTCTCCTCGCATGATTGTTTAGTGCATCTCCTCCAACGGTGCCGGAGCTGCTGACGAAGTTGAAGCCAGAGAGACACCGAACAAACCCTTAAATAGAAAAAAGACACCTTGATGGCCTCAGGGGACAGGGATGATTCTTTCTTCCACGTCCTAGATCTCGATGCACGCATCCCCCACTAGTTTTTCGTAAACACACCTATATATCACTAGGAATTCATGATTTAATTATTGTGCGGTGTATATTGCTCATAGACTATGTGTACATTGCAATTCACCAGTTATACACTTACGCTAAAAAAATATCATTTTACTTTTGTGTTACATTTGAATTGCAACTTCCTAGATGTATCCATGGGGACGGAAATTCCCGTGAGTATTATTCCCCGTGCACGAACAAGAACTTTTCATCCCTACGGGGACTGGGATGAAGAGCCATTCCCCAACGGAGAATTCCTTGTTGCCATTTGTAGTGTGAAGAGTTTGGTAGTTAGAATGCTACGTTAGCTGGCCCCTCGCCGTCAAGAGGTGGATTTTGAGAGGATAATAATATCTTTTAATGTTGTTATTTGTTAGAGTAATAGTTCAGTTCGAATAATGGCTAAATAGCGGTGATAGATTATGGACACTAGAAAAAAGAAGGAAAAAACAACATCCAAGCTAAGTTTAGGTCTCACGATTTAAAGTTTATCCATGCTCTCAGGGTCGGATCTAGAATTAGGCCAAGGGGGAAGGGGGAGGTCTAAAATAACAGAAGAGGGTTTCTAGTTGAGCTTCGTGTTAGGCCGCTGCGCTGCTAGGCTCCTTGTATTTGCAGCCCACCGAGGAGGGGGGGGGGGGGGGTTTGTATCCGCCACTGCATGCTCTTAAGCTTTAATAAGTGGTCTAAAGCGCTATCTAAAATGTAATCAATCTCGTAAAAGACTATTTGACCACACAAATATGTTAAAGTGGTCTAAAATTTAGTACCCAACTAAACTTTTAGATCTAAAGAAATAAGACAAAGTAGGCTAAGGGTCTATTCGCCTCCGCCGTTGCTACAACTACATCAATTTTTCAACCTATGCAAAGTACACCATTTGTTCTAGAATAAGTGCTGATCTAACACATCGAGGAGTCAATAAATTTTAAGTTTAGTTAAATTTATAGAAAACAATACAAACATTTGAATCTCTAAATAGGTTAAGTATAAAAATATATGACGTGATTAATCAATTATATCTATTTTGATGTCATAAAAATTCATATTTTTTTATATGTACTTAGTTAAATTCGAAAGAGTTTGACTTATGAAAGCACGAGATGTGCATTAATTTTAGGATGGATGAATAGTTAAAACTCTGCAGCTGCAGTGAACCGGCTGTAAGTTGGAAATATGAAAAAAGAAACAAAAGTAGTTATTTGAAAAAATATATTAATAGTATTATTACTTGAATAATGTATCACGCATCGAACAAATAAACGAAGAATTTCTGCACACTAAAAAAATATTTACGATACTCTAGTGAAATAAAAGCATCTGGAAACCGATGAAGATTTTATCAGGAACGAAAATTTGCTGCAGCGAACAGAGCCGGCTCGCTCCGAGCAACAAGCCAACAACCGCCGTATTGCTCTCCGCTCGCCTCGTAGACACGTGGCTGACTTCGCCAACTTGGCATGTGCATCTGCCAAGTTCCAGAAGCCACGCCACCGATCATGAGTGTTTGATTATCCATCAATCGAGCATTCGGGCAGTATCCATCCAACTATCCATAAAAGGCGACCTGAGAGCAGAGAGAGGCCAGATCGGACGAGCGTTCTGGCAGTCGTTGTGGATCTTGAGCTTGCACCAACTACAGCTAAAGCACTACTAGCAGCGGCGGGAGTGGACGACCGGACGACGATGGCTGCGCCAGCGCCGCATGAGGGGCAGGAGCAGCAGGGTGGCCACCACCAGCAGAGGCTGCAGAAGGTGATGGTGGCGGTGGACGAGAGCGAGTGCAGCCGCCACGCGCTGGAGTGGGTGCTGCGGAACCTGGCGCCCACGCTGGCGCCGCCGCTACTGGTGCTCACCGTGCAGCCGCCCTTCCCCCTTGGATATGTCTCCGCCGCGTCCTTTGGCGCACCTCGTACGTATTGCCTGATGTCTCATTTTTTTTCTTTGCTCTCTCCATCCCGATATCGGTTGAATGGGATGATTCGATTGATTATTTGATTTGTTAGTGGGCACCGTTCCTCCGGTAGCGCCGGAGCTCATGAAGTCGATGCAGGAGCAGCAGAGGCAGCTCACGCAGGCGCTCCTCGACAAGGCCAGGGCCATCTGCGCTGAGCATGGGGTATGTGCAGACCCGGTTTCCTTTTCGCCAAGTGTTTTTACTCGGCTGATTTCTTAGTCTAGCTGTAGTTTTTTTTTTGAACTTCTACGGAGCAGGTTACAGCTAGACTTAGTTGTTTCTTAGCTAGAGCCATGAGAGATTCAGGTTGCAACGTTTAACAAAGAGAGAGAAAGACTGGTATGGATTGAGGCATTGAGCGGATTTTGTTTACCTAATTCCAGACTGCAGTAGTGTTTGTTCTGTACATATTCAGTATTGTCATTTCCTTGCAACAATCTGCCATTACCGTCCTACCCCTGTTTGAATCGCAGGTAGTTGTAGCTAGCATTACCATTGCCATTACAACTCTACCCCTGTTTGAATTGCATTGCAGGTTGCTGTAGAGACAATTGTTGAGGTAGGAGATGCAAAAGAGGTGATCTGTGAAGCAGCTGAGAAGAAAAATGTTGATCTGCTAGTTCTTGGAAGCCACAGTCGTGGGCCAATACAAAGGTATATATCTTGAATTTCGTTGTTATATGTGTTTATTTTCCAAGTCGACAGCGCAAAGTAATTGGTAGTCGTATTTTTGTGTGAGTTTACTTTTGTGAATATAATCAGATATTCTCAAGTTCTATTGATAGTTAAACAACAATATTCTGCATTTGACTGAAACGGGAAAGGAACTTGCAAAGTCATTGCGCGGGCGAGAAGAGCGCAAGTTGCATAGATGAATGGAACGATATACTCGCATTGCTAGTTAATCAAATATAGTACTTTGCAAAGTTCATTTCTGAAGAAGGCTGAGACACATTCCAGTTCTGGCTTACTGATCAGGAAGCCTTTTTTAGCCCATATCCTAGCTCTGGCTTAATGAGCCAATGAGACAGGTATCTTGGTTAGGACATTTCTTCAATTTCACTACTACATACTGACAGTGGTAAGTTCTTTTCTCCACATTCCAAAATTGTTCTTTGTTTAAGTCACTCGAGCATTATACTGGGCGGCAGTTAACACAAACCATTTCTATCAAGTTCTGCTTTGAGTAACGATTCCTCCATAGAGACCCAATATAACTTGAAGAAAATAGTGTGTTCCATGAATTGGCTTCCTGTTACGCGGCACATCGGACCCATCAAGAACAATCCTGAGCACTTGGTCATCCGTTTTCTGACCACTACCCTTTATCGTCGCTGAAGGTTGTTTCTTGGGAGCGTCAGCAACTACTGTGTACATCATTCTAAGCGTCCAGTTCTTGTTGTGAAGAACCAAGGCTGAAGGTTCCTGAACAAATCAACTCCCTGGTCTGGTCGTCCTAATTACGTTCCGGTATTTATCGACATATTTGTAATGTAAGTATTACTTAGCCTGGCAAATAAAAGTAGCTTGCTTCTGGGAGGGCCGAAGCTGGCAAAGGAGGGTTTTTCCCTCTTGTCACTGTGTCTTGCTTCCGGCCTGGCATATATACACTCTGGTCTTGCAGAGTTGTAAATAAGAACTACTATGAACTTTGTGCGTATTTATGGTTGATGTCAGTTACGGAGTATTCTGTTATGGCCTGTGTGTTCATACACATCTTTGGGTACTCTCAAAATATATTTGTTTTCCATTGACATCACAAAGTAAACACCATTTGTACACTTATATACTGCAAAAGGCCCATGAAAGGTCAGGAACTCGGGACCGGCCCTGCCTAACAGTCGCAGTGGGCAGCCATATTCAGCACCTCGAATCGGCTGTAAAGAGAAGAGGACGGTGCCGCTTCATCTCCTGCTGACTGTTGCCGGTACTAGGCCGGTCGCCACTGCAGCAGGGAGCATGTTGATTTGTTTTTGGATTATGGTGAGAAAACAATATTGTAGCCTCACCTAATATGATTTCAATAGCAGTTTATTACAAATACGCATTACATTACAGATATGAAAAGAGTGTGGAATCAGGATGCACCAGGAGGTAAGAGCAGTATAAAGCAACAGGTGCCAGCTTAACATTAACTCACACCTCAGGGTGACTTGAACATTAACTTACAGACGCTCAGGCTAACACCACACATGAAGCAGCTTAACTTGTGCTTACAGACGCTCAGGCTAACACCACACGCACAGCTTAAATACGGGTATGCAACAGATAGGATTGTTTCCCATAACTACCTCCTTATTGTGTTCCAAGTTGCATATATAGGGCACACCTGCATCCAGAGGAAGAGGCCTGTTGCACAACATATTCCTACCTTGCAGGGCAGATCGGCTGGAGGTTATCGTGGAGTGCAGGGCCGCTCTGCAGAGTTCATGGAGATCCTCACTAATAACGGCGACGAAAAAACTTTGGGGGGACAGAGCTCATCTATGGCAACATCACAGAGATGGTTTAATTCCAAATTCTTTGGATCAGCACCTTTGAGTTGATATATTAAACCAGCTTTCTCCTTAAATATGTTGAATCGGTAGCCCTTGTCCACACTGCTACGTGCCACGTTGAAGTAGCTACACCACCGATTGTACAAGGCCCACAAGGTTTGCTCCGACTTAAGGTCCTTTAAAAAGTCCATTTTTGGCCATCGAACTTTTGACGAAGTCCGAGAATGACCATCAAACTCGAAAACTAGGAATCTTTGACCATTTATTTTTTGAAACCAGGCATAAAAGGCCATGTCAATAGTCCACCTACAGATTCCCTAGTTTTGACGCCACGCTGGCCATTGACCAGGCAGCGCCCCACCTGTTAGGCCCCTCTCCCTGTTATCCTCTCCCTCACGACCGCCCACAGAGAGAAAACGGAGACGGCGGCGGGAAAACCTCGCGCTAGGGTTTGGAGACGGCGGAGTGGCGGCGCACGCGAGCGTGGCGGCGGAGCGGCGGCGCGCGCGAGCGTGGTGGCTGGGACGGCGGCCTGTTCCGGCGAAGCGGCAGCAAGCCTCTCAGCGGAAGAGAGCGGAGGCGACGGCTCGCAGTGCAGGCGGCGGTAAGTTTCTCCATCGAGCCTATTTTTGAATTGAATCGATGCGCTAGTGTTGTTTAATCAAGTACTGGAGCAGAGGATGTTCATGTATTACTGGGATCTAGTGAAAGGTGTACGAGCGTTGCATAGTTTAATACCCCGTTGTGATTAGAATACCTTAATCCATTGTTTAATGTGGCCACAAACTTGTTTGTCATACAGGCATGTGATAAAGTGTCCTGGGGATGGATCCATTTGAGTATCTTCCAGTCCGGTTCCATTTCAATGGAGATTTCATAAGAACAGGAAGACAAGTGCAGTACATTGGTGCCCGGATGTAGGTTTCCTTCATAGATAGGGATAAAGTGTCCCTGCCTGAGATTATTGGCCACAAGGACCACTGCAATGTAAGTGAAGGGGCTCTTTTGCATTGGCTTCCTCATGGGAAAGAGCTCGACAATGGTCTGAGGCTGCTTCTAGATGACAAAGACTGCTTAGAGGTAGCAGGTACCATTGGGGATGGAGAGGTAGCTGAAATCTTTGTTGAAGAGCCTCTTGCTTTGGAAGAAAGTGAAGGTGAAGAAGGTAGTGAATATGAAGAGGAGGAAGTGCAGGAGGAATTGGATGATGAAGGACCTGAGATAGAAGAGGATACTCAGCCTGTGCATGCAGCCAATGAATTTTTAGGTGCAGCCATTATTCCAAGTGGTAATAGAGCTGAGATCCAACAACCAATACAGTTTGATGAGGGATGCAAAAATTCAGACCATGATCCAAAGTCTGGGGATAGTAGTGACAATGAGTACTTACCTGGTGATGAGTGTTCTTCTGAGGATGATGATGAAGTTGTACAAATTCAGACCAAGTTCAGGGAGTTCAAAAGGAGGTTAAAGGCAGGACAAGTAGCCAACTTAGATGAAGTCATATTGGATAGTCCCAAAGAGATGCCAGATCTGTATGAGATAGCAGATGAAGGAAATTTGACCCCGTATGATGGCAGCAGTGATGATGAGTATTCAGTAGAAGAGTTGAGTGATGGGGATATTGAGAAGTGTGCTATTAAGTGTCCAAGATTTAATAAGAAGGAACCAATTTCTAAGTTTGAGATTGGAATGAAGTTTAGTGGAAAGAAACAATTCAAAAAGACATGTATCAAACATGGTCTAGTTGAGAGGAGGCTTATCAAATTCTACAAGAATGAGGCATCAAGAATGATTGCAGTATGTGACTGGTCCACATGTAGATGGAGGTGCATGGCTTCTGTCAATTCTAGGAGTAACAGTTGGCAGATTGCTAGCTACAATGCTGAGCATACATGTCCACCTAGAAGGGACAATAGGTTGGTCACTGCTGGTAGAATTGCTGCCAAGTATGAGAAGATGATCATTGCCAACCCTGCTTGGGGTCTTGACTCAATGAAAACTACCGTGCAAGAGGACATGTTTGCTGATGTGAGTTTTAACAAGCTTAAGAGGGCCAAGTCCATGGTTATGTAGAAGGCATTAGATGCTACTAAGGGTCAGTATCTACTCTTGTACAATTACCAGCTAGAGTTATTGAGAAGTAATCCTGAAAGTACAGTTATTGTGAGAAGAGATGGTGATACAAACATTTTCCAGAGGATGTACATATGCCTTGATGCTTTGAAGAAAGGGTTCAAGGCAGGATGTAGAAAAGTTGTTGGGCTAGATGGGTGCTTCTTCAAGGGAGCTACAAATGGTGAGCTGCTATGTGCAATTGGCAGAGATGCAAACAGCCAAATGTATCCTATTGCATGGGTTGTGGTGGAGAAAGAGAACAATGATAGTTGGGATTGGTTTTGTGATCTTTTGTTTAGAGATATAGAGGTGTATGGTGGCACTGGATGGGTTTTCATATCAGACCAGCAAAAGGGAATTTTGAATGCAGTGCAGAAATGGGCTCCAGATGCTGAACACAGGAATTATGCTAGGCATATATATGCCAATTGGAGGAAAAAGTTCAAAAAGGAGTGGCAGAAGAAATTTTGGGCTTGTGCAAAGGCCCCTTGTGTCACATTGTTCAACCTAGCCAAGGCAAGACTTGCAAATGATACACAAGCTAGAGCTCAGGCTATAATGAACACTGGTCCACATCACTGGAGCCGTGCCTGGTTCAGGTTAGGTTCTTTTTGTGATTCAGTTGATAACAATATGTGTAAATCTTTCAATAAATGGATTGTAGAGGCTAGATACTTTCCAATTATTACCATGCTCGAGACAATTAGGAGAAAAGTCATGGTTAGGATTCAACACAACAGGACCAAATCAGATGGGTGGAACACAGTCATATGCCCAAATATCTTGAAAAAATTGAATACATACATCAATTTATCTGGTGTTTGCCATGCAATATGTAATGGACAAGACCTATTTGAAGTGGTTCACTGGAGTAACAGGTTCACTGTGGACCTGAACAAAAAGGAGTGTTACTGTAGATATTGGCAATTATCTGAAATGCCATGTCCTCATGCCATATCTTGCATTTTCTTCAAGACAAATGATCTGTCACCATTCATTGCTAGCTGCTACTCAGTGGAACAGTTCAAAAACACATATAATCATTGCCTGTTGCCTGTGGAAGGAATTAATGCATGGTCTGTTTCAAAGAAAACACCACTGAAGGCTCCTGGATATGTAAAGATGCCTGGTAGGCCAAAGAAGGAAAGAAAGAGAGAAGCACATGAGAAACCAAAATCTGGAAAGGCCTCAAAGGTGGGCACAATTATCAGGTGTAGGAAATGCAAGCAAATTGGTCATAACAGGTCTACATGTGACAAAAGGAATAATGGCCAGTCCCAGAATACCTCACAGGTTCCAAGAGAACAAGGTGGAACTTCATCAAGTGCACCTCACCATAGCTTTGCTGCATCCATGAAGAGGAAAGCAAATACAGCTCCATGTACACAGAACAAAAGGACAAGGACAACCAAGGTATGGTTCCAAAACCAGTGCAACATTATTGCTAATTTCTGATCCTCACAAAAAATATGTGTAATGATTTATTTCTAATTTTGCAAGGCTTGAGGTTCAAATATATTGGCAAAGACTTCTGCAGGTGTCAAAGTTGATACAACTCCTTTTGGTTCAGCACATATGCACCTGCACTCCAATGTGCCATTTTCCAAAGCTGGCTCAAGTGTGTCAATCACTATAAACTCAGGGAAGGCTAAAGTTCGTTTGAATGCTCAAGGACCATCCCCTCCAAAGAAGCTCCCGGTTAGAAGACCAGCCAAAAGCCCTATGTTCTCTCTACCAGCACCTGGTGACTACACCCCATAGCTATATGAAGTATGTTTAATGCCCATGTGTAATGCCAGTACGCTGGCTTGAGTTTATTTTGCTACCATCTGAACTATGAATTGTGATGTGTAATGCCAGGCTGCTGGCTTAAGTTCATGTTGCTACCATCTAAACTAGGAATTATGATGTGTAATGCCAGACTGATGGCTTAATTTTACCATGTCAGCATGTGAACTATGATGTGATGTTGTCATTTTAAACATGTTTACTCCCTCTCACATTTATTCTCTCTGTGGGGTGGCCTGACAGGTGGGGCGCTGCCTAGTCAATGGCCAGCGTGGCGTCAAAACCAGGGAATCTGTAGGTGGACTGTTCACATGGCCTTTTATGTCTGGTTTCAAAAAATAAATGGTCAAAGATTTCTGGGTTTCGAGTTTGATGGTCATTCTCGGACTTCGTCAAAAGTTCGATGGCTAAAAATGGACTTTTTCCTTACATCAAAGGGCATACCTTCTTTGTCTGACCTGATGTCCAAATTGAAGAGGGGTCCAAGTCCAACTGGGCGCCTTCTGTTGGAGCTAAAGAAGCGATACGCTTCTTGGATGGGTAGGTGTGCTTCCTCGTCGTTGAACTTCGAGGGGCGGGTGGAGGGAGGCGCTGCTCCGACAGGGAGGATGGTTAACGCCGCCGCGTGAGTGGGCTGCGGCGACAGCAGAACCATGAGAGGCGACGGCTGTGGCGACAGGGGAATAGCGAGAGGCGGCGGCCGCGGCCGCAGCCGCGCGGGAGGAGGCGGCCCGGGCGAGCTTCCACGCGACGGATGGCATAGCGTCGTAGCGGGGGCAGAGGGAGGCGTGGGGTAGATCCGGCGGAGCGGGGCGGCCGGGCGGATCCGGCGGAGGAGGGGGACCGGCTAGGCGGCTCCGGGGAGGCGGAGGGAGGGCGCAGGCTAGGTTGGGGACCAGCATGTTGATTTGTCATTATTGTTTGGTTATTAAGACTTGCAATTGAGCCAAACTCTGCACCAAATTACATGCCGTGGAAGCTCAAAGACAATTTTTTTTTGCGACGAGAAGCTCAAAGACAATAGATACAGGCATAATTAAAGGTGGAAAAAAGAGAGACAGCAAATGCATAGAAATTCTTTGATTTTGATATCATATATGACGTCCACCGTACATTATTTAGATTATTGGCACCCATGGCTTGAATATCTGGCGTCTTATTCGTGGACCCTAAGGTTTCAATGTCCCATGCGATGGTCGACGTTCCAAGGACGGCGGATGACATGTGGGGTTGCCAAGGGGGCAGTTGGCCCTGCATTCGTCCATGCATCGCTAGGTAGACAGCACACAGCAGTAGCAATCGTCCGGCTTACCACAGCCAGTCGCGCGGCACCATATCACAGTGACCGTGTTGGCATCTAATCTTGTGAGGTTGACCATCGCGGTATCAGTACTTCCGTTGGCAAGGTTATTTGAACTGGGCTCTATTGTATGCTTCTAGTAGCCTCAAGGTCAAGGCGACCTGCTGCGATGTTATGTGTTGATCAGTGCTATAATATAGTGCCAAAAAAAAAATAATAATGGCAAGACAAAGATATGACGAACACTTACATTTTGCAGGCGATGCAAAGAGCACGACGGACAAGAATACAGCCGTCACGTTCACGAAACAGCTGCAGGACCTGCCCCTCATTTTGATGTTATTATAGCTGAAATATATTTGTAAAGTTACACATGGGTAAGAACTGGACAAAAATAATAACGGTGAATCTAGCGGTGCAAAGTTTATAATATGATAGTTTAAAGTAACGAACCTAGTAGTACATAGTTTATAATGTGATTTTCAAAGTTTATAGGTTCTGAGTATAAAGCGTTAACCTTACACTACAAAGCTTATAATGTGATAGTTTAAAGTTCTAAACCTAGCGGTACAAAGTCAGTTTTTTTTCCTGAGTTATCATCTTTTTATATTGGTCAAAAATCAGTCCACCTAGAGGACAACACAAATCTTCAGACAAAATGAACAGCCCAGAATCTAACAGATATGAACCGAATCAACAATTTCTGTCGACGGAAATATAGCAATTTTCAAAAAAAAAGGATGCCTTGCCACAGGCTTAAACTAAATATAGACCATAAATATGGTTAAAAAAAATCTCTGAAAGAGGTGCAGGTAGACGAATGTTTGAATTCGTTTCTTTATCACGAATGTTTTAATTAAGTCTATCAAATTTAAATTAAAAGAAAAAAGAACTTTTGAATACCCTGAAACGAACATGTCTCCCAGCGGCCCGAAAAAATTTTCAGTACGGACCATCCCTATGGAAACACGGTGGGAACGTGTGGCTCATGAGGTATGTGGTTTACTATCCGCATGTTAAAAATAGTATGATGGCCACCTACCGGCTGCACAATCCGCGACGTGGATGGTCCTCCCCCAATTTTTTCCCGGAGAAGGGGAGCGGCGGTAGGAGAGAGACGGAAGCCCACTAGGATAGAAGGCGTATACCGTATAGAATCGGGGTGGGCTCATGCTCTCTCTCATCCCCCCATCTGCTACTACAATGTCGCTCCATCGGCACGCAACCGACCGGCCACATTGCCGTCCCTAGTGGCATTGGTGGTGTTCCGTCGGTTGCCGCCATCTCTCCGGTGGTGGCGCCGGTGAGGGTGGCAAGTCGGGAGGAGGCTGGCGACGAGAGCGGCGGGAGTCTTACCGTGGACGGCAGCTCTGATCAGACTTGCCAGACCAAGGCGGATCCTGAAGGGTGGTGGAGTAGAGTTGCGCTGCTTGTGCAGTGTACATGTGACACTTAAGCGGGAGACCTTGTGGTACAAATGGCGGACACCGGAACAGAAAAGGGAGGGTGAAAAGAAACGCGCGGACCGCGAAGACGACGCCAGTTTGGCCGGGAGCGGGTGGATGATTGCCTTGCTCGCCCCCAGATGCACAAGCCACCAGCTGTGCGTGTCCAAGATGACGCGACGTGACTTCACAGAGGAGGAAGCCCCCAACCGCTTTTGCTTGCTTACCATGTGTTTAGTTTGGATCTGCGTAGGAGACGCAGTGAATACAGCCGCCGCGACGGCCGCAGCATTGGGGTCGCCGGAGTCCGAGCGTGCGAGCTGTGCCGGCCACAGCATTGGGGTCGCCGGGGCATGAGCGCGCGAGCCGTGCGCCGACCACAGCGTCGAGAGATTGATAGAGAGAGAGAGAGGAGCGCTTGGTTGGGGTAACTGAAAGCAGGGAATGTGAGTTTAGAGACCAGAAGTTTAGAATTTTGTTTGTTTGTTTGGTGGGAATGGGAGTTTTGGTGGAAAGGAGAAGGAGAGTTTAGATTGCCAACTCTTACTAATCAATTCCCTAGGGAAGGGGTGTAAATTGGATGAGAGTTGTATTCATAATAAAAGAAAAGTAGATCCTCACTATCCATCATGATTTGCCTTTTTAATTTTTCCCTCAAAAACCTCACACCAAACAGGGGATATGAATTCCCTCCTCAATTCCCTTTCTTATTTCCGTCCCATAAACCAAACAAGGATTGGAAATAAAATTCAATTTCCCACCTCAATTTCCTCGAACAACTCTCACCACTAATTCTCATACCTCTTCCTCTAGCTGCCAAACACTCAGAGGAAGAAGATGCTTTTAGCCACCGACCGTTGGCTCTCGCCCAAATAAAAGGATGGATTCTCTCAATTGCTGCAGCAATAGTCTCCTATAAAAGCATAAATTCAGTTTTCTCGATCCCCCGTAGATGATTTATATTCTCAAAAAAGAGAAAACAATCCCCTGTAGATGATTTAAGGGAAAGGTGATCTGTGGCTGTGGAGTTGCTCTGATCATCTACACCTAGCGCCGCCCTGACAACGACTAGACGACATGATCGTACAAGTAGACAAGTACTGAGTCCCTGTTCATGGCCGATCCTGTCCTGTGTCCTTGGTAAGTTTCTGAAATTCTGTTATTTCCGAGGCGTAATTCAGATGCATCATGGCTGATTTGTTTTTCTTCCTTGTATTTTAAGGCTGTGTTTAGTTCGTGAAATTTAAAAATTTAGCTAATGTAGTACTTTTGTTTTTATTTAGTAATTAGTGTTCAATTATAGACTAATTAGGCTCAAAACGTTCATCTCGCGATTTCCAACCAAACTATGTAATTATTATTTTTTTGTCTACATTTAATGTTCCATATATGTATCGTAAGATTTAATATAATGACTACTGTAACACTTTTTAGAAAACTTTTTGGAACTAAGCAAGCACTAAGTGTAAGTTAAGAAAGTATGATCGGCACGTATGTCAGAAGCATCAAATATACGGTTAAAAATGTCAGACTTCTTAAAAAATGATAATAACATTTATTTAGAGAGTACCAGCCTACACTATGTGCTGGCGCTAGACTAGTAGAACGAGAAAGTACCTCGCATAGTCCCACGGCAAGCTTAGCCCGTGTTTAGTTGGTAGGCTAAATTCTAAAAAAATATTATAGTACCTATCACATCGAACTTTATAATACGTATATAGAGCATTAAATATAGGAAAAAAAAATAATTATACAGTTTGGTTGAAAATCGCGAGACGAACGTTTTGAGCCTAATTAGATCATGATTGAACACTAATTGCCAAATAAAAACGAAAGTGCTACGATAACCCCAAATCCAAAATTCACCCAACTAAACACCCACCTACTCAAAATCACAGAGGTGACCGGTCATCAGCCACCAGCCGTGGTATAATCATAAAAATATAGTAGTATTTTAAATTGATCCCGTTCGACTTGCTAAATCTTAACTGAAACTGATTGAAAAACACTATTCTGACTGAGTTAATGTGAGAGAAAAATACTATTTTGGCTAAAAAAACAAACCGAATACGGGGTAAGCCGAACGAGACCATTATACTAATCCAAGTATGATATGTATGCCTTTTCATATCCACCGGAGGTAGCGAAAAAAAATTATACTGCACTGCTCCCAGTCTTGCTAGGGCAACTATCTTGTCCAAAAGAAAGAGAAATACCAAACTTTTAAAATTTACAATCTATTCATTCAATATTTTCCTTTTTAGAAGACATTTTTTACATTTATATTATCTATCACATATAGAAATACCCTATCCTATCCATTTAGGAATCCTGGTTCAACTCCTTGAATACCGGATTCAAGATGTTCCCTCTTTACATTTATTGTGATTCTTTCTCCACTATTATTCGAATTGGAATAGTCTTATTACTTAAATGAAATCTATTTTTCTTTTGAAAAAAGAAAATAAAAGACTTTGGATTCCTATATAACTCTTATGTATCAGAATATGAATTTTTCTTGTTGTTTCTTCGTAAACAATCTTCTTGCTTACGATTAACATCTTCTGGAACCTTTCTGGAACGAATCATCTTTTCTACGAAGATGGAGCATTTTGGTGTAATGTACCCGGGGTTTTTTCGAAAAACCATATGGTTCTTTATGGATCCTCTTATTGTAACACCTCTGGTGTTACGAGGTTGCTTAGCACCTAGGTTAATGCCTAAGAGTAATTAGTAAAACAAATTTTCGGGTTAAAAGTTAAAACACATGTGGAATTATAAATGAATCTTGTGGACAAAAGTTGTTTAGGGCATGTTTTGGAAAAGTATGAAGAAAGCGCTTTGTTGGGTTCATAAACCCGGGGTCCCTCATGGATCGGCTTCCCAACAAAGGCTGGGCTCAGCAGACAACGATGCGAACAACGCACAACTCCTAGGCTGGAAGGGCGATCCAGTCTTCGACCGAAAGGCCTGGCCGAGGAGGAACGACGTTCGCTTCCGACTCTGACCCGCCTCTCCGACCGAAAGGCCTCGCTAAAGAGGAATAGCGCTCGTTTCCAACTTCGACCGAAAGGCCTGACCAAACACCACTTTTGACTCCGACCCACGTCTCCAACCAGGGATGCGCCGAATCCTTGCTTATAGCTCGTCTTCGACTAGAGTAATTAGAGCCGACTAGGACCAACCGACCAGGAACACCCGCTCGATGAGGACCAGGAAACAGACTGAGAAAGTAAGGCAAGGCACTCAAGTCAACCGTAATACCGAGGACTGTACCCTGTACACCTGTAGGACAGTACCCTACAACCTTCCTGGCATGTCAGAACCCAAGCAGTGTTGCGGGCGCCGACATTTTCTCTATAGTATTATGGGCGCCATCAACTCTGATACCAGACAAACATGGTAAGGCTCCCCCCCGCATGCCTCTGGGCATCAACAGTATGGTAGACACCGACGTCTACCATATCTGAAGAAGACGACACAACCTTCCACATGCATCTGACATTAACAGTATTATGGGCACCTACCATCATCTTGTACCCGCCGGTGTGGGCAACAAGAATTAGTAGCATAACATACTCTCTCTCTCGCTTGTAAGGCCATCCCCTTCATCTATAAAAAGGGATGCGCTCTCTCCCAACAGATAGATCGATCAGTTCACTCACACCACAATAGAACCACTAGGTTCAAACCTCGAGCACACGCTCGAACACTTAGCACATAGCAGAGCTCCCATCATTCTCAGCTCTTTAGACTAGAGTCCGACCGGACCTCTTGTACCCCCCATCTTTCTCCCTTCCGTTTGTAACCCCACAGCAAACTTTGAACACTTAGGCTTAGGAATAAAGTCATCGACCGACCCAAACTGGACGTAGGACATGTTGTCTGAACTAGTATAAACCCTGTGTCATTGAGTGCTAGGCCACCTCCGATCACAATGTACAACAAAACTACAAATATTTATGTGTTGGTCACTTTCTGCACTAACAGTTGTCATCGTCCGTGGGGAAGACACTATACGTTCACACTTTTGGTCATCGGATGGCCCACTTTTTTTCCACCTTCGCCATGGTGGGCTCAAGCGATACGACTCGCTTCGCCTCGCTGGAGTTTCCCGCACTCCCACCTTTTGGGATGTGGGTTCTGCCCATCTTTAAGCCATCCCAGGCCTTCCTCTTCGAAAGCCTGGACTTCGTCGTCGACCGGCTCAGCGTACTACACCTCCGTGAGGGGGCACTTGTTTCGGCGCCTGTCAGAGGGGCACCCTCCACCAGCTCCAGGACACACGACGACTTCAACGACAAGGCGCTTGTGCTTCAATCTAAGCAAATGCTCTGCTCAAACCCCACTGTGAGTAATGTACATACTATTATTTACTAATTATTTACTATCTCCCACAGATTATTCGAAGGGACCGCATTGTTCGCACCGCAACCACCGTGAGATCATCTAGGCCCCTAGTTGGGTTTCGGTGATTAATAACAATACGTGATTACTATGATTGACGTGTGTTTTATAGAGGCAATTAAGTTAGGTCATGGTAATGGAGATCGATTGGGCTATCATGGTGGTCATGCCCCTATGATGGAAATCATTTCGGTTTTCAAAGGATGAACGACAAGGTTAAGGATGGACTAGTTCTAAGTGTCGATTGGAGTAGAAGAGATACTTAGAGTAGTCTAGGACTTTGTTTTTTCTTTGGCCGTACTATTAAGGGGGGTATGGATGAGTAGCTTGAACTAGGTGAGTCTAGTGAGTTAGGTGTGGTGTACATTTGCTAAATCTAGCACTAGGTAGCTCCTAAGAAGCCCTTAGATCTATTGGAGCAAACTTCATTCACATATGATCAAAAGTTGGAAGTGAATGGAGGGTTAAATACTGACCGGACGCTGGCTCTAGGGTGACCGGACGCTGGCGCAGAGTCCGGTCAGTTCATTTGATCAAGGTTAAATCGTCTGGTGCGACCGGACGTTGAGAGGTGAAGTGACCGGACGCTGAGTCCTAGCGTCCGGTCGACTCTAGTAAAGGTTCCAGAGAGGGAAACTCACGACCAGACACGTCCGGTCAGTGTTGATCGAACGCTGAGTTCCTGCGTCTGGTTGACTCTAGTAAGGTTCTAGAGAGGGAAAATCATGACCGGACGCGTCCGGTCACAACTTAATCACTAGAGTTTGGGGAGAACTGACCAGAGTATCTGGTCACCCCGCAGAGGCACATAACGGTTTGTTTTTTAGCTGGGTTTATAAATACTTCCTCCACTTGTGTGTGGGGGTACTTTTGCTCATTACAATAGTTGAGAAACACCTTTGAGAGTGCCAAGAAGAGTAAGGTCCTAGTGAGGAGATTGAGATTTGAGAATCCCAAAGAGAGCCCTCATTAGTGAGATTAAGAGTAGCAAAGTGTGCATCCACCCTTCTCATTAGGCTTGTTGTGGTCAAGTGAGAGTTCGTGCTTATTACTCTTGGAGATCGCCATCACCTAGATAGCTTGGTGGTGATTGGGAGTTTGGTGATCATCCGGTGGAGCTTGTGGATTACCCAACTCAAGTTGTGAGCGGTTGTGTGTGATTCACCATGATGGAGTGTTAAAGAATCAACCTGTAGAGAGCATTTGATCCTTGCATGGATCAAAGGGGAGCTACACCCTTGCGCGGGTGCTCCAATGAGGACTAGTGGGGAGTGGTGACTCTCTGATACCTCGACAAAACATCATCACGTTCCTCTTTCTCTATTTACTTTAAGCAATTCAATTCTTGTCATTTACATTCATAGAATTACCATGTTAGAGTAGGATTGGAACATAGGTTGCTAAACTTTTGTGCGGTAGATTAATAGAAACACTTTCTAGGCACAAGGGGTTAATTGGGCTAACCATAGGACTTAATTATTACAAAGAAATTTAGAATTAGCCCAATTCACCCCCTCTTGGGCATCTTGATCCTTTCAATTGGTATCAGAGCCTCGTGCTCACGTATTTAGGCTTAGCCGCCTAGAGAAAGATATCTCACTAGGATGGACCTCCTCCTATCTTTGAGGGGGATGATTTTTCATATTGGAAAATCCGCATGGAGGCGTATCTAGAAGCTCTAGATGTTGGAATACTTAGAGCCACCTCACAAGGCTTCCCAAAACCTTGGAATGCTACACACCTACTAGGCAATGAGGTGAATTAAAAAAAATGGAATGCAAAGGCTCGAAACACCATCTTTAGAGGCCTTTGCAAAGATGTGTTCAACCGGGTGAGCAACCACAAAGACGCCCATGCACTATGGTCAAACGTTTGTGCGCTCCATGAGGGAACAAAGAGTGAGCGTGAGGAACGCTATCATCTTATCATGAAAAAGCTTAACTCTTTTGAGATGCTTCCCAAAGAATGTGCTAATGAAATGTATTCACACTTGAATGTTCTTGTAGAGGAAGTCAATGGGCTTGGACTCACTCAAATGCAACCATCCGATGTTGTAAGAAAGATCTTGAGTGTCCTCCCTATTGACAAATATGGGCATATTATGACCGTGCTTCATCAAGGTGATCTTTCCACCGCTACACCAACACAAATCTTGGGAAAGATCAATGCTCATGAGATGTACATGCACATCACACCACAGGGTCCGCCTCTAGTGACTCACTTGGATTTGAGGGCCGCTACGGCCAAGAAGGTTCAACAGCTCAGATTTGTGGACTTTGAGTAGTGGTTTCCACTGAGGTGGGATGAGCATGCTTCAGAGGGTTTCTACACACCTCTGTAGGAAGATTTTTATAATACATATCTTAATAATGGGGCAGTATTCAGATCTTAGAGGGTGTGCAACATTGAGACCATTGTAGCAGTAGCTGAAGAGCATATTCGCCCTTACCTATCTTACCTACCAGGGCTGACAGATTTACTTGGAAGGACAGGCTTATATGTTCCATCTTAGGTCTATCAGTTCTATGCTACACTCTGAATTAACCCGCAACACAGATTTATACACTTTGCATTTAGAGGCAGAGATTATAGGCTGACGAGCACTAGGGTCAGAGAGATACTCAGACTTTAGGAGTAGCCAGTCTGGCTACATGAGGTTTGCTCAGATAGTGGCTCCTAGACACCCTCACGGTGGTCTTGTGCCCCCTACAGATCTAGTCCGCCATTGTTTTATAGAGCCAGTCGGCGATGGGTCGAGTAGGACACCCAGTGATCTCACTCCTACAGCTAGAATGTTGGATGCCATTATGAGGAGGACACTACTTCCGAGGATGGGGTATCGCGAGGGCTTAACTTGCATACAGTTATGGTTACTGAACTCTCTGATGCAGCAGACAGTGTTTGACATTTGGGATCTTCGTCTATCAGAGATGGAGGATACTATTGTAGAGGGGTTTAGGGGTCACAGGCAGCTGCCATATGCTCACTAGGTTATATTCCTGATCCATAGGGCAGTTACTGTGAGGCCACCAGAGATGCTGACAGAGTATAGTGGTGCTACTACAGAGTTCCCTACATACAACATGACTCAGATGATCCGTCATAGTGCAGTAAGGACACCCAGTCAGCCGAGCCGACGTCCAGAGGTGCCAGAGACTATAGCTCAGTAGGATAAGACCATTAGGAGCATAGTAGCTATAGAGGAGGAGCTGCTTGATGCTCAGCAGGAGGGGATTGTCGCGAGCGACCCCAGTGACAGCTCAGATGATGACTACCAGCTTATTCCTTAGATGCCTCCACGTCGACATGACCATGAGGCCGATAGTTCTAGTTTAGCTTCACCTACACCACAGATAGACCCCGCTCTACTTGCCATCCTTGAGCAGATGAGGCAGGATCAGGCTCGCTAGGCACAGGAGACCGCCGCTACTTTCGCATAGTTCCAGACTAGGCAGGATGAGTTCCAGTGACAACAGCAGGCGATCCAGCAACAACAGCAGGCCATGCATCAGCAGCAGCTCCTTGGATTTATGCAGCATGTAGTGATAGCTATTGGGGCTCCACTGCCATAGCCTTTGCCCTAGCTAGGTCAGCCTACCACCACTTCTATGACTCTAGCTTTACAGCCTAGTAGGCTTCAGAGTCAGGGACATCCACCAGCATAGTTTGCTTCACCTATAGAGCAGGTGTCCTAGTGGTTTGCCTTGCCAGTGCTAGTCCTACAGTTCACACCTCTTCAGACAGGTTTCACACCGGCTTAGACTTCCTCGCTGCTAGTGCTAGATACCTCAGTCTCCAGGAGCCTTGGAGCGACTTTTAGTGAGTTGACAGGGCAGCCTACTCTGCCATATTTACATGTCCCAGGTCCTTCTACTGTTGCACCTATTACCGGGACTACAGAGATGCTCCCTTCTTCTATTGCATCGTCAAAGCCGCCTGCTTCAGTGATACCTGCATAGTCTACGGCCGCTTCAGTCCTTGATCTAACCCAGACCACTTTAGCATCACTTCCAGCTACATAGGGTCAGACAACTTAGAGCTTAGGGTCAGATGATGATGGCACATAGTTCTAGCTCGCTCCTTATACCTCAACGCCTGACTCGTCCGCTGCAGCTCCACCGACCGACCCTTAGGTTTTGGTGTTTGATGCCAAAGGGGGAGAGGGATCGAGTATGTTAGACTAAGGGGGAGCTACTTAGGGGGAGCTTAGTATTCTATTATGTTTGTTTTTTATGTGTGATATACTATTATGCATTCATGTGTGTTTACTTTCATGCATCAAACTATATTTATGTGATAGTGATACCTACATGATCATGATATTTGACATGTGTGATCTCTACTTTGAATCTTTTATATGTCATATCACTAGTGTTATGTTCATTTGCTTTGCTTCCGCGTTTTACTCTAATGCAAATGAGCTTTATTACTTGTACTCATGCTTATTTCATATCTTTTGAGTACATCATGTTGGCTTGGGTCATATAAGCTTGCCTAACTCCTTTGTTCTTATTGTCAAAAGCTTATATGAACCAAGCATGTTAAAAACCTCAACTCTTTCACATACTCAAGATGGTATTGTCATCAATCACCAAAAAGGGGGAGATTAAAAGCATCTAGGCCCCTAGTTGGGTTTCGGTGATTAATGATAATATGTGATTACTATGACTAACATGTATTTTGCAGAGGCAATTAAGTTAGATCATGGTAATAGAGATCGATTGGGCTTCATTGTGGTCATGCCCCTACGATGGAAATCATTTCAATTTTCAAAGGATGAACAACAAGGTTAAGGATGGACTAGTTCTAAGTGTTGATTGGAGTGGAAGAGACACTTAGAGTAGTCTAGGACTTTGTTTTTTCTTTGGACATACTATTAAGGGGGGTATGGATGAGTAGCTTGATCTAGGTGAGTCTAGTGAGTTAGGTGTGGTGCACACTTGCTAAATCTAGCACTAGGTAGCTCCTAAGAAGCCCTTAGATCCATTGGAGCAAACTTCATTCACATATGATCAAAAGTTGGAAGTGAATGGAGGATCAAATACTGACCGGATGCTGGCTCTAGGGTGATCGGACGCTGGCATAGAGTCCGATCAGTTCATTTGATCAAGGTGAAATCATCTGGTGCGACCGGACGCTGAGAGGTGAAGTGACCGGATGCTAAGTCCCAACGTTCGGTCAACTCTAGTAAAGGTTCTAGAGAGGGAAACTCATGACCAAACGCGTCCAGTCAGTGTTGATCGGACGCTGAGTTCCAGCGTCTGGTCAACTCCAGTAAGGTTCTAGAGAGGGAAAATCATGACCGGACGCGTCCGATCACAACTTAATCACTAGAGTTTAGGGAGAACTAACCAGAGCATCTGGTCAACATGACCGGAGCGTCTGGTCACCCTATAGAGGCACATAACGATTTGTTTTTTAGCCGGGTTTATAAATACTTTCTCCACTCATGTGTGGGGGTACTTTTGCTCATTCCAACAGCTGAGAAACACCTTTAAGAGTGCCAAGAAGAGCAAGGTCCTAGTGAGGTGATTGAGATTTGAGAATCCCAAAGAGGGCCCTCATTAGTGAGATCAAGAGTAGAAAAGTGTGCATCCACCCTTCTCATTAGGCTTGTCATGGTCAAGTGAGAGTTCGTGCTTGTTACTCTTGGTGATCGCCATCACCTAGATGACTTGGTGGTGATTGGGAGTTCGGTGATCATCCGGCGTAGCTTGTGGATGACCCAACTCAAGTTGTGAGCAGTTGTGGGTGATTCACTGCGATGGAGTGTCAAATAATCAACCTGTAGAGAGCACTTGCTCCTTGCGCAGATCAAGGGGGTGCTACACCCTTGCGCGGGTGCTCCAACGAGGACTAGTGGGGAGTGGTGACTCTTCGATATCTCAGCAAAACATCGTTGCGTTGCTCCTTCTCTATTTACTTTGAGCAATTCAATTCTTGTCATTTACATTCATAGAATTGTCATGCTAGAGTAGGATTGGAACATAGGTTGCTAAACTTTTGTGCGGTAGATCAATAGAAACACTTTCTAGGTACAAGGGGTTAATTGGGCTAACCATAGGACTTAATTATTACAAAGAAATTTAGAATTAGCCCAATTCACCCCCCTCTTGGGCATCTTAATCCTTTCAATTGGTATCAGAGCCTCATGCTCACATATTTAGGCTTAACCGCCTAGAGAAAGATGTCTCACTGGGATGGACCTCCTCCTATCTTTGAGGAGGATGATTTTCCATATTGGAAAATCCGCATGGAGGCGTATCTAGAAGCCTATATGTTGGAATACTTAGAGCCACCTCATAAGGCTTCTCAAAACCTCGGGATGCTACACACCTACAAGGCGATGAGGTGAATTACAAAAAATAGAATACAAAGGCTCAAAACACCATCTTTAGAGGCATTTGCAAAGATGTATTCAACCGGGTGAGGAACCATAAAGATGCCCATGCACTATGGTCAGACGTTTGTGCGCTCCATGAGGAAACAAAGAATGAGCATGAGGAACGCTATCATCTTGTCATGAAAAAGCTTAACTCTTTTGAGATGCTTCCCAAAGAATGTGCTAATGAAATGTATTCACGCTTGAATGTTCTTGTAGTGGAAGTCAATGGGCTTGGACTCACTCAAATGCAACCATCTGATGTTGTAAGAAAGATCTTGAGTGTCCTCCCTATTGACAAATATGGGCATATTGTGACCGTGCTTCATCAAGGTGATCTTTCCACTGCTACACCAACACAAATCTTGGGAAAGATCAATGCTCATGAAATGTACATGCACATCACACCACAAGATGGCTCATCCTCTACTAAGAAGAAAGAAAAAGACTTAACATTCAAAGCTAGCCAAGAGAAGGGCAAAGCAAGGCTTGAGTATGAGAGCTCAAGTGATGATGAAGTTGATGATGCATGCCTTGCTGTCATAGTGAAAAGAACTGCCAAGATGCTAAAGAAGCTAAATAAGAGTGGCATCAAGTTTGATGGCAAGAAGAAGTTCTTCACAAGCTCTAGAAGGAAGCCAATCTCTGAGATGGATTGCTACAATTGTGGAGAACTTAGTCATCTAGCACATCAATGCACAAAGCCCAATAAAGACAAGTACAAGAACAAGCACAAGGGCAAGAAAGATGACTCAAGCAATGAAGAAGAAGATGAGAAGAAGAAAAACAAGCCATACAAGAAGAGAGATGGCAAGAAGAAGGACTTCTACAAGAAGAAGAAAAGTAGAAAGGCATACGTCGTCGGTGATTGGCTCACAGACCTTGATTCATCTAGTGGCTCATCCAATGATGATAGTGACAATGAGAAGGTGGCCGCCATTGTTATTGACTCTTCATCTTCTTCACCGCCACCACCACCATCATCCCCTACACACCTATGCCTTATGGCCAAGGGTGATCGCAAGGTATCAAATGATGGTAGTAGTGGTGATGAACATGCTAGCAATGATGATAGCGATAGTGATGATGAAGAATATGGATCACCTTCTTATGATGATCTTATTAAATTGCCAAATCAATACACTAAGATCATTAGAAAGAGTAGAGCTAAGAATGAAAAACTAGAGGCTAAGAATGATTCACTTTTAGCAAAATGTGATATAGCCAAAAAGGCTAGTGTTGAGCTTAGAGAAGCAAATGATGCTATATCATCGAAACTCAAGGAGCTCAAATCTTCTAAGAAAGAGCTTAAAGATAAACATGATAAACTTGAGGGGATGAACAAAGAGCTCATCAGTAGCCACAACAAGCTAAAAGAAGAATATACTACTCTTAAGATTAATCATGATAATCTTATCATTGCTCAAGAATTTCTATCCAATGAGCCACATGATGCTACTAACAATGTTGTTAAGATTGATATAGCTACATCATGTGATGATTTGATCATTGAGAGCATTGAGCAAAGTTCTAGTAGCAAGGACAAGCAAGTGGTTGAGGCCAATGATTATGATGAGTTTGTCAAGCACAAGAATGACAATGAAAAACTCAAGAAAGATCTTGAAGAGCTCAAGACCACCAACACCATAGTGCTTGAAACTAGTGATCATGATGGTGACTTGATTCTTGAGAATGAGAAGC
This sequence comes from Miscanthus floridulus, assembly GCF_019320115.1. Taxonomy (NCBI): domain Eukaryota; kingdom Viridiplantae; phylum Streptophyta; class Magnoliopsida; order Poales; family Poaceae; genus Miscanthus; species Miscanthus floridulus. Next base: position 93,770,175 of record NC_089585.1, read on the forward strand.
TCAAAGAAGAGAACAAGAAGCTCAAGCAAGAGAAAAATAATGATGTTCTCAAGGAAGTGAACAAGAAGCTCAAGTTGGAGAAAGAGCATCCCAAGATTGGATTGAGCAAGTTCACAAGAGGCAAATATCTTTAAAGTGAGCTACTAATGAACACCGTCATGAAGATGGATAGAAGTGACATTGGGTATATGGCAAACAAAGAGAAGAAGGCTCAAACTCAACAACAACAAAAGCCAAAGCCAAAGAAGTGTTTTGAGTGTGGACAAGAAGGCCACTTTGCCCATGAGTGCCAAACTCCACCACCACAACCATTATCCAAGCATGCTAGACCTTTTGCCTTCAATGCTCATTACATGCTTAGAAAGTATTCTAGTGGAAAGATAAAAGTCATGTTCTTAGGACCTCCAAACAAGAATAGTCCTAAGAAAATTTGGGTTGCAAAAACACTTGTTGAGAAGGTGAAGGGCCCTCAACAAGTTTGGGTTCCTAAAGCTTGATCTCCTGTTGTAGGTGAACTACAAGACCGGTGAAAGTCATTGGATTATTGATAGTGGTTGCACACAACATATGATCGGTGATCCTCGTATATTCACCTCACTAGATGAAGAAGTAGATGGATAAGAAAGAATCACATTTGGAGATAATTCTAAGAGCAAGGTTAAAGGATTGGGCAAAGTGACAATATTAAATGATCATTCTATCTCAAATGTGCTCTATGTTGCTTCATTGAGATTCAACTTGCTATCCGTTAGACAATTGTGTGATCTTGGCTTCCAATGCTTGTTCACCGAGAATGAAGTTGTTGTATCTAAGAAGGATGATGATCAAGTGATATTCAAAGGATTTAGATACAACAACCTATACTTAGTGGATTTCACTTCTGAAGATGCTAACTTGAAAACATGCCTATTCACCAAAACAACACTTAGGTGGCTATAGCATAGAAGACTTGCTCATGTTGGGATGAGCTCACTCAAGAAGCTAACGAAGAATGATTTGGTGAGAGGGTTGAAGGATGTGAAGTTTGAGAAGGACAAACTTTGTAGTGCATGTCAAGCCGGCAAGCAAGTTGCAAATACTCATCCAACAAAAGCTTTCATGTCAACCACAAGAGTGCTAGAACTCCTTCACATGGACTTATTTGGACCAACAACATACAAGAGTTTGGGATGAAATCTTTATTGTCTTGTGATTGTTGATGACTATTCAAGATAGACATGGGTATTCTTCCTTCATGACAAATCCAAAGTTGTATCTTGCTTCAAAAAGTTTGCCAAGAGAGCACAAAATGAGTTTGAAGTGAAGCTTAAGAAGATTAGAAGTGACAACGGCAAAGAATTTGACAACACAAACATAGAAGCCTATTGTGATGAAGTTGGGATCAAGCATGAGGTCTCTGTAACATATACTCCTCAACAAAATGGTGTAGTTGAGAGAAAGAACTGGACATTAATCACTCTTGCAAGAAAAATGCTAGATGAGTACAACACCCCCAAAGCTCTATGGGCAGAAGCTATCAACACCGCTTACTATGCATCCAACCACCTATTCCTTCAAAAGCTCCTTGGCAAGACACCTTATGAGTTGCTCAATGGGAAGAAGCCGGACGTCTCCTTCTTTAGGGTGTTTGGTTGCAAATGCTACATCTACAAGAAGCGGCAACACCTAGGGAAGTTTCAAAGACATTGTGATATTGGTTTTCTTGTTGGTTATTCATCAAAGTCCAAAGCATATAGAGTATTTAATCATGCCACCGGCTTAGTTGAAGAAATATATGATGTGGAATTTGATGAATCTAACGGCTCCCAAGGAGCACATGAGAATCTTGATGATGTAGGTGATGAACCATTGAGGGAGGCTATGAAGAACATTCCGGTTGGAGACATCAAGCCTAAAGATGATGAAGATGATATACAAGTAATTGATCCACCTTCTTTATCAAATGTGCCACAAGATGGTGATAAAGATGGGAGAGTAGAAAATGAAGACACTCATGTCTCTCATGATCAAATGGTGGTACAAGCACAAGATGTTGATGCTCCACAACCTCCTCCTCAAGTGGTCAATAGAAGAAACACACCTCTACTACAAGATCATCCACAAGATCTCATCATAGAGAGTCCATCAAAGGGTGTAATGACTCGCTCACAAAAAATTGTCTCTTGTTTTGAGCCTACTAAGGTAGAAGAAGCTCTTCAAGATCTAGATTGGATAAATGTCATGCATGAAGAGTTGAACAACTTCACCAGCAATGAAGTTTGGACTCTTGAAGAGTGACCAAAAGGTGCAAGAGTTATTAGAAAAAAGTGGGTGTTTTGCAACAAGCAAGATGATCAAGGTGTTGTTGTGAGGAACAAGGCAAGACTAGTTGCAAAGGGGTTCTCTCAAGTTGAAGGTTTGGATTTTAAAGAGACCTTTGCACCAGTTGCAAGACTAGAAGCCATTCGTATCCTTCTTGCGTATGCATCACATCATGACATAAAACTATATCAAATAGATGTGAAAAGTATATTTTTAAATGGCTTTATTAATGAACTAGTCTATATTGATCAACCTCCTGGGTTTGAAGACCCTAGATATCCTAATCATGTTTATAGGTTGTCCAAGGCGTTATATGGGCTTAAGCAAGCCCCAAGAGCTTGGTATGAGCGCCTTTAGGACTTCCTTATTGAGAAGGGCTTCATTATTGGAAAGGTCGACACCACACTATTCACCAAGAAGCTTGATGGGCATATCTTCATTTGTCAATTGTATGTTGATGATATCATCTTTGGATCATCAAATGAAGATTCTTACAAAGAGTTGGTGAATTGATGTCGAAGGAGTTCGAGATGTCAATGATTGGAGAGCTTACATTCTTTCTTGGTTTTCAAGTCAAGCAAATGAGAGAAGGGATTTTCATCTCTTAAGAGAAATATACAAATGATCTTCTTAAGAGATTCAAGATGGATGAATATAAGCCAATCAAGACACCAATGCCAACTAATGGACATCTCAACCTAGATGAGGGAGGTAACATGGTTGATCAAACTCTCTACCGCTCTATGATTGGTAGCTTGTTATATTTAACCGCATCTAGGCCCGACATCATGTTTAGTGTGTGTATGTGTGCTAGATTTCAAGCTAATCCTAAGGAAACTCTTAATTGCCATTAAAAGAATCCTTAGGTACCTTAAGCACACACCAAGCATTGGCATTTGGTATCCCAAATGAGCTATATTTGAATTAGTTGGCTATTCTGATTCAGATTATGCCGGTTGTATAGTGGATAGAAAAAACACATTCGGAGGGTGCCATTTGCTTGGTAGATCACTTGTGTCTTGGTCCTCCAAGAAACAAAAATAGTGTGGATTTGTCCACTACCGAAGTGGAATACATTGCCGTGGGTGCTTGTTGTGCACAAATTCTTTATATGAAACAAACTTTGCTAGACTATGGTGTAGTTCTAGAAAAAGTACCTCTTTTGTGCGACAATGAAAGTGAGGTAAAACTTGCAAATAATCCGGTTCAACACTCATGCACCAAGCACATTGATATCCACCATCACTTTCTTAGAGATCGTGTTGCAAAGTGTGATATTTCATTAGAAGGTGTAAGGACCGAGGATTAATTGGCGGATATCTTCACTAAACCGCTAGATGAGGCGACTTTTTGTCGGTTGCGGAATGAACTCAATGTTCTTGATTTTAATAACTTCACTAAAAAATGAGCTTGTGTTGTCCCTTGTATTGCATTGTAATATACAACATGTTTACTTTTTATGGTAATGCATATAGGGTTTGTCTAACATGGTTAAGATAACTGCCGAAAAGCATGTGAAGAAGCTTAACCTTGGATCAAACTTGACAAGCAACTAGATTTACTTTCAAGTATTGCATTGCATATGCATGAATGTTGCTTTGTGGTTTATCTTCAATTGCCCTCTTATTGCCTATTTTCTTAAAAAGAATTATAGCCTAAGGCAAAATATTTTGAAAATTTTGAGGGTTTGAGAGAGGTCACTCACATCAGTCCCAATTGGTGTTTATTTGGATCTTATTGAAGTTGGGATTTGATTGGGAACAGGCAACACGAAGGACTTTGAAGATTTACTAGAAAAAGAGTGACCGGACGCTGCACTGGACTCTGAAGTCCAGCATCCGGTCAGTTCATAGGAGGTGAACTGCTGCTGACAAGGAGTGATCGGATGCTAAAATAGTGCTTTCCCAGCATCCAGTCAGATAGCGATCCAGCGTTTGGTCGATCAAAGATGAAGGAGACTGCTTGCACCGGACTCTGGCAGCGTCCAGTCAAGGTTCACCAGACGCATCCGGTCATGATTTCAAGGGGTTTGGACCTCTCTAGAATCGACTGGACGCTGGGTGGCAACGTCCGGTCGCTACCACTAGAGCGTCTGGTCAATAGGAAATGTGCGATTTCAGGACTTCTTCTTCGTTTCCTTTTCTGTGTCATCGGGGGCCACCCATATAATCCAACCGCCGTGACCTAAGGCTGCATCCACGCCATCTTCGCCGTCCCTAGCTGCCGCGCCGTGCCCTAGCCACCTCATCTTCTCCAGTGTCCTACCCCCATGCTAGCACTACCTGTGCCCGTGCCTCCCCGTGTTAGCGCCGCTGTGCCCTACTCCCGCGCCAGCACTGCCCATGCCCACGCCTCCCCGCGTCAGCGCTGCCGAGCCCTACCTACGCCGCCAAACAACGCGCCCGCGTAGCTCTGGCACCGCAGCCATTCCTGTGCCCTAGCATTGCCTGCTGCTACCCATAGCAATCCCACGCCGCTATGCTCTGCTCTAGCGCCGCCACCACGCCAGTCGCCGCTGAGCTCATGCCCTAGCACCGCCAGCATCGCCAGCACCACCACCAGTGCCTCGCTGGAATCACTGTCGCCTTCACAAGCATCTCTAGTGCCCACTTTGGATCTCCATGGCCGATCCACACCAACCAGCATACCCTAACCGTAGGATTCCTGGTGGTTCCCCGCATGTCATTCCTCTGCTTTATGGTTCGCCAGTTCATCAGGTAGCAAGCCCTTGTTTTCAATTTCGTATCCATTGCTTGCTTTCTTAGGGTTTCATATCTATATATATATTGTATTTATTTGTATATCCTATCTATTCTATCGTGCAACAAGTCGGTGCTGTTGTGGTCCAATTAGCAGTTGTCAGTTAACTCGGGGCCAAGCTCGCGAGTATGGATCGAGGCCAAGCCTTGGAAGTGATAGTTGGTTGTTGATCTTCGTTAGCGACAATTATTCTTTTTAGATCCATCAGATGGCTCGTGTCAAGAATGTCAGAGGTGGTCCCGGTGATGAGGATTTGAGGCCCCGCCTCGCCAGCCTACAGATGCAAAAAGGCAAGGCGACAAAGAAGCTAGCGACGAGGAAGCACAAGTACCCTGATGCAGATATAGCGAGAGCAGCCATAGTTGTAGAGGCCGCAGAGCGTGCAGAGAGAGGAGGTGCTCGGAGTAGGGTTGTCATTGTAGATCAGCTCTCTCCATCTATGAGGGCTACACTTGAGCAGGTTGAGCGCCGTTATGGTGGTCTAGCTGGGACTCTCATGGTTGGAGGACGACGTGTCGCTATTGATGAGAGTCAGTCTTAGGGGGAGCCTCAGCAGCAGCCACAGCCAGCAGAGCAGACTCAGGAGGGAGAGCAGGCCGAGGAGACAGAGCAGGCACCTCAGCCACAGCTTTACCGCTCTAGTCGTTGTAACGTCCCGCCTCCTCGAGGCCAGGCCTGCTTACATCTGGTAGCTTTCCTAGGACATAGACTGCCCTCACAGACCAACACCAGTCTTTTCTATACACTTTGTCCTCACTCATGCGCCCCCGGGAAGAACTTCCCGATCGGTCACCCATCGCTCTAGGCTAAGCACGCTTAACCTTGGAGTTCTTAAGAGATGGGCTTCTAGAAAAGAAGTCGCAACTTGTTGGTATGGGTATCCTATTAATCCTGTTAAGCCCTAGGCCGGGATGTTACATCCTCACCCCCTTAAGAGACCGACGTCTTCGTCGGTCAATCCCAAGCCAAGAAGGTCCCCTCTTGGCCACATCCGTGTGTCCAGTGCCCGCACATGTGCCATGCTGTGTGACCACTCCAGCCATGCACACCATGCTTGCGCAACTACGACACACATGCCTATGAAACCACAAGAGTCAGCTCTGATACCATTCTGTAACGTCCCGCCTCCTCGAGGCTAGGCCCGCTTATATCTGGTAGCTTTCCTAGGACATAGACTACTATCATAGACCAACACTAGTCTTTTCTGCGCACTTTGTCCTCACTCATGCGCCCCCGGGAAGAACTTCCCGGTCGATCACCCATCGCTCTAGGCTAAGCACGCTTAACCTTGGAGTTCTTAAGAGATGGACTTCTAGAAAAGAAGTTGCAACTTGTTGGTATGAGTATCATATTAATCCTGTTAAGCCCTGGGCCGCGATGTTACAGTCGTACTTGTGCTCTAGTCACACCGAGGTTAGAGACACATTGGAGGGGTTCTCGCCGACCGCCTAGACCATAGGGTCCGCCTCCAGTGACTCACTTGGATTTGAGGGCCGCTACGACCAAGCAGGTTCAACAGCTCAGATTTGTAGACTTTGAGCAATGGTTTCCACCAAGGTAGGATGAGCGTGCTTCAGAGGGTTTCTACACACCTCTGCAGGAAGATTTTTATAATGCATATCTTGGGCATCTTGATCCTTTTAATTGGGCTAACCATAGGACTTAATTATTGTAAAGAAATTTAGAATTAGCCCAATTCACCCTCCTCTTGGGCATCTTGATCCTTTCAATTGATATCAGAGCCTCGTGCATATGTATTTAGGCTTAACCGCCTAGAGAAAGATGTCTCACTAGGATGGACCTCCTCCTATCTTTGAGGGGGGTGATTTTCCATATTGGAAAATCCGCATGGAGGCGTATCTAGAAGCTCTAGATCTTGGAATACTTAGAGCCACCTCACAAGGCTTCCCAAAACCTCAGGATGCTACACACCTATAAGGCGATGAGGTGAATTACAAAAAATGGAATGCAAAGGCTCGAAACACCATCTTTAGAGGCATTTGTAAAGATGTGTTCAACCGGGTGAGCAACCACAAAGACGCCCATGCACTATGGTCGGATGTTTGTGCGCTTCATGAGGGAACAAAGAGTGAGCATGAGGAACGCTATCATCTTGTCATGAAAAAGCTTAACTCTTTTGAGATGCTTCCCAAAGAATGTGCTAATGAAATGTATTCACACTTGAATGTTCTGGTAGAGGAAGTCAATGGGCTTGGACTCACTCAAATGCAACCGTCCGATGTTGTAAGAAAGATCTTGAGTGTCCTCCCCATTAACAAATATGGGCATATTGTGACCGTGCTTCATCAAGGTGATCTTTCCACTGCTACACCAACACAAATTTTGGGAAAGATCAATGCTCATGAGATGTACATGCACATCACACCATAGGGTCCGCCTCTAGTGACTCACTTGGATTTGAGGGCTGCTATGGCCAAGCAGGTTCAGCAGCTCAGATTTGTGGACTTTGAGCAGTGGTTTCCACCAAGGCGGGATGAGCGTGCTTTAGAGGGTTTCTACACACCTCTATAGGAAGATTTTTATAATGCATATCTTAACAGTGGGGCAATATTCAGATCTTGGAGGGTGTGCAACATTGAGACCATTGTAGCAGCAGCTGGAGACCATATTCGCCCTTACCTATCTTACCTACCAGGGCTAATAGATTTACTTGGACAGACAGGCTTATATGTTCCATCTTGGGTCCGTCAGTTCTATGCTACACTCTGGATTGACCCGCAGCATAGATTTATACACTTTGCACTCAGAGGCAGAGATTATAGGCTGAAGAGCACTAGGGTGAAAGAGATACTCAGACTTCAGGAGCAGCTAGTTCGGCTACATGGGGTTTGCTATGGATAGACAGCGCCTCCCAGACACCCTCATGGCAGTCTTGTGCCCCCTATAGATCTAGTTCGCCATTGTTTTGCAGAGGCAGTCAGCGAGGGGTTGAGCAGGACACCCCATGATCTCACTCCTACAGCTAGAGTGCTGGATGCCATTATGAGGAGGACACTGCTTCTAAGGATGGGGTATCGCGAGGGCTTGACTCGCATACAGTTATGGTTACTGAACTCTCGGATGCAGCAGACAATGTTTGACATTTGAGATCTCCTTCTATTAGAGATGGAGGATACTATTGTAGAGGGGTTCAGGGGTCACAAGCAGCTACAATATGCTTACTAGGTTACATTCCTGATCCATAGGGCAGTTACTGTGAGGCCACCAGAGATGCTGACATAATATAGTGGTGATACTACAGAGTTCCCTATATACAATATGACTTAGATGATCCATCATAATGCAGTAAGGACACCTAGTTAGCCGAGCTGACATCCAGAGATGCCAAAGACTGCAGCTCAGCAGGATGAGACCATCAGGAGCATAGCAGCTATTAAGGAGGAGCAGCTTGATGCTCAGTAGGAGGGGATTATTGCGAGCGACCCTAGTGATAGCTCAGATGATGACTACTAGCCTATTTCTTAGATGCCTCCACGTCGACATGACCATGAGGCCAGTAGTTCTAGTTTAGCTCCACCAACACCACAAACAGACCCCACTCTACTTGCCATCCTTGAGTAGATGAGGTAGGATCAGGCTTGCCAGGCACATGAGACCGTCGCTACTTTCGCATAGTTCTAGACTAGGCAGGATGAGTTCCAACGACAACAGCAGGTGATCCAGCAGCAGTAGGCTATATAGCAGTAGTAGCAGGCCATGCATCAGCAGCAGCTCCTCATGTAGCAGCAGCTCCTTGGATTTATGCAGCATATAGTGACAGCTATTGGGGCTCCACCGCCACAGCCTTCGCCCCAGCTAGGTCAGCCTACCACCACTTCTATGACTCTAGCTTTACAACCTAGTGGGCTTTAGAGTTAGGGACATCCACCAACATAGTTTGCTTCACCTATAGAGCAGGTGTCCTAGTGGTTTGCCTCGCCAGTGCTAGCCCCATAGTTGACACCCCTTTAGATGGTTTCACACCGGCTCAGACTTCCTCGCTGCTAGTGCCAGATACCTCCATCTCTAGGAGCCTTGGAGTGACTTTCAGTGAGTTGACAGGGCAGCCTACTCCACCATATTTACATGTCCCAGGTCCTTCTACTGTTGCACCTATTACTGGGACTATAGAGATGCTCCCTTCTTCTGTTGCATCGTCAGAGCCGCCTGCTTCAGTGATACCTGCACAGTCTACGGCCGCTCCAATCCCTAATCCAACCAGACCACTTTAGTATCACTTCCAGCTACATAGGGTTAGACAACTCAGAGCTTAGGGTCAGATGATGATGGCACATAGTTCTACCTCGCTCCTCGTACCTCAGCGCCCGACTCGTCCGCTGCAGCCCCACCGACCGACCCTTAGGTTTTGGTGTTTGACGCCAAAGGGGAGAGGGATCGAGTATGTTAGACTAAGGGAGAGCTACTTAGGGGGAGCTTAGTATTCTATTATGTTTGGTTTTTATGTGTGATATACTATTATGCATTCATGTGTGTTTACTTTCATGCATCAAACTATATTTATGTGATAGTGATACCTACGTGATCGTGATATTTGGCATGTGTGCTCTCTACTTTGAATCTTTTATATGTCATATCACTAGTGTTATGCTCATTTGCTTTGCTTCCGCGTTTTACTCCAATGCAAATGAGCTTTATTACTTGTACTCATGCCTATTTCATATCTTTTGAGTACATCATGTTGGCTTGGGTCATATAAGCTTGCCTAACTCCTTTGTTCTTATTGTCAAAAGCTTATATGAACCAAGCATGTTAAAAACCTCAACTCTTTCACATACTTGAGATGGTATTGTCATCAATCACCAAAAAGGGGGAGATTAAAAGCATCTAGGCCCCTAGTTGGGTTTCAGTGATTAATGACAATATGTGATTACTATGACTAACATGTATTTTGCAGAGTCAATTAAGTTAGATCATGGTAATAGAGATCGATTGGGCTTCATTGTGGTCATGCCCCTACGATGGAAATTGTTTTGGTTTTGAAAGGATGGACGACAAGGTTAAGGATGGACTAGTTCTAAGTGTCGATTGGAGTGGAAGAGACACTTAGAGTAGTCTAGGACTTTGTTTTTTCCTTTGGTCATACTATTAAGGGGGGTATGGGCGGGTAGCTTGACCTAGGTGAGTCTAGTGAGTTAGGTGTGGTGCACACTTGCTAAATCTAGCACTAAGTAGCTCCTAAGAAGCCCTTAGATCCATTGGAGCAAACTTCATTCACATATGATTGAAAGTTGGAAGTGAATGGAGGGTCAAATACTAACCGGATGCTGGCTTCGGGGTGACCGGACGCTGGCACAGAGTCCGGTCAGTTCATTTGATCAAGGTGAAATCATCTGGTGCGATCGGACGCTGAGAGGTGAAGTGACCGGACGTTGGGCCGGTCAACTCCAGTAAAGGTTCCAGAGAGGGAAACTCACAACCGGACGCGTTCAGTCAATGTTGACCGGACACTGAGTTCCATCGTCCGGTCGACTCTAGTAAGGTTCTAGAGATGGAAAATCCCGATCGGACGCGTCTGGTCAATGTTGACCAGATGTTGTCTAGCGTCTGGTCACAACTTAATCACTGGTATTCGGGGAGAACTAACCAGAGCGTCCGGTCACCCCGTAGAGGCACATAACGGTTCATTTTTCAACCGGGTTTATAAATACTTCCTCCACTCGTGTGTGGGGGTATGGCTTGGTGGTGATTGGGAGTTCGGTGATCATCCGGCGGAGCTTGTGGATGACCCAACTCAAGTTGTGAGCGGTTGTGGGTGATTCACCATGATAGAGTGTCAAAGAATCAACCCGTAGAGAGCACTTGATCCTTGTGCAGATCAAGGGGGAGCTACACCCTTGCGCGGGTGCTCCAACAAGGACTAGTGGGGAGTGGTGACTCTCCGATACCTCAACAAAACATTGCCGTGTTCCTCCTTCTCTATTTACTTTGAGCAATTCAATTCTTGTCATTTACATTCATAGAATTGCCATGCTAGAGTAGGATTAGAACATAGGTTGCTAAACTTTTGTACGGTAGATCAATAGAAACACTTTCTAGGCACAAGGGGTTAATTGGGCTAACCATAGGACTTAATTGTTGCAAAGAAATTTAGAATTAGCTCAATTCACCCCCCTCTTGGGCATCTTGATCCTTTCATAATGCACAACTGGTTCTCCTATGGCCTCACATCCCCCGTGAATGCATACGCTCAGGGGCTCTGAAGGACACTGGTGCCGCCCCCTCTCACATCTGAATTCATGGGAATGGCAAGCTATTCTCCCACCACTTTCCATGAACTCCTCGATGATGAGGCTGAGAGCGATGGCTCCAGCATCGGCGATGTGGCACCTAGCCACCGTCCATCCTAAGAGTGCGCTATGGCGAACGCTCTAGGACAGCCGCCAGTGGTAGCGGAGTCCTTGTAGAGTCACACCCCTCTGGACCCTCATGCGGGGGCCCTCGCACTCGCACAAGAGCACGCCAAGGGGCTATGACTACGGCGCTCTTGGTACAACACATTGCACTCCATGCGCATAACTTGGTGAGCGGCGCCTAGCGTCACGCCCACTAGGTCCAACGCGACATCATGGACGAGGGGATTGACCCCTCATAGTTCACTTGGGCTAGCCAGAACATCACCACTATGACAATGCTTCTGCATTGCGTTCTCGAGCCCATCGACCCCTAGGAGTAGGCGAACCACCGGAACCTCCGAGCGCTGGTGGAAGCCGTCACCATTCAATAGGCGGAAAGCTCCGCATCATGACTCTAACTCAATGCCTCTCTCCCCACCAGGGGAGTGGGGACGCACCCGATGGATCGCTCCATCCGTTCACTACTATAGCCATCGAGCGCGGCATAGGAGGCCACGGCTATGTCGCGGTCCAACCTGGCGCTTGCTCCACACTGACTGCTAGTACACGAATAGCTCAGTCCACACCAAGTCGCTCACAACGTCATCAACAATCGGCATCAGGCCTGGCATGATGATGATGTCCATCGGGCGGCGGTGAGGGTAGGCGACAGGGGCCCTGGCCGAACCATCGAGGGTAGCGGTGAAACACGCCCTAGGCATGGTCGCCGACCAGACGACCGGAGTCCTTGCCCAGATGGCCTGGGATGATGGGCCTTTGGCTGGCGTATCCGGAGAGCATCGTTCCCACAGCGCTTTTGACCGCCCACCAACATCACCAAGTACACCTGGGAGATGAACCCTAGTATTTGGCTCGAAGATTTCTAGCTCACCTACCAAGCTAGAGGGGTGGATGATGACCTTTTCATCATTCAATATCTCCCCATTTGTGTGGGGGAACATGTTCAGGCGTGGCTTGAATTCCTCTCACATGACAGCATCCATGACTGGGCGGACCTCAAGAGGGTCTTTGTCAGAAATTTCTAGGGGGCATATGTTTGCCCTGGTAACTCCTGGGACCTCAACAGCTGCTAGGAGGAGCCTAGCGAGTCCCTATGGGATTACATCCATAGGTTCTCCCAATGATGCAACTCCCTCCCTGATGTCGTCGATGTGGACATCATCAGCGCATTCCTCTTTGGGACAACCTGCGAGTCCCTAATCCACAGGCTTGGCTGCCTGAAGCCCCGTACAACCTGTGACCTGCTCGACATCGCCGCTAACCATGCCTCTAGCGAGGAGGTAGTTGGAGCGGTCTTCAACGGAGGCCAGGACAAAGGCAAGGCCAAGCATGAGGACCAAGACGAGGGCCCCTCCACTCAGAGGGGCAAGAAGAACAAAAAGGATCAGTGCTGACCAGCCAACACCATGTTGGTCGCCGTAGCTGATCGCATGGGCAAGTAGCCCTAGCAGGGCCTGTCTGACCACTTCAACAAGCTCATGGATAGCCTATGCACTAACCACGCTTACCCCATCAAACACCTCTACAAGGACTGTGAGCTCCTCAAATGTTTCCTACAATAGGCCGGTGGGCCAAAAGAAGGAGACAGTAAAGAGGCGACAACCAAGAAAGGAGGCATGGCGGCAAGGATGGGGATAGCTTCCCCGACCCTGAGGAATGCATCATGATCTTTAGGGGATCCAACGCCATCTGCTCCAAGCACCAACACAAGGTACGCTATAGAGAGGCATGTGCCACCGAGACGGCCATCCCCTCCTTCCTTAGCTAGTCAGAATCTCTGATCACCTTTGATCAGAGGGACCATCCCTCCCACATCACTAGACTAGAACACTATCCACTAGTCATCGACCCCATCATCCACAAGAAGCGCCTCACCAAGGTGCTATGGATGGAGGCAGCGGCCTCAACACCCTCTACGTCGACACCTTCGACACCATGAGCATCCCCCAGTCAGAACTCCACCTAGTGGGCTCTTCCTTCCACCATGTGATCCTAAGAGCATAGGCATACCTGCTCGGGCAGATTGACGTGTCTGTCACATTCGACAACCAAGCCAACTTCCACTCGGAGGTTCTCACCTTCAAAGTGGACTTCCTAGGGTCCTTCCACGCCATCTTGGGGCAGCCATACTACGCCAAGTTCATGGCAATCCCCAACTACACCTACCTCAAGCTAAAGATGCCAGGACTGAACGGCATCATCACCATGGGCAACGCCTTCTCGCATGCCTTCACGTGCGACCGTGAGCATTTTGAGCTCACCACCATGGTCATCATCTCGACTAAGCTCCCATAGCTCAGGGAGTCGTCAGCCCCAACAGTCCTAGACTGCAACAAACCAACCTCCTCGATGGTCTTCCACCCACTCAAGGAAACCAAGGCGGTGGGGATCAACCCCATTGACCCAACCAAGACGGTGCAGATCAGGACCTAGCTCCTAACCAAATAGGAATGCGAGCTCATTGACTTCTTGCGCGCCAATCATGATGTCTTCACATGGAAGCCATTTGACATGCCGGGCATACCACAGGGTGTCACCAAGCATGCACTATGCCTCATCCTAGGCTTGAAGCCCGCTAAGCAACGCCTGCGTCAATTCAACGATGGTGCAGGGCCATAGGTGAAGAGGCTGTCAAACTCCTAGCAACCAGATTCATTAGAGAGGTATTCCACTCCGACTAGCTTGCCAATCCTATTCTTGTTAAAAAGAAGACTGAGAAATGGAGAATGTGCATTGATTATACTGGCCTCAACAAAGCGTGTCCAAAAGATCACTTTTCTTTACCACGCATAGACCAGATAGTCGACTCCACCTTAGGATGCGAGATCCTCTCCTTTCTGGATGCCTACTCAGGCTATCACTAGACTGCAAAGAGTATGATCAACTCGCAACCTCATTCATCACCCCGTATGGTTCATACTATTACGTAACCATGCCTTTTGGTCTAAAGAACGCTGGCACCACCTACCAAAGGTGCATACAGCAATGCTTTGCCGACCAAATCGACCCGCTCGATCAGCCTGATCAAGCCAAGCGGCTGAAACTAACAATCGCCATTTATGTTGATGACATAGTGGTCAAAATAGCTCAAGCTTGTGACCTAATCGCAAACTTGGCCACGACGTTTGTGAACCTCCGAAGGTTCAACATTAGATTGAATCATGAGAAATGTGTTTTCGAGGTTCTGAAGGGGAAGCTGCTTGGATACATTATGTCCAAGCGTAGCATCGAGGCCAACCCCAAAAAAATCATGGCCATCTCCAATATGAGCCCTATATGCAACATCAAGGGCATACAAAGGCTCACCGGCTGTCTAGCCACCCTGAGCCGATTCATCTCCTGGCTCGGCAAATGGGGGATGCCACTCTACAAGCTCCTAAAAAAGACGGACGCCTTCATCTGGACCGAGGAAGCTCAGTAGGCTCTAGAGAGCCTCAAAGTGTCACTAATGTTGGCTCCAATCCTCGTCACTCCTGAATAGGGAGAACCCCTCCTCCTCTATGTCGCAGCAAGCAACCATGTGGTGAGCGTCGCCCTAGTCATCGAAAGGGAGGAGCTGGGACACCACCTTAAGGTCTAGAGGCCCGTATACTTCATTGGGGAGGTACTCACTGACCCTAAGGTCTAGTACCGCCTAGGTGCAGAAACTCCTATACACCATGCTGATGGTGACCCAGAAGCTCCTGCACTACTTCACCAACCATGAAGTCATGGTTGTCACTTCATACCCGCTCGAGGACATTGTCCGCAACCGCGATGCTCGGGGACAGATCTCCAAGTGGGCACTCAAACTCATTTGCCATGACATCAGGTATATCCCTCGTACCACTATTAAATCTTAGGCTCTCATGGATTTTGTCACCAAATGGATAGAGGTCCAGCTACCGACCTCAGACGTCACCCATGAGTACCAGACAATGTACTTCAATGGATTTGTAATGGCACCCGGCTTGGGGGATGGAGTGGTTCTGATCTCCCTAGATGGGAGTAGGCTCTACTACGTCATCTGCCTCCATTTCTCAACCTCAAACAATGCCACAGAATATGAGGCCCTCATCAACGGGCTATGCATCGCCATCAAGCTCAACGCTACGTGACTCTATGTCTACGGCAACTTAGAGTTGGTTGTTGACCAAGTCATGAAGATGTCCTCCTACAAAACCCCCCTCATGACAGCATACTACTAGGAGGTGTGTAAGCTCAAGGACAAATTCTAGGGGATCAAGCTGCATCACGCCCCTCGAAAGGACAATGATGCTATTGATTTTCTCGCAAAATTGGCTGCCAAGCGGGATCTATCTTTGAGCGGGATATTCATCAACGATCTCCACGAGCCGTCCGCCCGCGTCCTAGAAGGTCCGATCCAAACACACCCCGACACCAAGCCGACGCCCATGGGCTTTGACCTTGAGGCCAAGCCAGCGCTCGAGGGCTCCGACCCTAGTGCCTCTGTGATGCGTCACCCGCTGACATCGCCGTGTTGGCACTCAATCAAACTTACTAGCGAGCGTCGCTACTCGCCTAGTCCTCAAGGAGGTTCTCCCACCTGAAAGGACTGAAGCCTGACAGATCGCTCGACACACCAAGACCTTCGTTGTGCTTAGTGATGAACTCTACAAATGGAGTCCATCGAGGGTGCTCATGAAGTGCATCCCTACCAACTAGGGGAAGCAGCTCCTCCTCGAGGTCCATGCCGAGATCTATGGACATCATGCGGCCCTGAGGTCATTGGTTCAAAAAGCCTTTCACCAAGGTTTTTACTGGCCCACCGCACTACGAGATGCAGAGGAGGTCATCCGCAGGTGTGAGAGATACCAATTCTACGCTCGATAAACTCATTTGCTGGCACAGGAGCTCAAACCATCCCCATCACCTGGCCATTTGTTGTCTAGGGCCTCGACAAGGTAGGACCCCTCAAAAAGGGCCTGGGCGGCTTCACTCACCTACATGTAGCGGTTGACAAGTTCACCAAGTGGATAGAGGCCAAACCCATCACCAACATCCGCTTGGAAGAGGTGATCAAATTATTCCTCGACATCATCTACCGGTTTGGCGTTCCTAACTGTATCATCACTGACCATGGGACTAACTTCACTAGGAAGAAGTTCCTGGATTTCAGTGATGGATACAGCATCAGGATCGACTAGGCCTCGGTCGGACATCCATGTACTAATGGTCAGGTCGAGCGTGCCAATGGCATGGTCCTCCAAGGACTTAAGCCATGCATCTTCGACCGACTCAACAAGTACATCGGGCGATGGGTTGTGGAGGTCCCAACGATCTTCTAGAGCCTGAGAACAACCCCGAACCAATCCATAGGGTTCACACCCTTCTTCCTGGTCTATGGAGCTGAAGTAGTGCTGCCCTCTGACCTCGACCACGGCGTCCTAAAAGTGAAGGCTTTCGACCATGACCGTGCTGTGGAGGCTTAGCAAGACGCAATCGACCTGCTCGAGGAGGCCCATGAAATGACCATCTTCCACTTCGCTCGCTACCAGCAAACTCTTCGTAGGTACCATGAAAGGAAGATCAGGGGGAGGATCCTCAAAGTCGATGGTCTCATACTCCGGAGGACCCAATCAACAAAGGAGAAACACAAACTCTCTCCACCATGGTAAGGTCCCTATACAGTTACCGAAGTGATTCAATTAGGCTCCTACCAACTAAACGATGACAACAGCAATGTTCTCACCAACACTTGGAACATTGAATAACTATGTCATTTCCCCTAAATTTAGTCTTACCGCTTTTATTCAACACTTACTCCTGTAAAGCACCCCAGCCTGAACACTTTCAGCCCAGGTCGCTCGGGGGCTCCATGAGGGTACAATACTAAATACTACCTCTCTTTTTACTATCACATGGTAAAAACTTTCCGCCCGAGCAAAAGGACATTCCATTCCTTTGATTACCCTATGTAACTTTGTTTTTACTCCTGACCGAGCGCACCCCACCACGACCTATGGTTACGAGTAGCCGAGCCTCGTGGGCCATGCCTAGGTTCTTAAAGTTGCAGCCTATGGAACAAACGAGCAGGTGTGAAAAAGAAAGGATAAAAACAAAGCTATGCTAGGATAAAAACAAGGAACGGATAGTGATTCTATCACAAAAGCAGAACTAATGTATTCATTGATACAAAAAACTATTCACACGGGGGCTACCCCATGAACTTAACGATTACATTTACTAAGTACTTCTACTCCAAATGCTACTATGGCCGCTCGGCGGCATCGGCTGATGCTAAAGGTGAGGCCAGGACACATACCGCCGGACATAACCACCACCATAAGGGCCCCACCCGGTTCTGCTCCCTCGACTTCAGCGAGCGCAATGGGTACCTCAAGGGCATTGCACCCATAGATGCTCAGCAGAAGAGCATGGAGCTCCTAACCTTCTCATGTAGTTGAGGCAGCTCTTGGACAGCGATGTTGCCCGCCGAAGTATGGCCACCCTGGCTGGAGGATGTCTCATCAAACTTTATGAACTGACCAACCTAAGCAGCTGCAAGGGTGAAACCTCCCACTAGTGTAGTCCCTATTGTCTTCCTCTCCGACAAGGCTCACCCAAGGAAGATTCACCAAAAGGAGTCCATGTGTGGCTCCATCCCAATGAAAGCCTCACAGACAGTGACGAAGCCAACGACATGTGGTACCCTCCAGTGCACCACCTCCTTTGACATAAGTAGCCCCTTCTCAGCGAAAGCGGCTAGCACCACCTCCTTGGGTAGAAGCAGCCCCTTCTTGACGAAGACGGCTAGCACCACCTCATCTACGCTGGATGACCTCTAGCTCGACAATGCGCTCCAAAATCATGAATGGGTCTGTGAGTTCTCCTTTACCTCTCCCTTCCCCTATTTAAGGAGGAGATGCAACAGTTGAAGAAGGGCAAAGTATTGGGGCGAAAAACCCTCTCCCCTCCCCCATTCAATGCAGATGGGGAACGACAGGATGCGCCCTAACCAATGGGACGCACCCTGCCTGACAAAACATCGCCTGATCAGATGGGACGTGGCCTGGGTTTGGCCCACCACTACCGCACACTGGGCGTGAGAAACAAAGGTGCCACCACACGTAGGCGGCCCTCTACCTTCCCAGATGGGACATGGAAAGGCCCAACTATGGGATCTTTGCCTAGGAGAAACCATCGAGCTTCCTGAGTCAATTGGATGGCTTAGGCAAAACACTGAGAGACAGGTAAGGAGCAGAGGGATGCCCCATGTGGGCCATGCCGACTATGTCACGAACGATGAGCACGGATCCTGGTTAGACATATCTAATAGGAGCTCCTCAAACCCCATCACTCGAGTCGTCAACGTAACATTACCAAACCCCCACTCTTTCTTTATATAAACATTCATTCATCCATGCACGCATTCATTCATTTCAAACATCCAAAAGTAGCGCATATGTAGTTAAATGCATCACAACGCTCCATGTTACATCACGAAGTGACAGTTGCCTCATTCAACATGAGCAATGACCGACCGGGGTTTGAAGGCCACCTCGCATCAAACAGAGCCAAGGGAGAAAACATAGATGAGCCCTGAGAGGCCCTTGCCTAGTCTACCCCAAAGCAGACAGGGTCATCTCAACCTTCTCGTTCGATCCTAACCTCCCGTCAAACCCACATAATTTCCATCGAGGGGAGGCCAGCGGGCCACCTAGGTCGATCTCTAGAATGACCTAGGCATCTGTCGGGTTACAGGTTAAGGAGCAGTGGAGTGCCACATGAGGGCTATACCAACCCTATCATGAACGTTAGTCCCGTACTTCACTCAAACATACCCGTTAGTGAGCTCACCGAGCATGGCACTCGAGCCATCGAGGCAAGCGATGTTAGCTTAGCCCCTTCGGTTGCGAGAAACCATGGATGAGGTAATGCACAAAACTCAACTGACCCCTACCAAGCCTAATAGGGCTCAGGGGCTCAAGACACCTAAACTACATCGGCTGCGCCCAACGCCAAGATCCGTGAACTCTATCTCGCCGGATCTCTAAAACTATCTTGGTACATCCGACGCCAGGATCCATGACTCTGTCTCGCCCAATCCCTAAATTGGCTCAGCACGTTCGATGCTAGGATCCATGACTTCATCTCGCTTGATCCCTAAACTACCTCGGCTACACCCGACGCTAGGATCCACGAACTCCATCTCGCCCGATCCCTAAACTGCCTCGTCACGTCCGACGCCAGGATCTATGACTCCATCTCGCCTGATCCCTAAAACTACCTCGGCTGCGCCTGATGCTAGGATCCATGAACTCCGTCTCACCTGATCCCTAAACTATCTCGGAACGTCCGATGCCAGGATCCGCGACTCCGTCTCGCCCGATCCCTAAAACTGCCTCGGCTACGCCCGACGTTAGGGTCCATGAACTTCATCTCGCTCGATCCCTAAACTGCCTCGGCATGCCCAATGCCAGGATCCATGACTCTGCCTTGCCCGATCCCTAAAAACTACCTTGGCTGCGCCCAATGCCAGGATCCACGAATCCATCTCGCCCGATCCCTAAAAATGCCCGCTGACAAAACCCCCAGGCGATTCTACTCAAATCACCCAGGGGCTCGGGGGTCACACCTACGGGTGCGCTCACGTGCACCTACTGACAAAAGCAAAAATTCCCTAACTAGCAAACATGAAACCCCCCTAGACGATTCTACCCAAATCGCCCGAGGGCTTGGAGGCTACACCTGCGGGTGTGCTCGCACACACCCACCGTCAAGACAAACCCCCCAGATGATTCTACCCGAATTGCTCAGGGGCTCAGGGGCTCCTGTCGGGTTCATAAACTTAGGGTCCCTCATGGACCAGCTTCCTAATAAAGGCTCGGCCCAATAGACAATGATGCAAACAACACACAACTCCTAGGCCAGCCCTAATACCTAAATGACAGGACAGAAGGGCGATCCAGTCTCCAACTAGAAGGCCTGGTCGAGGAGGAACGATGCCCGCTTCTGACTCTGGCCCACCTCTCTGACCAGAAGGCCTCGCTAAAGAGGAACAACGCTCGCTTCCAACTCTAGCCCGCCTCCAGATGGCCTCTCTGACCAGAAGGCCTGGCCAAACACCACTTCCGACTCTAACCCATGTCTCCAACTAGGGATGCGTCGAACCCCTGCTTATAGGTCGTCTTCGACTGGCACTTTTAGAGCCGACTAGGACCAACCGACCGGGGATGCCCGCTCGATGAGGACCAGGAAACAGATGGAGAAAGTAAGGTAGGGCATTTAAGTCAACCATAATATTGAGGACCGTACCTTGTACACCTACAGGATAGTACCCTGCAACCTTCCTAGCATGTTAGAACCCAAGAAGTGTTGTGGGCGCCGACATTTTCTCTACAGTGTTGTGGGCGCCATCAACTCCCATACCAGACAAACACGGTAAGACTCCCTCCATGCCTCTAGGCATCAGTAGTGTTGCGGGCGCCAGCATTTACCATACCAGGTGAACATGGTAAAACCCCCTACATGCCTTTGGGCATCAATAGTATGGCAGGCACCGACATCTGCCGAACCGGAAGAAGACGATGCAACCTCCCACATGCATCTGACATTAATAATATTGTGGGCGCCTACCATCATCTTGTACCCTAGCTCTCTCTCGCTTGTGGGATTCAAACTCTCTGTTCTTTCCTTATCCGTCATGTCAGGGGGCCACCATATAACCCAATTCACCGTGCGTGTTTTTGGCCTAACCCACCGACTTTGTCGCACCGCCGTGCTTCTTGCCTATGCCTCTACTCCACCGTGACTCCACCACCTTCCCAAGCTGGTGTGCCACTGCATGCCCCGCTCGCCACCAAGTCTGTGTCGCCGTGCTGCATAGCCCTGCACCATCATGCCCTGCATGCACCGCCATGCCCGAGCCCTTCACTAGAGCCACCTCTACGCCAGCAAGAAGCACCGCCGGTGCCCTAGCCACTGCCCACCGCACCTCTCACCACAGTGCACCGCCGATCCATGCCGCATTGCCTCGCCGAAACCCTAGCTTCACAGTGCCTTCTGGTGGTTCCCTGATTGTCGTTCCTCTTCTTTTCGGATCGCTGGTTCGTCAGGTAGCAAGCCATCGATTCTAATTTTGTACCTAATGCTTGCTTCATAGGGTTTCGTATCTCTAGATGTTTATTTAAAATATTCATATATATCTGATCTATTCCATCGTGCAGCGAGTCGGTGTTTCTGAGGTCACATTGGCAGTTGTCAGTCAACTTGGGGCGAAGCTCGTGAGTACGGATCAAGGCCTAACCTTGGAAGTGACACTTGGCAGTTGATCTTTGTCAGAGGTAGCAGTTTGTTTTAGATGGCCCATGTCAAGAATGTCGGTGGTGGTCTAGGTGATGAGGATCTGAGGTGTCCGTCTCGCTTGCCTACTGATGAAAAAGGCAAGGCGACGAAGAAGCTTACAACAAAGAAGCGCAAGTATCTAGATGCTGATACAGCTAGAGCAGCCATAGTTGTAGCCACCGTAGAGCATGTAGAGAGAGGAGGTATTAGGAGTGTTGTTGTTATTACATATCAGCTTTCACCAACACAGAGGGCTACACTTGAGTAGGTTGAGCGCCGTCATGGTGGTCCAGCTATGACTGTCATGATTGGAGGATGGCATGTTGCAATTAATAAGAGTCAGTCTCAGGGGGTGCCATAGTAGCAGGCACAGCCAGCAGAGTAGACTCAGGAGGGAGAGTAGGCTGAGGAGATAGAGCAGGCACCTCATCCATAGATACGTCGCTCTAGTCGTACCCGTGCTTCAGTCACACCAAGGCCAAAGACACAGTAGAGGGGTTCTTGTCCACCTCCAAGACCATAGGGTCCGCCTCTAGTGACTCATCTAGATTTGAGGGCCGCCATGGCCAAGCAGGTGCAGCAGCTCAGATTTATGGATTTTAAGCAGTGGTTCCCACCAAGGAGAGATGACCGAGCTTCAGAGGGTTTCTACACACCAGTGTAGGAAGATTTTTATAATGCATATCTTAACAGTGGGGTAGTATTTATATCTCAGAGGGTGTGCAACATTGGGTCCATTGTAGCAGTAGCAGGAGAGCATATTCGCCCTACCTATCTTACTTGCCAGGGTTGACAGACTTACTTGAATGGATAGACTTATATGTTCCATCTTGGGTCCATGAGTTCTATGCTACACTCTGGATTGACCCGCAGCGTAGATTTATACACTTTGCATTTAGAGGCAGAGATTATAGGCTGATGAGCTCTAGGGTTAGAGAGATATTTAGGCTTTAGGAGTAGCCCATCTGGCTTCATGAGGTGTGCTATGGATAGATAGAGCCTCCCAAATACCCTCACGGTGGTCTTGTACCCCCTACAGATCTAGTCCGCCATTGCTTCATAGAGCCTTTCGGTGAGGGGTCGAGCAGGACACCTAGAGACCTCACTCCTATAGCTAGAGTGCTTAATGTTATTATGAGGAGGACCCTGCTTCTGAGGATGGGATATCGCGAGGTCCTAACTCACATACAGCTATGGCTACTGAACTCTCTGATGCAATAGACTGTTTTTGATATTTGGGATCTCTTACTATCAAAGATGGAGGATACTATTGTAGAGGGGTTCAGAGGTCACCGGCAGTTGCCCTATGCTCACTAGATTACATTCTTGATTCATAGGGCAGTGATAGTGAGGCCTCCAGAGATGCTAGCAGAGTACAGTGGTGCTATTACAGAGTTCCCTACATACAACATGACTCAGATGCTCCGCCATAGTGTAGTGAGGACACCTAGCCAGCCGTGCCATTGTCCAGAGGTGCCAGAGACTATAGCTCAATAGGATGAGACCATCAGGGGCATAGCAGCTACAGAGGAGGAGTAGTTAGATGCTCAGCAGGAAGGGATGGTCACGAGCAACCCCAGTGATAGCTCAGATGATGACTACCAGCCTATCCCTTAGATGCCTCCTCAACGACATGACCATGAGGCTAGTAGCTCTAGTTTAGCTACACCTACAACATAGATAGACCCCGCTCTACTTGCTATACTTGAGCAGATAAGGCAGGATTAGTCTCGCTAGTCCTAGGAGACCGCTGCTACATTTGCATAGTTTCAGACTCGGCAGGATGAGTTCCAGCGATAGTAGCAGGCTATACAACAGCAGCAGCAGGCCATGCATCAGTAGCAACTTCTCATGTAGTAGTAGCTACTTGGGTTTATGCAGCATGTAGTAACAGCTATTGGGGCTCCACTGCCACAGCCTTCACCTCAGCTTGGTCAGCCTGCCACCACTTCTATGACTCTAGCTTTCCAGCCTAGTGGGCTTTAGAGTCAGGGACAACTAGCACCATAGTTTCCTTCACCTACAGAGCAGGTGTCCTAGTGGTTTGCTTTGCTAGTGCTAGCCCCGTAGTTCACACCTCTTCATACGGGCTTTACTCTGCCTTAGAGTTTGTTAGTGCTCACCCCAGTTTCTAGGAGCCTTAGTGCTTCATTCAGTGAGTTGACAGGGCAGCCTACATCGTCAGAGCTACATGTCCCAAGTCCTTCCACAGTTGCTCCAATTACTAGGACTACAGAGATGCTTCCTTCATCAGTTGCATCATTAGAGCAGGCAGCGCCTGTTCTAGATCCAACCCAGACCGCTTCAGCATCACTTCTAGCTATAGAGGGTCAGACTGCTCAAAGCTCAGGATTAGACGATGATGGCACACAGTTCTAGCTTGCTCCTTGTATCTCAGCGCCCGACTCGTTCGCTGCTGCCCCGCCGACCGACCCTTAGGTTTTGGTGTTTGACGCCAAAGGGAGAGAGGGATCGAGTATGTTAGCCTTAGGGGGAGCAATATATTTAGGGGGAGCCTATCTATTAGCTTATAGCTTATCTATTACATTTGGAGTTTTATGTGTGATACATTATGCATTCATGTTTACTATTATGCATTGAACTACTTAAGTGTGATTGTAATCGTGATATTAATGTGATTGTGATATTGAAATTTATGTGATATATGACATGTGTGCTCTCTACTTTGAATTACTTATATGTCATATCACTTGTGTTATGCTTATTTGCTTTGCTTCTGTATTTTACTCTGATGCAAATGAGCTTTATTACTTGTACTCATGCTTATTTCATATCTATTGAGTACATCATGTTGGATTGGGTCATATAAGCTTGCCTAACACTTTTGTTCTTATTGTCAAAACCTTATATGAACCAAGCATGTTAAAAACCTCATCTCTTTCACATACTCGAGGTGGTATTGTCATCAATCACCAAAAAGGGGGAGATTAAAAGCATCTAGGCCCCTAGTTGGGTTTTGGTGATTAATGACAATACGTGATTACTATGACTAACATGTGTTTTGTAGAGGCAATTAAGTTAGGTCACGGTAGTGGAGATCAATTGGGCTATCATGGTGGACATGCCCCTACGATGGAAATTGTTTTGGTTTTGAAAGGATGGACGACAAGGTTAAGGATGGACTAGTTCTAAGTGTCGTTTGGAGTTGAAGAGACACTTAGAGTAGTTTAGGACTTTGTTTTTCCTTTGGCCCTACTATTAAGGGGGTATGGATGGGTAGCTTGACCTAGGTGAGTCTAGTGGGTTAGGTGTGGTGCACACTTGTCAAATCTAGTACTAGGTAGCTCCTAAAAAGCCCTTAGATCCATTGGAGCAAACTTCATTTACATATGATTGAAAGTTGGAAGTGAATGGAGGGTCAAATACTGGTCGAACGCTGGTTCCGGTGTGACCGGACACTAACATAGAGTCTAGTCAGTTCATTTGATCAAGGTGAAATCGTCTGGTGCGACCGGATGCTGAGAGGTGAGTGACCGGACATTGAGTCTCAGCGTCCGGTCGACTCTAGTAAGGTTCCAGAGAGGGAAAATCGTGACCAGACGCGTCCGGTCACAACTTAAACACTAGAGTTTGGGGAGAACTGACCAGAGCGTCCGGTCAACATGACCAGAGCGTTCGGTCACCCCGCAGAGGCACATAATGGTTTGTTTTGAACATGGGTGTATAAATACTTTCTCCATTCGTATGGGGGTACTTTTGCTCATTCCAACAGCTGAGAAACACCTTTGAGAGTGCCAAGAAGAGCAAGGTCCTAGTGAGGTGATTGAGATTTGAGAATCCCAAAGAGAGCCCTCATTAGTGAAGATCAAGAGTAGCAAAGTGTGCATCCACCCTTCTCATTAGGCTTGTCATGGTCAAGTGAGAGTTCATGCTTGTTACTCTTGGTGATCGCCATCATCTAGACGGCTTGGTGGTGATTGGGAGCTTGGTGATCATCCGACAGACCTTGTGGATGACCCAACTCAAGTTGTGAGTGGTTGTAAGTGAGAGTTTGTGCTTGTTACTCTTGGTGATCGCCATCACCTAGATGGCTTGGTGGTGATTGGGAGCTTGGTGATCATCCGGCAGACCTTGTGGATGACCCAACTCAAGTTGTGAGCGGTTGTGGGTGATTCACCATGACGGAGTGTCAAAGAATCAACCCGTAGAGAGCACTTGATCCTTGCATGGATCAAGGGGGAGCTACACCCTTGCATAGGTGCTCCAACGAGGACTAGTGGGGAGTGGCGACTCTCCGATACCTCGGCAAAACATCGCCGCATTCCTCCTTCTCTCTTTACTTTGAGCAATTCAATTCTTGTCATTTACATTCATAGAATTGCCATGCTAGAGTAGGATTGGAACATAGGTTGCTAAACTTTTGTGTGGTAGATCAATAGAAATACTTTCTATGCACAAGGGATTAATTGGGCTAACCATAGGGTTTAATTATTGCAAAGAATTTTAGAATTAGCTGAATTCACCCCCCCTCTTGGGCATCTTGATCCTTTCAGATGCTAGACAAGTCACAAATTTATTATCCCGAGCACATACTTAGGTATGGGCGTAGGGAAAACTTGTTACTCTCTTGTTATGGGTTCTAGCTTTTTTCGGACTGACTTTCATGGTGGTTTTTGGGTGGAGGTCTTTGCACCGCTCTGAGTCCGGGACTCAGGGGCGGGGGGTTGGAGTTTAAGTTTGGACGGGGACCTAGACCCCATGATAGGAGGGTAGTGGGTTGGTCCTGCTTGTGCCTATGGTACAAGTAGGGTGTGTGTTTTTGGGTACCCAGCTGGGCTCATTGATTCATGAATCGCCACCGTGTCGGTACGACTTGTCTAAACTCTAGCATCATAGTAAGAACTAGAAGATGAAAGATGGTAAAAGGAAATCTGATTGCTTACCACCTGCTTGAAAAGTAGCACAGGTGCTTACATAGAATGGTTAGTTAATGAACTAATGATGAATGTTAATAAAATCGAATATAAGGACACACATTTAGTAATGCTCCTGTCGAGTAAGTCACCAGCCTGATAGCCTTGTATATCCTTGGAGTCTTTTCTTTCCTACTTTCGGGTAAGTCTTGCTTAGTACAATTGAGTACTCAGGGTTTTATTTCCCCCTGTTGTAGGTGACAGGCGGATGCTAGAGCTGACTCTTCTATGTGGGTTCCTCCTGGTGGGCTCAGAGAGGATTCCTTTACGCTGTGATCATAGTTTTTATTTATAACTCTCAATAAATGTTTTTATAAATAAAAGTTTTATAATTTGTTGTCATAGTTTATATATCAAGGCTTCATCATGACATGAATAGATGTTTATTTCTGTTGTAACTCTGTTCACATGTTTATATTCCACTGTCAAATTAAATTATTAAAAACTCTGATAACATGATCATATTCTGCTATTAAAATCAATAAATACTATACTCTGATGTTGTATTAAAACTCATATAAGAAATGGTTAATAATGATGTAATCTTTATTCTCTCATTTGTGATCCAAATGAAAAAATGTGGATTTTTGGGTTCTCCCTTAGGGTGTGCTCGTCTGAACCGCATGATTTGGTGCCCTCCCTTGAGTACTTAGTGTCTAATAGAAGATGAGTACTCTTGGGAGGCATTAGATTAGGCGGTTCTACCATAGGTGGTATCAGAGCATAAATGAGGAAATAAAGCTTTGAAAACCTTTTCTAAAATAAAATTTGACAACAAATTCTTTTCAAAAGAATAGGACATTTGTATGCGAAGTTATATAAGTAGCTCTATTACTATGGTTATGTATCCAGGATGGATGGCACTCTGCTAACTTAGGTAGGCTTAATAAATTTTTCTGCAGGTACACTGACCCCGAGCATAGTTTGATAGTATCGACTAGCTACAGGGAGAGAACGATGTGTCAAAAATCTAAGAACAGTTACCCTATATGTTGGCAATAGTGGAAGGACGTATAGGATGTGCATTAATGAATATCTGGTTTGTGCATTGTAGTGCCCGTATTATTTGCAAATACACCATCCATAGGTGTCACACGTGTCGTATTGTGCACGACTGACTCGTTCCTGTTTTAGAGTTATTTCTACACTGTGGTTTCATGCTCCGCACTCGCCCATGGTTCATGTTGGTCATCACCCATGTCTCCCCATACGCTCTTGTCGGATACTTGCCCTGCAGTCATACTAGTCAGTAATGGCCTCAGACATCGCTCGCCTTGAACGCGTGAAAAATTTGGTCGATTCATTCATAAGTGATCCTGCGTAGGAACCTTGGTGGATCGCGCCAGGACCACTGACCGCTCTGCCTTTATAAGTTGGGCCTGGCTTAGCCATTGGTACCACCACTCAACACACTTTAGCTCATCTAGCTTTTTCTTTGAGGAAGCTTTTCGCTCAGTCCTTCCTTGCAACCATCGCCAGAAATGGTAGGAGCCTGCGTTAGTAGTTACTGCCTGAACGTTGAGGGCTTTCCTAGAATCCTACATGCCACCCTATAGAAGCTCAGAGTCAAAGATCATCTTGAGTAGGAGGGCCGTGAGTATGAAAAGCATGGCACTGAGCGGTGTGAGGTTATTGTCTACATCGGGAAGGGTGAAGAGTTCCCTGACTTCACTTAAGCCTAGAATGCGACTACAATCGGGTTTCGCTTCGTCGACACCTACCAGGTTGTGGCCCACAAAGCCTTGTAGTATCTTTGCTATATCTATGAGGAGCCTATTGCCCATACTCCCATGATGTTCTTTCCACCTTTGGAAAATAATCGACAGGCATGGAGGGCTCGCATGGAGGCCTTGCAAGGGTAGGATGCACAAGAAGATAGTCCAACCATGGTGCACTTGACCACGTACCTGCTTGCCCTGGATGAGCAGTATGACTAGCAAGCCTTGGAGATGAGGACATGCCTCTAACAAGCCGAGGAAGCCGAGATCTTCTCTAGGATGCTCTAGGTGTAACTTGCCAAAGCGCTTGCCAGTGCGGCAGCCGTGGAGAGTCAGGAGACGGCCATGTTGGAAGCTCTGAAGGAGGCTAAAGATTGGCATGTCCATCAGTTGGGTGAGGCCTATCTTGTCACCAGGTCCAAGCAGAGGACGCTGGCTGCTGAAAGGCAGGATTCCTCGATCTTGGAGGGGATCCCTGTCCACCCGCTAGAAAGGAGAATCGGTGTTGCAGTACCACCAGCACCCCCACCTTCGGAAGTGTCGGAAGTAGAACCCTTGATTACTCTCACTTAGCCATTACCTAGAGAAGAGGCAGATCCATAGCCAGGGTGATAGAAGAATCCACCGAGCCCAGGAATGAAGATGCGTGGTCCAGAGTAGATTAGTTGTCTTGGGATGTTGCACACATAGCGGTAGTTCTTTTCATCGCTGTCCTCCAGTATTGTACTCTTGCTGTTGTTGTCCATCCATAGTTGTTGAGATAGTCTGACCGTAGGGAAGGTGAATGATGAGTCGAGAATGGGAGAGTGAATGCTTGTATGCTATACCCGTATAAGATCGTTGAAATGTGCATTTTGTTATTTTGCTATGTTTATTACATCCATCTACCCTTAAGTTCATGAGACGTGCTTAGAGTTTGCAAGGGCGATGTTAAGAGGGTTACAAGAGAAGTTACCATTTGGATGCCAGCAAACTAGCCATGATTGGAGAACATAGGACACTATATCGACTAATTGTGGATGTCCTAGCAGAACACTTAAATCTCTTTAAATCAAATCTGTCATTGGATTTGAATTCTTTGACCCTTGTTGTGAAGGGAACCCTTGTTGTTTGAATCTTCCCTTGCAATACTCCTCTTATTCTATGGTCTATGACCCCACCACCTTCATGGCGTGTAAGTTGGTAGTAGTTGTCTGGTTAATAGCTTATGGTGCCACGATAAAACTGAGGGCCCCCTATGGAATAGCTACCACATGGTGACGCTGGTCAGCATGTGCTGGTATCGAGGTTGTTGACCAAGTACCTTTACCAAGTTACACCGCCGTATCGCTTTTGCTACAAATATTCTCCTTGAAAATATTCGGGTGTTCAAATGGGAAATCCACAACGGGTTGATGAAATAGTGTTCTCTCAAAGTAAACAAGAGGTGGTGGTTTTGAAGAATGTAGGACATGGTCTTAGTCTACATGAAAGACGGATGTGGTCAAGGAAGGGAAAGAAAAAGAAGAGTAGTAAGGAAAGTTAGCCGTGGGTAGTCAGGGGTGATTGTAAAAGCCTAAGTGGATGTCATGTCCCAAGTTCTGTGTCTAGCTTGACCACACTACGCATGCTGGGTTATTTCACTACGTGCCCTACGGACACCGTCTGTGTCGGGTCCATTAGCACCCTGTTTTCGCATGGCCGCGGCATCATGTCACACTCGCCATTCTCATGCACCGTGCGCTGCTCCTTTTCCTGGCATTCGGTAGGCTCTCGACCCCCACGCTCTCATCCCCATAACAGACCCCCTTCCCCTCCCTTCATTCTTATTTTGGCAACATGGCCGCTCTCACGCCTCCCTCGTTGAGTGAACCCTCTCCTCTCCTTTTCTTATCCTCTCTGCCGCTCGCGTAGGGAGCGCACCATGGTCGTGTTTATCCCCACAGCATGACTCATGTAGCCGTCCATGTCATCTCCACTCTCAGTGTGTTGCTCCCCACCTCCGTTCACCACTATAAGATGCCCTTGGTCCTTGCTCTTCTTCTTCATCCCCATCCCCTCGAACCCAACGCAGAACTATGAGATCCAGTCATTATTATGGTGCTAGGTTTGTCAGTCCGAGGTGATGGTGTAATCTTAGAAGAAAGGATCTGATTTCCAAAGAAGTTCAAGTTCCCTTTGGTTAGTTGGTTTTAGGGTTCATGATGTTTGACTTCTCGATCTCCTATTTCTGGATCTGTTGGTCATACGCCATGTTTTGGATAATCATTATCTTGTTGTTTCTCCATTGCCCTAGTCTATCTTGACTTCTAGATTAAGCCTTGGTTGTAATAGATTGCTCTTAGCTATGTATCCCCAAATCCCCATGTGGTTAGTATTCGAAGTCGTGTAATCTTTCGTGTAATTTTTGATCTATGAAATGTAATCGCGTTTTCCCTCTTCCAATTCTTGCTCCAAATCTCGGGATGAGATTCTTTTTAGGGGGGTTGGTTGTAACACATCTGGTGTTATGAGCTTGCTTAGCACCTAGGTTAATGCCTAAGGGTAATTAGTAAAACAAATTTTTGGGTTAAAAGTTAAAGCACACGTGCAATTATAAATGACTCTTGTGGACAAAAGTTGTTTAGGGCATGTTTTGGAAAAGTATGAAGAAAGCGCTTGAAATGCCTGATAGCGGATAAATAGCGAATGACTTGTTTATTTGATTGAGCATGAAAAATAAGTTTACTTTTATATAAATAAAAATTTGTTGAAAGTAAAATCTGCTAAACAATAAAACCTTAGAGTTTTAGTTATGCTTGTTAATGCATAAAGTTGTTTAGAAAATGAATTTTGGAAGCTAACATAATATAAAATATAAACAGGAAAAATCATATCATCAGCAGGATATGAACATCGTGAATATGTTTGTATGCTTGTTCGAGTGTCAATGTGATGTTTGTTAGTTTAAAAATAATAACAAAAGTGTCGCTGGCCACTCATCTCACCTACCTCGCCGATACGACGCGCGTGTTATGAGATAGGACCGAGCTTGCTGGCCTTGCCAGCTGCTTGCTCTCCCTCCCTCTACTGGCCTTATCACATACATCTCTCTCTCGCTCTCTCTTGTCTGCTTGGCTTGGTGCCGCTGCTGCACTAGGCGAGCGTAGTAGGCGCCATGTGCGTATGCTCCCTCGTGTCCTTGTTGGGAGTGTTTTAATGGATGATTTGCTGAGCTAGCTGCCTTCGTGTCCCACCAGGTTTGAGTTGTCCCATCTATGCACTAGTTTGAGGGATGGTGGTGCCTTCTTGTTTTCTCGCGTGTACTCGACCTCGACTTAATTAGCAGAGCACTCTCACTTTGGCCACGTCTAGCCCTAGTCGGACTACTGCCGGTTTTCATGCTGCCATAGTGCCTGGCCCACCTGCGCCCCTACATGCTGCAAACTTCGATGCCCACATGCGCTCTGCATGTCGGCACATCTGTTTGCCTACGCCGCTGTCCTTCTCTCCCTTGCTTGCATCATGTCCGAAATTTTTAATGGGAGCGCCAGCCGAGCCATCCAAGCGGTAGCAGGCACTTTCTTCCTCACCTACCACTACGCTCGGCACCCTGGCGTCCATGCCCCTTGCCCCTACATGCCTAGATGTGTTTCAGGGGCAGCCCCAGTGCTCCCCGCTCCCTACTCCCTACTGCCTCACGTGAGAACCCACCCTACCAGTGCCGCCCTTCCACGCTCCTTGCGGCTCCACTGCGTGGCCGTTTCCTTCACCTGCCGCCATGCACGTGAGTGTGCTTGGGCCCATGTTGTCGCGTCGCTCCACCTTCATTGCCCGCTACCTCGCAGCACCTGCTAAGGCTACGCCCGCCGACGCCCCACGCGCCGCCCACCATTGTCCATGCTGGCCTGCCTACTGCCTAGAGGTGGTGAAGCGCCCCCACCACTGAGCCGCTTCACCACCGCCGTCGTCACCCCATGGCCGCCCATGTGCGTGCATGGCCGCCATGCCATGGGTCGCCTCAGGCCATGTCATCAACGACCACATGCATGGCCAGGTTTGATGCTACCCCTGTGCCGCCTGGTCGTCGTTCCACCAGTGGGAATTGGCCAGAGCCAGTGCTCCTCTGCTCCTCTATTTCGTCGTGGGAGGGAGAAACATAAGAATTGAAGTAGAAATTTTGTTCAGGGTTCTAGGTGTAAAATATGTGACTCATATAAATAGTGCTATGGATCTCAGGTTGAATAGAGAAAAGTGTGGGGTCCTTTCTGCAAAAATGTGCGTCGTGCCTGGGCCACGCCGCGTGGGCTGGCCTGTGGGCCGCTCGCCCTGCGCCTCTGTGGCCGTGGCCTGTGGGCTGAGCCACGCTACCTGGACTACCACCGCGCTTGGGCCGCGTGTGCGTGGACCCCTGCCTTGGGTCGCTAGGCCGAATAAGTGGCCGCTGGCCCCTTTAGTTTCTAAGCAATTGTTAAATTAGTTTTGGAAATAAACTTGTAAAATCAATATAACTTTGTGTAGTTGTCCAAAAATTATGAAACCAATTTTGTTAGGCTCATAAAATCATGATCTATCTATTAGCGTATTTGGTTCATCTAGTTTTAAAATGTTTCTAGGGTTATTCTAATTATTTTAAAATGTTTAATATTGTTAAAATGTGAACTTGTAGGAATTTCCATGATAAATCGGTGATAGTATTGGCTCTAAAAATTTTATAGTAAACTCCTAATAATATTAGTTACTCATCATAATTTTTATAGCTCTAGAATAATTAGTTTGCTAGGTTAACTATTGAGCCCTAGTTTGAATATATATTAAATCAATGAAATAGATAAAGAAATGCCTTGGGGTTTCATGACTAAAACATTGGTTGGGAAGTAATGCCTTATTCGACAACATGGATATGTAGACTTGCGCGTTAGAACTATCTCGTTAGCTTGTGAGGCATGATCAGATTTCTAAGCATTTCGGCTGTCGTCGATTATTTACATTTGTGCATTTGCATCAATGCTTATCATAATAGGAACGACGGTGGATCGATGGTATCATCTGGAGTATCGGAAAATATGGTGTCTCGATGATCATGTCACTAGGATGGAATGCTAACTTTTGGTTATATATCTTACCCAGGCAAGCTCTGGTGCATAACCCCTACTTTTCTGCACTTTAAATTATGTTTGTGCATTAAGTTTTAAGGAGTTGAATGAAACCCACTTGCATATATATATCTTTATCCTATGAGTCTTACTAGTATGATAGGATCATGTAGATTGCTATGCTACAGGACTTTGGTAGAAGTCGAGTGATTGTCTGTCACTCGCGAGAGATAGGAAAGATATTAATATTGCTATTATATTATTATCACTTGGAATATAAAAATGATGAAAGGAAAAATGGAGACCGAGCAGGGATATGGTTTGAGTATTGGTGGGTGTAAGAGGTTGTGTCCTGCGGCCAATGGGGCATAGCTTGGTTATACTTTTTCCCTGTCTGTGTCGGTTAAGGACCGGCCGTTGCAATGGATGCTAGGCAAGTCATAGATTTATTATTCCGAGCACATACTTGGGTATGGGCATAGGGAATACTTGTTACTCTCTTGTCATGGGTTCTGGCTCTTTCTGGACTAACTTTCATGGTGGTTTTTGGGTGGAGGTTCTTGCATCGCTCTAAGTTCAGGACTCAGGGGTGGGGGCTTAGAGTCTAAGTTTGGACGAGGACCTAGACCCTGTGACAGGAGGGTAGTGGGTTGGTCCTGCTTGTGCCTATGGTACAAGCGAGGCATGTGTTTTCAAGGGACCTAGCTGGGCTCATTGATTCGCGAATCACCGCCGTGTCGGTACGACTTGTCTAAACTCTAGCATCGTAGTAAGAACTGGAAGATGAAAGATGGTAAAAGGAAATCTGATTGCTTACCACCTGCATGAAAATAGCATAGGTGCTTACATAGAATGGTTAGTTAATGAACTAATGATGAATGCTAATAAAATCGAATATAAGGACGCATATTTAGTAATGCTCCTGCAGATGCAATAAACCCACCAGCCAGATAGCCTTGCATATCCTTGGAGTCTTTTATTTTCTCCTCTTGGGTAAGTCTTGCTGAGTACAATTGAGTACTTAGGGTTTTATTTCCCTTTGTTGCATGTGATAGGCGGATGCTAGAGCTGACTCTTATGTGTGGGTTCCTCCTGGTGGGCTCAGAGAGGATTCCTTTATGCTACGATTATAGTTTTTATTTATAACTCTCAATAAATGTTTTTATAAATGAAAGTTTTATAATCTGATGTCATAGTTTATATATCAATGCTTCGTCATGACATGAATAGATGTTTATTTCTGTTGTAACTCATGATAAGAGAGCAACGAGTCTTCCCTGCTCCCATAAACAAGTATGTGCTTAGGATAATAAGTCTGTGACCTGACAAGAATCCAATGCAATGGCCGGTCCTTAACCGACATGTACACCTCTTACACCCACCAATACATGTACCATATTCCTACCCGGTCTCCAATTATCATATATATATATATATATATATATATTTTGTGTGATATAATAACAACAATAATATATTTCCTATCTCTCGTGAGTGATAGGCAATCACTCAACTTCTACCAGAGTCCTAAAGCATAGCAATCTACATGATCCTGTCATACTAGTAAGACTCATAGGATATATATATATATATATATATAAGTGGGTTTCATTCAACTCCTTAAACTTAATACACAAGCGTAAGATAAAGTGTAGAATAATAGGGGTTATTATGGCAGAACCGCCTAACCTAATGCCTCACAGGAGTGCTCGTCTTCCATTAGACACTAAGCACTCAAGTGCACGTAAGATAAAGTGTAGAATATCTAATCATGGCATGATGAATTATTGATATATAAATTATGACACAGTTGTAGTACTTTCATTCATAAAAACATTTGGTGAGAGTTATAAATAACAACTACGATCGCAGCGTAAAGGAAATCCTCTCTGAGCCCACCAGGAGGAATTCACACACAAAGGTCAGCTCAAGCATCCACCTGTCACCTACAACAGGGGGAATGAAACCCTGAGTACTCGATTATACTCAGCAAGACTTATTCGACAGGAGAAAAGACAAGACTCTAAGGATATGAAAGGCTATCTGGCTAGTGGGTTTATTATATTTGCAGGAAGCATTACTAAGCGTGCGTCCTTATGTTCGATTTTTATTAACAGCCGTATTGGTTCATTAACTAACCATTCTATGTAAGCACCTGTGCTACTTTCAAGCAGGTGGTAAGCAATCAGATTTCTTTTTCCATCTTTCATCTTCAGTTCTTACTACGATGCTAAACCACAGACAAGCCGTACCGGATCGCCCGGTGATTCACAAATCAATGTACCCAGCTAGGTGCCCCGAATACACATGCCCCGCTTGTGCCCTAGGCACAAGCAGGACTAACCCACCACTCTCCTATCCCGGGTGTCCAGGTCCCTGTCCAAACTTGGACTCCAAGCCCCCGCCTCTGAATCCCGGACTCAGTGCGGTGCAAGGACCTCCACCACCTCCTCTTCCCATCAGTCGGTCCGGAAAGAGCCGGATCCGCGACAAGAGAGCAGCAAGTCTTCCCTGCGCCCATACCCAAGTATGTGCTCGAGACAATAGTCTGTAACCTACCTAGAGTCATATGCAACAATCGGTCCTTAACCGACCAGACAGGGAAAAAACGGTGTAACCAAGCTATGACCCGCCTCCGCGGCGACACAACTTCTTACAACCACCAATACCAAAACCATATCTCTGCCCGGTCATCATTTTCCTTTCCACCATTTGATATATTCCAGGTGATAATCATATAGTAACATATTTCCTATATCTCGCGAGTGACAGGCAATCACTCAACTTCTACCGGAGTCCTGTAGCATAGCAATCTACACGATGCTGTCATACTAGTAAGACTCATAGGGTAAAGATATATATGCAAGTGGTTTCATTCAACTCCTTAAAACTTAATGCACAAATATAATTTAAACTTCAGAAAGTAGGGGTTATGCACCGGGGCTTGCTTGGGTAAGATATATTAAAAGTTAGTATCTGCATCTTCAGATCATCCACCATCAGCTGGATAACAAGCCCATTGCATCATCTCCTAGAGGGGATACCAGTACACCATCCGCGGATTCCCAATCATCCTTCGATCGATCCATTGATCCATCATCGTACCTATATGATATGCAATGCGATACAATGCAAAGACATAATTAATCGATTGCAACGGTGACTTGTAAAAATACAATTTACGCCTCTCAAACTAACGAGCTAGTTTTAACGATGGCCGTACTTAGGTTCATATACACGTTGTCGGATAAGACGTTATTTCCCAATAATTATTTTAGTTATATAAACCAAAGTTGTTTCTTTATTTCATTCTATCGATTTAATCCTTATTCGCAATAAGCCATCAGTATCTATTTAGCAAACTAATTATTTTGGAGCTGCAAAACTTACAGCGCGTACCTAATATTTCTAGGAGCCTACTGTACCAATTTTGGATCTAACACTATAACCAATTGATTACCACAATTCCTGCAATGTTTATATTTTTATAATGTTAAGTATCTTAATTTAATTATATAACATCCAAGAGTATTATCATACTATGTGAACAAACAATACTAACAGGTAGATCCTGATTTTAGGAGACTAACAAAACTGGTTTCACCATTTTTGGATCCCTAGACTATTATATATTGATTTTACAATTTTTATTCCCGAGACTAAATTAGCAATCGCTTAGAACTAAAGGGCCAACAGACATCAGCTGGCCCAGTGGCCTGTTCGGCCAGGCCCAGCGGCGGGTAGGCGGTGGCCTAGGCGGATGACCAATCGGCCGGCCCAGCGCGTGAGCAGCGGCCCAGCGCGGGCGAGTGCGCGCGCGCGGCCTGGCAGCGGCAGCGGCCCAGCAGCGCAGTAGGCGCGCGGGAGCGGCGCGAGCGCTGGCAGCAGCGAAGGCAGCGCGGCCCGATAGCGACGCGCGGGCATGAGCGCAAGCGCACGGACGCGGACGCAGGCGCGGCAACGAGCCGAGCACGGCGTGAGCGCGAGCACGTGGGCACTGGCCCAGGCGGCTGGGGCGCAGCTTGGCCCAGCAGCGCAAATGTGCGCGAGCGCGACGCGAGTAGGCCGGCCCATGGCGGGGCGCGGGCGCCAGCACGAGCGACGGGCCGAGCGCGGTGCGAGCAGTATGGCCCAGCGTGGTGGAAGCAGGCCAGCGGTGGGAGCAGGCCTAGATGGCAGCGCAGGCGCAAGCACGAGCAGGCCCAAGCGTATTTCTAATGTATTCCGGATTTATTTTCCTAAACGAAAGCGGCTCTAAAATGGGTGTGACGCAAGGATGACATCATGCCGATGTGAACAAGCTAACAACAACAGTACGCACCTCCGGCTGCTCTGCTTTCTTGCTCAGACACAGTGCGGTGGAGTTCATCGGCGCTGCTACTAGCTCGATGTCAAATAGCGCGATGGGAGTATGGCTAATTGGAAAAATGGTGGAGTGCTGCTAGGCTAATTTGCAGAGGCGACCGCGTTCGGAACTTAAAGCGGCCGGTGATGACAAAAACTTGAATTGCCTCTCCGACATCATACTACCGCACAGTGACGAGTTAGGCACCGATCTGTACTCCCATTTGTCCCTCACACGTGCACGAAAATAAGGATGGGCCAGCACAATGGTTTGGCCGGCCACCAACCAAGCCCATGTGACGACAACTTTGCATGGCCATGCATGCAAACATGAAAGCAAGAGCAAATCCACGTGCACGCGTTCATTAGCCTTTTTGTTTAAATAAAAATCCGTTTAGGACACCAAATAATATAACGTGACATGCAATGTAACATTCATTTCGTGCTTATCAACATAAACCCGGGCGTGTATATATATATATATATATATATATATATATATATATATATATATATATATATATATATATATATATATATATATATATATATATATATATATATGTGTGTGTGTGTGTGTGTGTGTGTGTGTATGTGTGTGGATCGTTCTATTTATTAATGGCTTTTATTTTATTTATAAAAGTTGTTTTTCCCGCTTAATCTAATAGATCAAACCGTTCGCTATTTATTTGCTAGAATCGTTATGGACATTCCTAAATATTTCACTGCGTAATTTAACTTGAGCGCTTAAT
The DNA here is from genome assembly GCF_019320115.1 of Miscanthus floridulus. Taxonomy (NCBI): domain Eukaryota; kingdom Viridiplantae; phylum Streptophyta; class Magnoliopsida; order Poales; family Poaceae; genus Miscanthus; species Miscanthus floridulus. Next base: position 93,808,699 of record NC_089585.1, read on the forward strand.
TCGAGTCCGCGAAACTAAGTCACCCAAGATTCGCTTATCGCCTCAAGTACGTTTAGATTAAAAATTCTGAAAACTCGTTACGGAAATTTTTACTTAGGCCTAAAATGTGGTGCTAAATAAAATCGTAACACCGGGGTGTTACAACCAACCCCCCTTAAAAAGAATCTCGCCCTGAGATTCGAAGCAAGAACCAGAAGAGGGGAAACGCGAGTACATTTCGTAGATCAGAGATTACCTAAAAAATTATACGACTTCGAATACTAAACCACACAGGGATCTAGGGATACATGGTTAAGAGCAACTGGGTACAACCGAGACCTACTCCAGAAGTCGAGATAGACGAGGACAATGGAGAAACAACAAGATAATGATTATCCAAAACATGGCATAGCACCAACAAATCCAGAAATAGTCGACTGAGAAGTAAAACATCATGAATCCTAAGACCAAACTAACCAAGAGAACTTGAACTTCTTTGACGAACTGGATCCTTTCTTCTTCTTAGATCACACCATTACCTCAGACAGGCGAACCTAGCTTCACAACGTCGATTGGATCTCGTAGCTATGCTCTGAATACGGAGGAATGGGGATGAAGAAGAAGAGCAAGAACCAAGGGGATTTTATAGTGGCGAACGGTGGGGAGCAACACACCAGAAGTGGAGATGGAGTGGATGGGATACATGGACGCTTCATGCTGTGGAGATAAGGTCGAACATGGTGCGCTTCCTATGTGAGCGGCAGAGGGGGAAAATAAAGGAGAAGAGAGGGGGTCCGCTCGACGAGGTAGGCATACAGGCGGTCGTGTCACCAAAGAAGAAAGAAAGGGAAGGGAAAATGGGGGGTCCGGTACGGGGAACAACGGTGCGGGGTAGAGAGCCGACCGGACACCAGGAAAAGGAAAAGCACACAGTGCACAAGGACAGCGAGTGCGGCACAATGCCGCGGCCACACAAAAAATGGAGAGCTAAGGACCTGATACAGACAGCATTCGTAGGGCACGTAGCGAAATGACCCAGCATGCGTAGCACGGTCAACTACAATAGGGATTGGGACATGACATCCACTTAGACCTTTACAAGCACCCCTGACTACTCGAGGCTAACTTTCCTTACTACTCTTCTTGTTCTTTCCTTTACTCGACCACATCCGTCTTTCATGTAGACTGAGACCATGTCATACTTTCTTTCTCCAAACCATCTCTTGTTTACCTTGAGAGAACACTTCTGCATCAACCCGCTGTGGAATTCCCGTGTAAACACCTGAACATTTCCAAGGAGAAAATTTTTAAAACAAAATGGTACGGCGGTGTAACTCGACAAAGGTACTTGGCCAAAAACCTCGATACCAGCGCGTGCTGAGCAGCATCACATGTGGCAGCTGTTCCACAGGGAGCCCTCAGTTTTGTCGCGGCACCATAAGCTTTTAACCAGGCAACTATTACCAACTTACACACCATGAAGGCGGTGGGGTCATAGACCACAGAGTAAGGGGGTATCGCAAGGGAAAAATTCAACAACAAAGGTTTCCCTCCACAACAAGGGACAAGGAATTCAAATCCAACGATGGATTTGTTTTTAAAAAGATTCAAGTGTTCTGTTGGGACATCCATAATTAGTCGATACAGTGTCCTATATTATCCAATCACAGCTGATCTACTGGTATCTGAGTGACAACTTCTCTTGTAATTCACTTAACATTGCCCTTGAAAACTTGGAGCACGTCTAATGAGACTTTAAAGTAAATGAATGTAATAAACACAGCAAAATAATTAAAATGCATGTTCCAATGACCTTATACAGGTACAATGTACAGGCATTCAGGCTCACATTCATGGCATAGCATTCACCTACTGTCGGATGATCTCAACAACTATGGACGACAACAATGGCAAGAGTACAATACGGGGGACAGCAACAAAAACACTACTACTACGGGTACAACATCCCAAGACAACTAGTCTACATCTTCTCATGGCAATGGCTGAGTGAGAGGAACCAAGGGTTCGACTTCTGACACTTCCAAGGGTGGAGGTGCTGCATCACCGGTTCTCCTTCTTTCGGGCGGGTGGATAGGAATCCCAGATCTGGGCATCCTGCCTTTCAACAGCCAACGTCCTCCGCTCGGCCCTGGTGACAAGATAGGCCACCCATAGCTGATGGACATGCCAATCTTCAGCCCCCTTTAGAGTTTCCTCCATGGCAGCCTCTTGGCTCTCAGTAGCTACAGTGCTAGCATGCGCTTTGGCAAGCTGCACCTGGAGCATCCTGTTGAAGATCTCGGCTTTCTCGGCATGCTGAAGGCACGCCCTCAGCTCCAAGGCTTGCCTGTCATACTGCTCATCCAAAGCAAGTAGGTATGTGGTCAAGGACACCACGGTTGGACTATCCTCTTACGCACCCTGCCCTTGCAAAGCCTCCATGCGAGCCTTCCATGCCCGCCAATTCCAATCCAAAGGTGGAAAGAACCGCATGGGAGTACGAGTAATGGGCTCTTCATAGATCTGGCAGAGGTACCGCAAGGCTTTATGGGCCACAACCTGATAGGTGTCGGTGAAGCTACACCCGGTTGCGGTCACACTCCAGGCTTCAGTGACATCGAGGAACTCTTCACTCTTCCCAATGTAGATGGTAACCTCACACCGATCGGTGCCATGCATCTCATACTCATGGCCCTCATACTCAGGACAATCTTTGACTCCGAGCTTTTGTAGGGTGGCATGTAGGATTTTGGGAAACCCCTCAACATTCAGGCAGTAGGTGCTAACCTAGGCTCCTGCCATCTCTGGCGGTGGTTGCAAGGAAGCCTAAGCGAAAAGCTAGCTCAAAGGAAAAACTAAGCGAGCTAAAGTGCGCTGAGTGGTGGTACCAATGGCTAAGCCAGGCTCAACTTATAAAGGCAGAGCGTTCAGTGGTCCTGGCGTGGTTCACCAGGGTTTCCGCGTGAGATCACTATGGCAGATCGACCAAATTCTGCGTGTTCGAGGCGAGCGACGTGCGATGCCATTACTGACTAGTACGACTGTAGGGCAAGGGTCCGACAAGAGCGCAGAAAAGGGGTATGGGGAGACGTGGGTCATGACTGGCATGAACCATGGACGAACGCGAAACATAAAGCCACAGTGCAGACCTAACTCTGGAACAGGGACGAGTCATTCGTGCACAATATGACATGCGTGACACCTATGGATGGTGTATCTACCAGCAATACGACACTATAATGCACAAACAGGATATGCATGAATGCACGTCCTATACATCCTTGCACTGTTGCCAACATATAGGGCAACCGTTCTCAGATGTTTGGCACATCGTTCTCTCCCTGTAACTAGTCGATACTATCAAACTATGCTCGAGTCAGTGTACCTGTAGAAACTTGATTAAGTCTACCTAAGTCAGCAGAGTGCCATCTATCCTGGATATATAACCATAGTAATAGGGCTACTTAGATAACTTCGCATACAAATGTCCTAACTTTTTGAAAGAAAGTTGTTGTCAAATTTTAGTTTAGAAAAGGTTTTCGAAGCCTTATTTCCTCATTTACGCTCTGATACCACCTGTGGCAGAACCGCCTAATCTAATGCCTCATAGGAGTGCTCGTCTTCTATTAGACACTAAGCACTCAAGGGAGAACGCTAGATTACTCGGTTCCGTTGGGCACACCCCAGGGGAGAACCCAAAAATCCACATTTTTGCCATCAGGATCACAAATGAGAGAATAAAGCTTACATCATTTGTAACCATTTCTTACATCACTTTTAATACAACATCAGAGTATAATATTTATGAATATAACAGTGGAATGAAATCATGTTATCAGAGTTATAAACAATTTAATATACAACGGAATATAGACATGTGATCAGAATTACAGCGGAAATAAATATCTAATCATGGCATGATGAATTATTGATACGTAAATTATGACACAGTTGTAGTACTTTCATTCATAAAAACATTTGGTGAGAGTTATAAATAACAACTACGATCGCAGCGTAAAGGAAATCCTCTCTAAGCCCACCAGGAGAAATTCACACACAAAGGTCAGCTGAAGCGTCCACCTGTCACCTGCAACAGGGGGAATGAAACCCTACGTACTCGATTATACTCAGCAAGACTTATTCGACAGGAGAAAAGACAAGACTCTAAGGATATGCAAGGCTATCTGGCTGGTGGGTTTATTACATTTGCAGAAAGCATTACTAAGCGTGCGTCCTTATGTTTGATTTTTATTAACAGCCGTATTGGTTCGTTAACTAACCATTCTATGTAAGCACCTGTGCTACTTTCAAGTAGGTGGTAAGTAATCAGATTTCTTTTTCCATCTTTCATCTTTAGTTCTTACTACGATGCTAAACCGCAGACAAGCTGTACCGGATCGCCCGACGATTCGCAAATCAATGTACCCAGCTTGTTGCCCTGAAGACACACGCCCCGCTTGTGCCCCAGGCACAAGCAGGACTAACCCACCACTCTCTTGTCCCGGGTGTCTAGGTCCCCATCCAAACTTGGACTCCAAGCCCCCGCCTCTAAATCCCGGACTCAGTGCGGTGTAAGGACCTCCACCACCTCCTCTTCCCATCAGTCGGTCCGGAAAGAGCCGGATCCACGACAAGAGAGCAGCAAGTCTTCCCTACGCCCATACCCAAGTATGTGCTCGGGACAATAGTCTGTGACCTAGCTAGAGTCATATGCAACGATCGGTCCTTAACCGACCAGACAGGGAAAAAACGGTGTAACCAAGCTATAACCCGCCTCCGCGGCGACACAACTTCTTACACCCACCAATACCAAAACCATATCCCTACCCGGACACCATTTTCCTTTCCACCATTTGATATATTCCAGGTGATAATCATATAGTAACATATTTCCTATATCTCGCGAGTGACAGGCAATCACTCGACTTCTATCGAAGTCCTATAGCATAGCAATCTACACGATCCTATCATACTAGTAAGACTCATATGGTAAAGATATATATGCAAGTGGTTTCATTCAACTCCTTAAAACTTAATGCACAAATATAATTTAAACTGCAGAAAGTAGGGGTTATGCACCGGGACTTGCCTAGGTAAGATATATTAAAAGTTAGTATCTGCATCTTCAGATCATCCACCATCAGCTGGATAACAAGCCCATTGCATCATCTCCTAGAGGGGATACCAGTACACCATCCGCGGATTCCCAATCATCCTTCGATCGATCCGTTGATCCATCATCGTACCTATATGATATGCAATGCGATGCAATACAAAGACATAATTAATCGATTGCAACGGTGACTTGTAAAAATACGATTTACGCCTCTCAAACTAACGAGCTAGTTTTAACGACGGTCGTACTTAGGTTCATATACATGTTGTTGGATAAGACGTTATTTCCCAATAATTATTTTAGTTATATAAACCAAAGTTGTTTCTTTATTTCATTCTATCGATTTAATCCTTATTCGCAATAAGCCATCAGTATCTATTTAGCAAACTAATTATTTTGGAGCTGCAAAACTTACAGCGCGTACCTAATATTTCTAGGAGCCTACTGTACTAATTTTGGATCTAACACTATAACCAATTGATTACCACAATTCCTGCAATGTTTATATTTTTATAATGTTAAGTATCTTAATTTAATTATATAACTTCCAAGAGTATTATCACACTATGTGAACAAACCATACTAACAGGTAGATTCTGATTTTAGGAGACTAACAAAACTGATTTCACCATTTTTGGATCCCTAGACTATTATATATTGATTTTACAATTTTTATTCCCGAGACCAAATTAGCAATCGCTTAGAACTAAAGGGCCAACAAACATCAGCCGGCCCAGTGGCCCGTTCGGCCAGGCCCAGCGGCGGGCAGGCGGTGGCCTAGGCGGATGACCAATCGGCCGGCCCAGCGCGCGAGCAGCGGCCCAGCGTGGGTGAGTGCGCGCGCGTGGCCTGGCAGCGGCAGCGGCCCAGCAGCGCGGCAGGCGCACGGGAGCGGCGCGAGCGCTGGCAGCAGCGAAGGCGGCGTGGCTCGACAGCGACGCGCGGGCATGAGCGCAAGCGCACGGACATGGACGTAGGCGTGGCAACGGGCTGAGCACGGCGTGAGCCCGGGCGCGCGGGCACTGGCCTAGGCGGCTGCGGCGCGGCTTGGCCCAGCAGCGCAGGCACGCGCGAGCGTGGCGTGAGCAGGCCAGCCCACGGCGGGGCGTGGGCGCTAGCGCGAGCGACGGGCCGAGCGTGGTGCGAGCAATGCGGCCCAGCGCGGCAGAAGCAGGCCAGCGGCGGGAGCAGGCCCAGACGGCAGCGCAGGCGCAAGCACGAGCAGGCCCAAGCGTATTTCTAATGTATTCCGGATTTATTTTCCTAAACAAAAGCGGCTCTAAAATTGGTGTGACGCAGGGATGACATCATGCCGATGTCAACAAGCTAACAACAACAGTACGCACCTCCGACTGCTCTGCTTTCTTGCTCAGACGCGGTGCGGTGGAGTTCGTCGGCGCTGCTACTAGCCCGATGTCGAATAGCGCGATGGGAGTATGGCTAACTGGAAAAATGGTGGAGTGCTGCTAGGCTAATTTGCAGAGGCGACTGCGTTCGGAACTTAAAGTGGCCGGTGATGACGAAAACTTGAATTGCCTCTCCGACATCGTACTACCACACAGTGACGAGTTAGGCACCGATATGTACTCCCATTTGTCCTTCACACGTGCACGAAAATAAGGATGGGCCAGCACAATGGTTTGGCCGGCCACCGACCAAGCCCACGTGACGACAACTTTGCATGGCCATGCATGCAAACATGAAAGCAAGAGCAAATTCACATGCACGCGTTCATTAGCCTTTTTGTTTAAATAAAAATCCATTTAGGACACCAAATAATATAACGTGACATGCAATGTAACATTCATTTCGTGATTATCAACATAAACCCGGGCGTGTGTATATATATATATATATATATATATATATATATATATATATATATATATATATGTGTGTGTGTGTGTGTGTGTGTGTGTGTGTGAGAGGATCGTTCTATTTGTTAATGGCTTTTATTTTATTGATAAAAATTGTTTTTCCCGCTTAATCTAATAGATCAAACCGTTCGCTATTTATTTGCTAGAATCGTTATGGACATTCCTAAATATTTCACTGCGTAATTTAACTTGAGCGCTTAATTCGAGTCTGTGAAACTAAGTCACCTAAGATTCGCTTATCGCCTTAAGTACGTTTAGATTAAAAATTCTGAAAACTCGTTACGAAAATTTTTACTTAGGCCTAAAATGTGGTGCTAAATAAAATCGTAACACCGGGGTGTTACAGTTATGCACCGGGGCTTGCCCGGATAAAAATAGCCAAGTTAGCTTTCCATCATGGTGGCATGATCATCAAGTCACCATCTGCTTCCGCTACTCCAAACGACTCCGTGATCCAATATCGCTCCTATCATGAAATATGTGGATGCAACGCAGGGACGTAAATAATCAACGACATTCGTAACTCTAAAATACGATTACATTTCGCAAGCTAACGAGCTAGCTCTAATGACTAACATACTAAGCCATGTATCCACGTGGTCAAGTGAGGCTCGTTTTCAGAAAATCTTTTCGTTCTACAAACCCTTAATTATTTTTGACATTTGATTGATTAACTATATATTTTTGGACTAGGGATCATTTAGTTATCTTAACAAACTAATTACTATGAGGCTACAAAAATTACAGTAAGCACCTAATATTGTTAGCAATCTACTATAGAAATTTCAGAGCCAATGCTACTACCAATTCATCACAATAATTCCTACAAGTTTATATTTTAACACTATTAAGTACCTCAAATTAATTATATAGCTCCTAAGAATATTATAAAACTACGTGAAAAATATACTAGCAGATAGATCATGATTTTAGGAACCTAACAAACTTAGTTTCACAATTTTTGGTTAACTACATAATTTTATATTGAATTTACAAGTTTCTCTTATAACTAAATTAGAAAATGCTCGAGAAAATAAAAAGGGCTGGTGGCCGAACGATTCAGCCCAGCAATCAAAACGGCCACGACAGGAAGCCCGCGCGTGTAGCAGGCCAGCCCAACAAGCAGCCCGCGATGGGGAGCCCGCGCGCGCGCCCACACCTTTTGCAAAAAAACCCTCAGCATAATAGATTATCACATGGTGTGACTGAACACTATTACACCAGAGACAAGCTTTGCACTAAGGACCCCGGATGTTTCTGCCTTCACAAAGGGGAGGTCCCTGCTCTACCCCGCGTTCACCGGCATGGTGACCAGTGGCATGGGTGGCTATGTTGGGCACCCTGAGCTCGCTACCACAAGGGTAAGGAGCCGACCTTTGCCTACCGCTAAGTGCGCACTCCTAGGTAGCGGTTGGGAGCTTAATGGCGCACTACCGAGGGCTAGCCCCTATGGCGGGCGGAGTCGTGCCATGTCATGCTCATTCTGGTGACCTAAGGCTCTACCGACGTGGTGGCGGCGACAGATGAGCGCTAGTTGCTCACCAGGGTTCGTGCTACGGTGGTGGTTGAGGCAGAGGAGCGATGAGGCGACCCAGCCACATGCACTCACACCTCACGGTGGTGTGCCGAGCGTGACACCGGTGCACCACCGCTCTGATGGTGGACTCCCTAGACAAAACAACATGAGCACCAAGTAGAGGAGGTCAAGGCGAGTCCAGCGATAAATCGAATTAGAGCTCTCTCCCCACTTATTGGGACTTACCCCTAGCCCATCTGTTGCGGTGACTTTCATGGCTGGTGGTGAGAAAATGCCAAATTGACTGTCGATAGCTCTTGATCAGGGATGAGGAAGATGGAGCGCCTAATTGACTTCCTAAGCCACTCACATGCGTGAAGGCCCAGGCTTTAAACGCCTAGAGCTAGGTGGACCAACGGGCGATAGCGCGATGCTCTGGCTAGCTATGTCGTGGGCAAGGCGCACGAAATGTTAAAACGGAGAGGCACGGCTCGGTTAGCAGCAGCATGCATGAAAGGTCCTAATGGCTAGAGGGGGTGAATAGCCTATTAAAAATTTCTACAACAACACTTAACAAACCGGTTAGACAATTATGAGGCGAAGCAAGTGTTGTGCTAGCCTACTAAAAATACAAGCCACCTACCACAATTCTAGTTTCTATAGTTTCTATCCACACAATGGCTATGGCACTACACTAAGTTAGCGTGCTCTCAAAAGCTACCTAAAGAGCCACACTAACCAAACTAACAAGCTCTCACAACTAGCTATACTAAAGAGCTTGACAACTAGTTTGCAGTAATGTAAAGAGAGAGAGCAAGATAGTTATACCGCCGTGTCGAGGAGTGAACCAATCAATCACAAGGATGAATACCAATGAAAACCAATCACCTCGGAATCAATGATGACACAATGATTTTTTATTGAGGTTCACTTGCTTGTCGGCAAGCTAGTCCTCATTGTGGCAATTCACTCACTTGAAGGTTCACGCGCTAATTGGCATCACACGCCAAACCCTCAATAGGGTGCCGCACAACCAACACAAGATGAGGATCACACAAGCCATGAGCAATTCAATAGAATACCTTTTAGCTCTCCATCGGGGAAAGGTCAAGAACCCCTCACAATCACCACGATCGAAGCTGAAGACAATGATCAACCTCTGCTCGATGATCCTCGCTGCTCCAAGCCATCTAGGTGGCGGCAACCACCAAGAGTAACAAGCAAATCCCATAGCGAAACACGAACACCAAGTGCCTCTAGATGCAAACACTCAAGCAATGCACTTGGATTCTCTCCCAATCTCACAAAGATGATGAATCAATGATGGAGATGAGTGGGACGGCTTTGGCTAAGCTCACAAGGTTGCTATGTCAATGCAAATGGCCAAGAGAGTGAGCTAGAGCCAGCCATGGGGCTTAAATAGAAAGACCCCACGAATAGAGCCATTGTACCTCTTCACTGGGCACAACTCGGGGTGACTGGATGCTCTAGTCATATCGATCGGATGTAGGACCCCAGCATCTAGTCGCCCAATGCTTGCCATGTGTCATCGGCTTCAAACGTTGATCGCCCAATCTCAACGGTCATCTATACATTTAAGTAGTGACCGGACGCGCTGCTCAGAGTGATCGAACGATGGACCTCAGTGTCCGGTTATTTCCAGTAAGCATCCAGAAGCGAGAAATCACGATCGGACGTGTCTGGTCATGCTCGACTGGACTCACCCAGCGTCTGGTCACTCGGCGTCTCCTCTGTGCGCTACCATGTCAGCAGGACCGAATGCAACCCTCTAATGTTCGATCACTAAGTGACCTAGCGTCTGGTCAGAGACCGACGCCAGCGTCTTTGTTGCTTCTACAGACCGGACGCACCGGTCCTTCCGAGACTAGCGTCCGGTCACTCATAGTGACCTCCGTCTTTTCTGTATAGGGCACCGGTGAAGTTCCTAACCCTTGCTCAAATGTGCCAACCACCAAGTGTATCACCTTGTGCACATGTGTTAGCATATTTTTCACAAACATTTTCAAGGGTGTTAGCACTCCACTAGATCCTAAATGCATATGCAATGAGTAGAGCATCTAGTGGCACTTTGATAACCGCATTTCGATACGAGTTTCACCTCACTTAATAGTACGACTATCGATCCTAAATGTGATCACACTCACTAAGTATCTCGATCACCAAAACAAAATGGCTCCTACCATTTATACCTTTGCCTTGAGCCTTTTATTTTTCTCTTTCTTCTTTTCAAGTCTAAGCGCTTGATCATCACCATGGCATCACCATCATCATGATCTTCACAATTTCTTCATCACTTGGAGTAGTGCCACATATCTCATAATCACTTTGATAAACTAGGTTAGCACTTAGGGTTTCATCAATTCACCAAAACCAAACTAGAGCTTTCAATCTCCCCCTTTTTAGTAATTGATGACAACCCTTTCACAAATATATGAATTGAAATTCAATTAAATCCATGTTGGACAAGTTTCATGAACTCCAAATGGTAGCAATTGCTCCAAGCATATTTACTATGTGTAAAAGGATATGGACAAGTTTCATGAACTCCAAATGGTAGCAATTGCTCCCCCTACATATGTGCTAAGAGTTTGAATTGAAGCTTGCACATATGCTTAGATAGGAAATATAGGAGACAATGTCTACGAAATGATGCTAAGGTATAAAAGATGGACCTTTGAAGTGTGATACCAATCAGAGTGTACCAATATACCATCCTTAGCAACATGGTTAGCTCGATACTACTTAGAAACACTTGGAAATGAAATCACTAGATAAACATATGCATGCTAGATTTTCATTTCATCATTCAAACCTACAACTAGCATACACCACACAAGCGTGGATATTAAAATTTAAAACTTGTGCCATGCAAGCAAACATATGAAATGCACATTCAAATGCACCATACAAGTTCATGAGCTTGCTCCCCCTACTTGTGTGCTCAAATTTTAATTGATCCCTTTTCTTTGTCATATCTCTCCCCCTATGTCAAGTTTTCCCCCTTTGTTATCTTTTCACTATCTTAGTACACTAATGTCTTTGTTTTTCTCCCCATGTACTAATATCACTAATATCTTTGTTTTTCTTCCCCTTTGTTATCAATGACCACAAAGGTTCAAAATGTAGATAGGTTAAGATTATCAATGTCAATTAATGGGGTGAGGATCATTTTCCCAAATTTAGTCCAATCTAGATCATTTGCCAAAGATATTTAACTCGGTTTGATCCAAGGACAAGCTTCTTCACACCTCCAAATAAAGGTTATCTTGTACCATGTTGAGTTAAACACTTAGAGCTCATTTTCTAGATTAAACACTAGGTTTACAAGCCCACAAACATGTTATATGCTACCACTAGATCAAAATAAGCAAAGAAGCAATAGTGGTACCATACAATCATCAAATTCATTTGATTTTTAAGAATGAGCCTATTAAGTGAGAGATGACTAGATGCACTAAACATGTCCTTAGCAACGATGTATGCCATGCCAATCAACTTTTACCTTGGATTGCTCGAAGGAGAGGCATGTCATATAAGTGGGGGGTGCATCAACACATATTTGAGAAATCCAATATGTTCAACTCATTCTTTAGCTTGCAAAACCTTTTCTCATCCAATGGCTTGGTGAATATATCAGCAAGTTGGTCTTTGGTGCCTACACTCTCAATGCAAATGTCCCTTTTTTATTGGCGGTCTCTTATAAAATGGTGGCAGACATCAATGTGCTTTGTTCTTGCATGTTGAACCAGATTGTTGGTTAACTTGATTCCACTCTCATTGTCACATAGCAATGGCACTTTCTTGAACTTAATTCCAAAGTCACTCAAAGTGGCCTTCATCCAAAGTATTTGTGCACAACAACTACCGGTGGATATGTATTTGGCTTCTGCGGTTGATAATGCAACACTATTTTACTTCTTTGATGACCATGAAACAAGTGATCTTCCCAACAATTGACATATGCCTGAGGTGCTCTTCCTTTCAACCTTGCATCCCACATAATCCGAGTCAGAGTAACCAACTAGCTCAAACTTTGCTCCTTTGGAATACCACAAACCAATATTTTGTGTATGTTTCAAGTACCTCAATATTCTCCTTGTAGCCTTTAAATGACTTTCTCTTGGTGAGGCTTGAAATCTTGCATACATACATACACTAAACATAACATCCGGCGTTGATGCGGTCACATAGAGTAGGCTTTTAATCATAGACCGATATAATTTTTTATCCACCATGTTTCCACTTGCATCACTATCCAAGTTTCCATTTGTTCACATTGGTGTACTAATAGCTTTGCTATCACTCATTCCAAACTTCTTGATCATGTCCTTGATATACTTGCCTTGACTCACAAATGTACCATTCTTCAATTGCTTGATTTGAAGACCAAGGAAGTAACTCAACTCTCCAATCATGGACATCTCAAACTCATTAGCCATCATTTTTCCAAACTCATCACAAAAGTCTTGATTGGTTGATCCAAATATGATGTCATCAACATAGATTTGCAACACAAATAAATCATTTCCAATCTTCTTGATGAAAAGAGTGGTGTCAACCTTGCCCATCATGAACCCTTTAGAGAGTAGGAAGTCTCTCAATCTCTCATACCATGCTCTAGGTGCTTGCTTCAAGCCATACAATGCCTTCTTCAACTTGTACACATGGTCAGGCTTCTTGTTATCTTCAAAACTAGGAGGTTGCTCAACATATACTTCTTCATTGATGTAACCATTGAGAAATGCACTCTTGACATCCATTTGATAGAGCTTGATGTTGTGGGCACAAGCATAGGCTAGCAAGATTCTAATTGCTTCCAATCTAGCAACCGGGGCATATGTTTTTCCAAAGTCAAGACCTTCAACTTGTGTATATCCTTGTGCTACCAATCTTGCTTTGTTCCTTACTACTATCCCATCTTGATCTTGCTTGTTTCTAAAGACCCATTTGGTTCCAATCACATTGTGTTCCTTTGGTCTCTCTACTAATTCCCATACTTGATTTCTTATGAAGTTATTCAATTCTTCATGCATAGCATTCACCCAATCAACATCCTTCAATGTTTTATCTATCTTCTTTGGTTCAATAGATGACACAAATGAGAAATGCTCATAAAATGATACCAATCTTGATCTAGTTTGCACACCTCTAGAAATATCTCTAATTATAGTGTCCAAAGGATGATCTCTTGCAATATTTGTTGGTTGGAGTATTGGAACTTGATTACTTGCACTAGCTTGATCATTGGGTTGAGATGATGTACTAGCCACTTGATCTTGTTCATTATCATGAGAGCCACTTGTACTAGCTTGATTTGTATCATCTTGCACATTTGAGTTAGAGAGCACTTGCACTTGATCATCTTCATCATCATTCACTTGTCTAGGCCTCAATTCACCAATATCCATGTTCTTCATGGCATTTGAAAGTTGAATGCCTCTAACATCTTCCAAGTTCTCATTCTCTTCTTGTGAACCCTTGGTTTCATCAAATTCAACATCATGAACTTCCTCAAGAGTACCACTATCCAAATTCCAAACTCTATATCCTTTGCTTATAGTGGAGTAGCCAAGTAGAAATCCTTTATCACATTTCTTGTCAAACTTACCCAATCTAGTGCCTTTCTTCAAAATATAACATTTGCAACCAAAGACCCGAAAATATGCAATGTTGGGCTTTCTACCATTCAAGAGCTCATATGGTGTCTTCTCTTTCAATGGGTGACAATATAGGTGGTTGCTACAATAGCAAGCCGTGTTGACAGCTTCGGCCCAAAAAGATTGACTCATATTGTATTCACTAAGCTTAGACCTTGCCATATCAATGAGTGTTCTATTCTTCCTCTCAACAAGGCCATTTGATTGTGGAGTGTACTTGGCTAAGAATTGATGTCTAATTCCAAATTCATCACACAACTCATCAATTCTAGTGTTCTTAAACTCACTACCATTGTCACTTCTAACTCTCTTGATGGTTGTTTCAAACTCATTATGAATGCCCTTGACAAATGATTTGTATGTTGCAAATACATCACTTTTGTCCATTAGAAAGAATACCTATGTGTATCTACTATCTAGTATAATCATCCACTATCACAAAGCCATATTTGTTTCCACCAATGCTATTGTCTTGTGTTGGCCCAAACAAGTCCATATGCAATGACTCAAATGCTTTACTAGTGATCATCATGCTTTTCTTAGGATGGGTGTTTCCAACTTGTCATGTCAAATGCTTTACTAGTGATCATCATGCTTTTCTTAGGATGGGTCCTTGAAGGTTAGTTACTAAGCTCTTTGGTACCCAAATGGCTTTCTTCTTTGAGCCCATCCATGGTTTACCAATGAACTTAGCCTTTACACCATTTGCACCCTTGGTAAGCATATAAAACGAATCAAGCTTAATGGAGGATACATTAGCATTTTTGCTCTTGTTTTTGCATTCATGCTCTTTATGACTAACTTGCTTGCAACTAGTGCAAAACCGACCATTGTTCTTCACAAAACTAGTCTTGTGAGGAGCAAAAGCCGCCTTGCCTTTCTTGGGGGTATAGCCCAATCCCTCTTTGTAGAGAGAAGCTCTTTGGCTACCCAAGCACATAAGCAAGCAGTCCTCACCACCATAGGCCTTAGCCAAGGTGTGAGTGAGCTTATTGACCTCCTTCTTGAGGTTCTCATTCTCAACTATTAGTGAGGCATCACAAGTGAGACCATCACTACTAGATAAGGTGGAAGTAGAAGTACTACAAGAAGGGTTAGCGGGAGCAACAATGATAGGCATAGATGATGATTCATCAATTATATCATAAGTTAAGCCTACATTACAAGTCTCAACATGCTTCTTTTTAATTTGCTCATCAAGCAAAGAGGAATGAGCTTTTTCAAGCTTTTTGTGAGCTTTCCCAAGCTTCTCATGGGCTTCCTCTAGCCTCTCATGAGATGCATTGAGCTTATCAAAGGCTTGCTTAAGGACTTTTAGTTCCTTACACAAGCTTTTTCATTCCCTTCTCTTAATGTCAAAGTGTTCTTTAGCATCTTCTAGCATGTTAAATAGTTCATCCTTAGTAGGTTCATCATCATCACTATCATTTTCATTATCATGTTCTTCATCACTTTCATCATCACAAATTTATACCTTAGTAGCCTTAGCCATGAAGCATGATAGAGTGTTGAAGAGAGAAGGCTTCTCATTGATAGTAATGCTTGCAAGTGCCTTCTTCTTGGTGGTCTTGTCATCATCACTATCATCACATCACTTGAGGAAGCATCACTATCCCAAGTGACCACATATGAACCACCCATCTTCTTCTTGAAGGTCATCTTGTCCTTCTTCTCTTTCCTTTCCTTCTTGTCCTTCTTATTGTTCTTCTTGTCATTATCTTTGTCGCTATTGTATGGGCATTGAGCAATAAGATGATCTTTGCTTCCACAATTGAAGCACCTTCTTGATGCTTTCTTGTTCTTGGATGAAGATTTCTTCCTTCTAGCATGATATCCTTTCTTCATCATAAACTTCCCAAATCTCTTGACAAAGAGAGCCATCTTCTCATCATCCATCTCATCAAATGAACTATCATCTTCACTTGATGTTTCTTGCTTTGTCTTGCCCTTGGATGATGTGGCCTTGAATGCCACACTCTTCTTCTTCTCATCCTTCTTCTCATCTTTCTTCTCCTTCTTTTCTTCCTTCTCATCATCATCTCTATATGTATCATCGGTCATTATATCTCCCAACACTTGGTTTGGTGTCATGGTGTTCAAACCACTCCTCACTAGAATAGTGACCAATGTGCTAAATCTTGAAGGCAAACATCTCAAGAACTTGTGGGAGAAGTCCTTGTCCTTCACCTATTCTCCAAGTGCTTTGAGATCATTGACAAGCACTTGAAGCCTATGGAACATCTCCGGCACACTCTCACCCTCCTTCATCTTGAAGCTTGCAAACTTCTCTTTGAGAATGTGTGCCTTTGCACCCTTCATGGCTTGAGTGCCCTCAAATGATTCTTCTAACTTCTTTCAAGCCTCATGAGTCATCTCAATGGTCTTGATTTGCTCAAATATTCTCTCATCAATTTTATCATGAATGGCACTTAGAGCAATGTCATTGTTTTGGAGAAGCACTTCTTCGACCGTGGTGGGATTCTCTGGATCATCAATCTCAATTTTGGTTTCTACCACCTTCTACACTCTTCTATTGATTGACTTGATATGTGTGGTCATCTTTGATTTCCAATATGGATAATTTGTGCCATTAAATTGGGGTGGCTTCTTGGTGTTGTTGATTTGAGTCATTTTTACACCGAAGGTTGTTAAGCCTCAAATCACGATGACCTCGGCTTTGATACCACTTGAAAGGTCCTAATGGCTAGAGGGGTGAATAGCCTATTAAAATTTTCTACAACAACACTTAACAAACTGGTTAGACAATTATGAGGCGAAGCAAGTGTTGCGCTAGCCTACTAAAAATGCAAGCCACCTACCACAATTCTAGTTTCTATCCACACAATGGCTATGTCACTACATTAAGTTAGGGTGCTCTCAAAAGCTAACTAAAGAGCCACACTAATCAAACTAACAAGCTCTCACAACTAGCTACACTAAAGAGCTTGACAACTAGTTTGTGGTGATGTAAAGAGAGAGAGCAAGATAGTTATATTGTTGTGTCGAGGAGTGAACCAATCAATCATAAGGATGAATACCAATGAAGACCAATTACCTCGAAATCAATGATGACACAATGATTTTTTACCGAGGTTCACTTGCTTGCCGACAAGCTAGTCCTCGTTGTGGCAATTCACTCACTTGAAGGTTCACGCGCTAATTGGTATCACACGCCAAACCCTCAATAGGGTGCCGCACAACCAACACAAGATGAGGATCACACAAGCCACGAGTAATTCACTAGAGTACCTTTTGGCTCTCCGCCAGGAAAAGGTCAAGAACCCCTCACAATCACCACGATCGGAGCCAGAGACAATGACCAACCTCTGCTTAATGATCCTCACTGCTCCAAGCCATCTAGGTGACGGCAACCACCAAGAGTAACAAGCAAATCCCGTAGTGAAACACGAACACCAAGTGTCTCTAGATGCAAATACTCAAGCAATGCACTTGGATTCTCTCCCAATCTCACAAAGATGATGAATCAATGATGGAGATGAGTGGGAGGGCTTTGGCTAAGCTCATAAGGTTGCTATGTCAATGTAAATGGCCAAGAGAGTGAGCTAGAGCCGGCCATGGGGCTTAAATAGAAAGCCCCCACGAATAGAGCCTTTGTACCCCTTCACTGGGCACAACTCGGGGTGATCGGACGCTCTGGTCATATCGACCGGACGTAGGACCCCAGCGTCCGGTCGCCGATGCTTGCCACGTGTCATTGGCTTCAAACGTTGATCGCCTGATCTCAATGGTCATCTGTACATTTAAGTAGTGACCGAACGCGCTGCTCAAAGTGACCGGACGCTGGACCACAGTGTCTGGTCATTTCTAGTAAGCATCTAGAAGCGAGAAATCAAGACCGGACTCACCCAGTGTCCGGTCACTCGGCGTCTCCTCTGTGGGCTGCCACATCAGCAGGACCGGACGCAACCCTCCAGCGTCCGGTCACTAAGTGACCCAGCGTCCGGTCAGAGACCGACGCCAGCGTCTTTGCTGCTTCTACAAACCAGACGCACCGGTCCTTTCGAGACCAGCTTTCGATCACTCATAGTGACCTCCGTTTTTTCTATATAGGGCACCGGTGAAGTTCTTAACCCTTGCTCAAATATGCCAACCATCAAGTGTATCGCCTTGTGTACATGTGTTAGCATATTTTCACAAATATTTTTAAGGGTGTTAGCACTCCACTAGATCCTAAATGCATATGCAATGAGTTAGAGCATCTAGTGGCACTTTGATAACCGCATTTCGATACGAGTTTTACCCCACTTAATAGTACGGCTATCGATCCTAAATATAATCATACTTACTAAGTGTCTCGATCACCAAAATAAAAATGGCTCCTATCATTTATACCTTTGTCTTGAGCCTTTTGTTTTTCTCTTTCTTCTTTTCAAGTCCAAGCGCTTGATCATCACCATGGCATCACCATCATCATGATCTTCACAATTTCTTCATCACTTAGAGTAGTGCCACCTATCTCATAATCACTTTGATAAACTAGGTTAGCACTTAGGGTTTCATCAATTCATCAAAACCAAACTAGAGCTTTCAACGCACACACGCTCACAGGAGACGGGGCCTATAAGATCAGCGCGACGCATTTGAACCGCAGTGACCGGCGGTGGGCTCCAAGGCACAAACGGGCGTGGTAGGTAGAACGAGGGGCAGAGCGAGCGCCACGTCGATCCGATGGCGGCCACCAAGGCGTTGGCCCAGCCCTGCACGCGGCGCAGTGTCACGACGCGGCCAGGACAGCGCGAGGGCGCAGAGAGGCAATGGATGCGTCGCGGCATTAGTGGGCACACGGCAACTGCACATGCGCTGGCCCGTAGGGAGAAACCGTGGCCGACTGAAAGCTCTAGTTTGGTTTTGGTGAATTGATGAAACCCTAAGTGCTAACCTAGTTTATCAAGTGATCATGACATAGGTAGCACACTTCAAGTAGAAGAAGCTAATGAAGATCATAGCATGACAATGGTGATGGCATGGCGATGATCAAGGGCTTAAACTTAAAATGAAGAAAGAGAAAAACAAAAAGCTCAAGGCAAAGGTATAAACCATAGGAGCTATTTTGTTTTGGTGATCAAGACACTTAGAGAGTGTGATCACATTTAGGTTTGATAGCCGTACTATTAAGAGGGGTGAAACTCGTATCGGAATGCGGTTATCAAAGTGCCACTAGATGCTCTAACTTATTGCATATGCATTTAGGATCTAGTGGAGTGCTAACACCCTTGATAACATTTGTGAAAATATGCTAACACATGTGCACAAGGTGTTTGTAGGGTTGAGATGGGTTTGGGTCCCTCTCTCCCTCCCACCGAGCTTGCGAGGCGGGATTCGGCGCTTTTGGAAAAATGAAATGTCTATTTTCTATTGCGCCGGATGCAAAATTCTTGGTGATTGGCTCATTTGAGCAAGGGTGAAAAAGTTAGAAGTGAAAACGAGTTGGTCGCAAAGATGCCAGCGTCGGTCAACTGACCGGACGCTGGATCTGAATGCACCGGACGCTGGCAGGCTGCGTCCGGTCGCGCTGACGTACGGTGACACAGTAGCTGGAATGTGACCGGACGCTGGCTGCATCCGATCGCATTCGACCGGACGCGTCCGGTCATGCTCGGGAGCTTACTGGAAACGACCGGACGCTGGGGCTTCAGCGTCCGGTCAGTTTTGACCGGAGCGTCCGGTCAGTTTCGTAGCCGTTGGAATCTGACGAACAGCGTTTGAAGCTGGTGACGCGTGGCGTCCATCGGGCGACCGGACGCTGAGGGCCAGCGTCCGGTCAGTATGACCGGAGCGTCCGGTCAGAACGCGTTTTGCCCAGTGAAGGGGTATAACGGCTCTATTTGATGGGGGCTCTATTTATAGCCCCATGGCCGGCTCAAGGGACAACCCTTGCACATTTTCATTGACATAGCAACCTTGTGAGCCTAGCCAAAGGACTCCCACTCATCTACATCATTGATTCATCATCATAGTGAGATTGGGAGTGATCCAAGTGCATTGCTTGAATGATTGCATCTAGAGGCACTTGGTGTTCGTGTTTCGCTGTGGATTTCTCTTGTTACTCTTGGTGGTTGCCGCCACCTAGACGGCTTGGAGCAGCGAGGATCGTCGAGCGGAGGTGGTGATTGTCTCCGGCTCCGATCGTGGTGATTGTGAGGGGTTCTTGACCTTTCCCCGGCAGAGCGCCAAAAGGTACTTTAGTGAATTGCTCGTGGCTTGTGTGATCCTCATCTTGTGTTGGTTGTGCGGCACCCTATTGAGGGTTTGGCGTGTGAAGCCAATTAGCGCGTGAACCTCCAAGTGAGTGAATCGCCACAACGAGGACTAGCTTGCCGGCAAGCAAGTGAACCTCGGTAAAAATCATTGTGTTCATCCTTTGATTCCGAGGTGATTGGTCTCCATTGTTATTCATCTTTGTGATTGATTGGTACTTCATCTACACGGCGGTATAACTATCCTAATCACTCTCTTTACTTTACCGCAAACTAGTTGACAAGCTCTTTAGTGTAGCTAGTTGTGAGAGCTTGCTTGCTTGGTTGGTGTGGCTCTTTAGTTAGTCTTTGAGAGCACACTAACATAGGATAGTGTCTTTGCTATTGTGT
Source organism: Miscanthus floridulus (assembly GCF_019320115.1). NCBI lineage: Eukaryota > Viridiplantae > Streptophyta > Magnoliopsida > Poales > Poaceae > Miscanthus > Miscanthus floridulus. The sequence goes on from NC_089585.1 coordinate 93,829,473, forward strand.
GAATAGACACTATCTAAACTAGAATTGTGGTAGGTGGCTTGCATTTTAAGTAGGCTAGCGCAACACTCGCTTCGCCTCATAATTGTCTAACCACTTTGTTAAGTGTTGTTGTAGAAATTTTATTAGGCTATTCACCCCCCCTCTAGCCATTAGGACCTTTCACCGACAACAGCCGAGCCTGGCGCCCGCTATGCGCGTGCACATGGTGACCACGAACACCGACCGAGCGGCAGCTATCCATGGCGTGCATGAATTTTAAAGCTCCGACCAAAATCAAACCAGCTCGGCTGAGACCAAACCAATTTGCCAAGGCTCAAGATGGTCCTAAAGGCTATCCCAAGGAGCATCAAACGCAAACTTAGATGAACTAGAGAGGAAGATAGAGACGTGCCAACTTGAGACTGCCAACCAGTGCCCAAGGTCAAGAACTAACTGGCCAACAACACGTTCTAGTTATTTAACGGCATTTAACTAGTGATCAAAACAAGCACTAACCAAACCAACCCCTATACAATCACAAAGTACCCATTAAGATGCAATCCACTGAACAAAAACATGTCACTAGTGTTTAATTAGATTTTTCAGAATTTAATTGCCAACATGACATTGACGTCACCATTCCGGACTTAGGAAATTCTAGGGTTAGGTTATAACTGACAGTATTAATACTGTTGTCTTAACTTTTAAACGATCTAAACCCTAATAACTTTAACCAACAATTATTTCATGCAGAAGCACTATCTAAGTATGTTTCACAAAATAATTTACCGAAGATAGCATTCCAAACATAAGTCATTAGGTTGTCGACTTAACGAAAAGAGCTTATCTCAACGTCAAGTTAGATTTTTAGAGCTCCCAAAATACTAGTTAACAACATCTATCTTCCAAAAGTTAATGTTGCATTTCCATCTACTAAACTTGTACTTCAATTTTTATTTAAGTACTAAATACAAGTTATGCTTTATTCTTGTTTATAGAAATTGCTTTTCGTGCCAAACAATTAAAACTACTTTTCCTTTTTTTTGTTAGGATTTTCATTATCGCATTTAAGTAAACTAACTCACTATATTTATAGATCTATTTCTTAGGTCATAATCTCAGTGCTTAGCGAGCTCATAACACCAGAGTTGTTACAGTTTGATATCAAGGAAAGACAATTCTTGCATCAAAAGGCACTCTTCTTTTGAAGAAAAAAATGGAAATCTTACCTTGTCAATTTCTCACAATATTTTTCTATTTTTGGACTCAACCACAAAGGATTCGTCTAAACCAATTAACAAACTCTTGCTTTGATTTTCTAGGGTACCTTTCAAGTGTACCAATAAATACTTTGTTAGTAAGGAATCAAATACTAGAGAATTCTTTTCTATTAGATACTCGAATGAAAAAATTTGATACCACAGTCCCTGCAACTCCCCTCGTTGGATCCTTATTAAAAGCTCAATTTTGTACTGGATCGGAGCGCTACGGATCAGTGATTTAGGAATGAGAATGGGCTAGAACCCTGGGGTTCCACCTAGCACGGCCTCACGGAGTCACCGTCGTGCACTTTGCGCATTCCGCTCACATGTGCCAGAGTAGATATAGGGTTTTTGGTAATATGTTGGACGAGAGAGAATCTACTACTAAGTACTAACTCCCGCCTTCTATCTCAAATTATTACTTCCACCACTGTCCCAAATTATAGGTCATTTTATTTATCTTTTCTAGATACTTAATAATTTTTGTTATGCATCTAGATATATGATATATCTAGATATATATAATAAAAGTTATATATCTAGAAAAGCAAAAACAGCCTATAAATTAGAACGGAGTCTCCTTACTAGTCATAAGAGATCAAAGTCACACTACCAATGATAACAGATCACATATATATACTTTTATATGTAATTTTAAGAGATGGTGAGTAAGCAATTCTATGAAGAAGATAGTACATGCATGGGAACCCAATTGCGATATGATAATATTTCGCCTGAGACAATGTATAACTCAGGGAATTCCCCAGTGACATACTCTCTCCGTCCCTAAATATATGTCGTTTTCGCTTCCGAGAAACAACTTTGATTAAATATATATTAAAAAATTAATATTTATGATACATAATTAGTATCATTGCATAGATATTTAAATCTAGTTTTTTAATAAACATTTAGGGACGGAGGGAGTATCTAGCACGGTACAACCACTCGTCGAATGAGTAGGCATGCGTCAGAAAATCTATTAAAATAAAACCTGCGATGCCGAAACGATGCCGAAAAAACAGTAATGCACATCCCACCCATCGAACATCAGTTCCTCGGTTCCACATCTATCGCTGCTTCATGCCGAGGGAGGATCTGGGATAAGGTCCCTTATTTATGCTTTCTTATTCGCTGTAGTCAGATGAATATGAAGTAGCATCTGGATCCTCATCCGCATTCATCTCCCCTCCAACATCGCCATCCTCTCCATCATCACCAATCTCATCATCTTCATCCATCTCAACATCGGCATCGTCAACTGCTTGATCTGCATCATCTTCTTCCACATTCTCATCACCTTCAGCGTCTTCATCCTCCTCGTCAGTCTCATGATCCATCATGAACATCGTTCCATGGTGCCTGGATCCACTAGAATAACCCATTGAGTAATCTGGAACTTGCTCTTCATAATCCTCATCCATGGGCTGGCCGTTTTCCTCGTTATCTTCTGACTGTGATCCAGAACTGTTCTCGTCACATTTGTTGTATGTCACTCTGGTCTCCAGGCCCCACTCATCTGCACCAGAGCTTTGTGGAGACTCCTCAACGGGGGCAGGCTTTGAGCTGCTAAGCATGCTAAAGCTTCCCAACAAATTTTCCTTTGGAATTGATCTGGCTCTGCCCGCAGATGGCTGCCGAGGCCTCACAGTTCGACGTCCTCGTCTACTACCACGGCTACTACCACGACCACGTGCACGCCCTCGGCGTGCATTCTTCCTTGGCGCTTTATCAGAAGCAACAATGTCATCCTTGAATTCGATCCTTGATGAGCTGCTAACACCTCTTGGGATCCTTCCACCTCGACTTCGACCTCTGCCTCCCCTGCTACCTCCTCTACTTCCACGTCCACGTCCCCTACGACCACTACCACGAAGCCACCTTCCATCATACAGATTCGAACCAGTTGGTTCAAGTATACCTTCTTGTTTGCTCTTAGCAACTGTATACCTTGATGGAAATTTCTGCAGGTAAGGAATAACATAAATACGTAATTATATAATTTTCAAGGGAACTGATGATAGCATCATATATATAGATGAAAAGTCTGTCCAGATAAATAATCAAGCACATAAAAACATTTCACGATTTGAAGGTATATTAGCAGAGCAGTGAGGTAAGTTTTGACCAAAACATGAAACTATAAATCTGATTGCATGTGTCAGTCCAACTCCAACAACAGTCATACCTCACTTCCAACCAAAAAAGAAATAGTATTATCAAAATTTAACTTACCATGAAACCTCCATCGTCTCTCTCCATCTTTTGATTTTGCACGTAAGAAATAGCTGAGTCAAGGTCTAACATTCGGAGCATAACAGCAGAAGTAGTGTCAGGAACCCATGGAAGGACAGAAGCAGATCCAGCAGGTAACACAGGATTCTGGGGTGCAATACCCTGTGAGTTTAGACATTCACTTGTTGTTTCAAAATCAGAAGAGAGGCAACCTGGTCTTATTGCACCTTCCAGAACAGTCAAAAGCTGCAAGGGGATGAAAAAACAGTCTCAGATAGTCAGATGTCAAGTATCCAGCAGATATACGAAAGTCAACATACATGTGACTCAAAAAATTTTACAAAGGAAACTGATAACCACAAAAGCAGTATACACTCTGAATTGAAGTTAAAATGAAGCTATTTAGTTATGCTAGTATTATCAGTCGCACTATCCTTTCATTTGGTAGTTCAGTTTAGGTCAGATGCAAGGTTGGGACTGGCAAACCATAATTTGTGAATGAACTTCTAATTTCTAAAGAACACATTAATCAAGGCACCATGCTTGACCATGCCAAGTCCTCATCAGAAGCAGTTTCCCAAATTACATTCTAAATGATGACAGCCAAATATGACTGGATAAGTTATTCCATCACAATAACTTAATAAGGTAGTTACATACTTCCAAAAAAATTTAGCACAGTTTTGAATAAGGCATCAAGCCATCAACCATGTTGCTGCAAGTGTTCTAGCTAAAGTGCTGGAAACCCATTAACATTTAAAGTTATATATACATCTGACAGGCAAATGAAACTCGAATCCATGTAACCAGAGTTTCAGTCCAGAAAAGGAAACGATGGGAAGCCAGAATGGTGGGGAAAAAAATACTTGACCTGGAATGTTTCGGCAATAGATTTGGTAGTGTACAGCTTCACACTCCAAGATTTCCGATACACATCAGTCCAAAATGGTTGAAGTGCTTCTGATGGTATAGATGCCTGTAAAACATGGACTAATAAGTTTCTTAAGCAGCTCAGTGGCAAGATTAATTAAAAAAAAGAACTAAGGAACCACCGAAACATGTGACTTTACCTCAATCGTAACTAACTGCAGCTTGAGTAATACCATTCCTATTGGAACAGAATAATCAGCGATTTGCATCTTCCAGTAAGGGTCAGTTCTCCGTTTCTCTTCGCATTGTGTTGTATGATCAGAAAAATTGTAAATGGATTTGAAAGTCTTATGGCAAGAAAGACAATGCCTTTCTTCGGCTAAGTAAATCTGATAGCAGCAATTACAAGAATGCAACAATTCAGAGCATCTTTTCTTCCCGTATTTCATGGCACATGTCAATTCCTGATTGTAGCATTCCCTCCACATCCATTTTAAAAATTTATCTGCCCTTTTTGAGATAGCTGTCTTCTCAAAATCATTACGCCCAAGCTCTACTTTAAAAGAATCAGAATATGCTGTCACACTATCAGATGTAGCACCAAAAGTACTGCTTGAGCTTCCAACCTCACTATGATAATTTGCCCTTATCATGTCAGTAGCTCCATTCTTTGGATACCTTCCAGCAGATAGTTCTATACTTGCACTTCTCCTCTTAATAGCTTCCTTAAAGGTGGGCTCGATCACTTGCAGCATTGAATGCAGCTGTGCCTCCCGGCTGCCACGTGTATCGAGGGCGGCCACTAAAGAATCAAAGGCCTGCATTTTAAATAGACAGAATGTCCAAAAATTAGAGGTGGTTTATGCATAATGCTTGTCTAAAATCCAGCTAGTAAAGTAATAACTAATGAACATTCAAATTAAAGTCAAGCAGGTTTCTAATTAATGAGCATACAACAAACTATACAATATCTCTGCTTAGCATCATTGCTCTTATGCAATATGAGCATCAGGCTCTTAAAGCAACATATAGGGGACAATTGCCTTTTTTGCCATCCTAACCAGTGGCAACTTTCCCAAAAACTTCACCAAACTGCCATCCAGGGACGACAGGAACTGTGATTTTCCAAAAAAAACAGTAGAAACCTAGTCGAAGGGCGGGCCTGGTGCAAGCGGTAGAGTCTTACCGCCTGTGACCGGAAGGTCCCGGATTCGAGTCGCGGTCTCCTCGCATTGCACAGGCGAGGGTAAGGCTTGCCACTAACACCCTTCCCCAGACCCCGCATAGAGCGGGAGCTCTCTGCACTGGGTACGCCCCTTTTTTTTACAGTAGAAACCTAGTCGTCCGACTAACCGTCGCCTAATCACGATTGTTGTCCGACTAGGAGGGGGATCTGTGACTGCCTGTCCTATTCACGGGCCAGCTCAGCTCAACTGTGCTTAGAGGTGCGCTATTGGGCTGCCAAATTGCCAGTTAGGTTAGCATAAGTGTGCCCAGACTCCACCAAAAACCCAGAGAACAGAGGCAGCATTGATTTCCTTTTCCCACGCCACCGCAAATCCTCCCACGTGCAATTCCTCCCCCCGCACACTATTCTTCCTCTCCCGCACGCCTTTCGTCCTCCCCCGCACGCCATTCTTCATCGCGTGCCATTCCTGTGGTGTGGTGAGTGTGCCCTTTCCCTCCCCCCCATCCCTCGCTCCGCAGCGCTAGCTCCTCCTCTCCCCCCTTGCTTGCTGTACCGCTGCCCCTCTGCCTGCTTGATGGTACTCCGTCCTAAGGTGATGTACTGCTGTTGTGTATATGTGCAGATGTGGAACAGTGCAGAAATCAACTCTCACAAAGTGTCACCAACTACCCCCTAATGTAATCCTGATGCTTGCTTTATTGTCATATTGTGTATAGTATACAGTATATATAGGTATATATAGTATGTATATGTCCTGAAATATATAGGACGACTAGAACAGCCTAGGCTCAGCTAATCAGTCTGGTCGACGACTAATTGCGATTAGTCGCTTAGTTGGTCCCATCGCAACTAGGTTCGACTATACGATTTGTAAACATTGGAGCAGAGAGAGATGAGGTGGACAAGCGGTTGTGCGCTCGTGCTGGCCCTGGAATTTGGGGAAGGAAGAAAACGGAGAGGAAAGAGTAAGAGGAAGATGGTGGCTGGGATTCGGAAGAGGAGCAGCAGGATGTGGCCCTGGGGTTGCTGCTTGCTTGCATGAAAGGAGGAAGAAGGGGGCAAAAAGGTTATTTCGTATGTACCAGCCAGGTTTGCTGTGGGCCCCATGACCACATCCACATGGCACAACCAGAGCGAGTTTCAAGCAAATTTGCAAATTCTTGTGGTACCCAGATGGCAATTTGGCGAAGTTTTTAGGAACAGTGCCTTTTGAACGTGCCACTGGTTAGGATGGCAAAAAAGCAATTGTCCCACCCTTCAGCTGGCAAGAAATGAAAATAATGCTAATAACAATGGACATCTTAGACACTGAAATGTCAATAACTGCATATAAAGTACAGATAAAAAGGAAGTTTCATCCTCGGACGAAAACCATTATAAGATGTATACTTCAAGAAAGAGCTATGGAATATAAGCTTTCTGATGAAGTTTCATTTCCTTGATATCAGAAAGATTTGGAACCCCCTGTTATGCTGGTAACTGGGCGGTAACCACCTGTTTCCTAGGTGGACTCTGTTCTACTGTAATACTTATTCCCCAACTTTGGATATTATGAATCTGAAACAACATGCAGAGTCGCCAAAACTTGGTGTTACTATAAGTCTATAACTTCTATAAATCCAGGTATTAATGGGGATTGAGTGACCTGTGACTGCACGGTTACAGCCCAGGATTTGGAACCAGAGTGAGCATGGAGCCATAGACAATGCTGACAGGCAGTACATTTCTAGATTCAAACTTTTTTCTAAAATCTAAAATAGTTGAAATTAATCCAAACTTTAAACATATTTGCATCATTATCATTATATTAAGAAGGAATAAAGGATTGATCTCGCAAAAACAAAACAACACAAACACACAGCACACCACCATACTTGCATAGGTAACAAGGCCATGTTTAGATTGCAAAAATTTTTAACCCGATGAATAGTAGCACTTTCGTCTTATTTGGTAAATATTATCCAATCGTGGACCAACTAAGCTCAAAAGATTCATCTCGTGATTTCGAACTAAACTGTGCAATTAGTTATTTTTTTTACCTACATTTAATGCTCCATGCAAGCGGCTAAAAATTGATGTGATGGAGAGAGAGTGAAAAAACTTGGAATTTGGAGGTGATCTAAACAAGGCCCAAGCGACAAAACACAACACAGAAACCAAAAAAATACAGACTAGAACCAAGAAGGTCCTGAAAACAATGAGAACAGAAAGGCGGGCCCACCAAAACGCCCCAGCGACTCTGATGGTAAAATCCCAATATTTTTTTAGTGTGAAGCACACTGCTATTTGTAACCATTTGCCAGTCATAAATTGGACCAAGCAAGTCAGCAGTAAGTGGCCAGATTTATACAGAAAAATTAGTACTGGCAATTCCAGAACTAATCACTAACATCTTCACAGGTGGATTAGCACATGACATTTGAAAAAAATATAACGTACATGACTGGTAGCCTGATGCTAGCAAACATATTATCCAGCAAATAGCACGATTTGGCATCTGACTTGAGCTTTTTAGTACCATAGTAAAATGAATAAAGTAGAAATATAGACTCTAATAAGTATAAATTAACACTTACCTCCTCTGAGTCGATAACTCTCCAACATCCATCTTTGGATTCAAAAAAGATTCTTCCTGAGCCAGGGTCATTTGGTGATGCTGAAGTTGTAAACTGCCAATACCTGTTTCGCCTCCGATCCTGACCTAGGGGCAGGGATCTGTAAACATAGAGCTGTTCTGCTCGGTGACCAATGTACGATTTCAACTGAGATCGTGTTTTATCAGCATAAGCATACTGCTGAACATACGAAGTATCTGGGGTTGCAAGGATTTCCTGGCCTATGCCATTTCTCTCATAAGCCATACTGCCAGAATTACCCTGATTATGCTGATCAAGCATCTCACAACTGTTGATTGTCCCAACATGTCCATCATTCTCTTTATAAGCATCACAGGCTGGAGTTGAAGTAATCTCTGTAGCATTGTTTTCTTGATATATATCAGCCTTCAAACCCATGTCAGAGTTATATTGTACTCTGCTAGCAAATTCTTCCTTGGAACGCCTCTTGTCAAGTTGCGCTTCTGCCCACATTTGCTTCTTTAAGGCATTTGCTAACTCCAAACGTTCCTGCAAGACTCTTGATCAGATGTCTCCCAATGAGGAATGACAAGATAGAAGAGTAGTTTAGCAGGATCATAATATATACCTCAAGTACACCACGAATAGAGTTCCCTTCAGTGGCAACACCAACAAGGGCAACCAATGCGTTAAGGCGTTCTTCAACACTAAGATCGCAGTAGTCACCTTCTGCTAGTGCACGTACCCAAGGCTCAACTTGATTGCTTTCATCAATTTGTGTATTTTCAGAATCACCAGGGGCTACTTCATGATTAGCTGATGAGCCTCCAAGAGGTGAATCATTAGAGGTATCTGCTGCATTGAACTTGCCTTTTGCTGATTTAGTAAAACTACTTGATGAGTTCAATGCATTACCCACACTATCTAACTCGGACCTTATGCCAATAACTGTAGTTGTACTCGGTACTTCATCTTGTGCCTTGACAGCAAGAGGAGGATCCTTGTCATCTTCCACCTCAGTATTCACATCATCACCATCAGGGTCATCATCAGCATCATCACATTCAGAATCATCATCCCTCTCAGCTTCATCTGCCTCCTTTTCAGCTTCAGAGTCAGAAAGTACATTCTGAAAAGCCCTAATTTTTTCACGTGCTGCTGACAACACGGCCTCAGAATCAGCTGGATCTTTTCTATAAGGCGACTTCACGCAATATGTTGAAGGAGCAGTTCTCTCAAAAAGTTTTGCATCCCTAGACAAGGCGGCAGCTATGGATGCCTCAGGTGTCTTGCTTGTTGTGAGGTCTCTCAATCCAGATTTCTGAACAGGAAAACAGTCAGCTTACAAAATCAAAGATAGCCACTTAAGGGGGGAAGGAATTAAAGATACATATATGTGTATGTACCTGAATTTTTTCTGCTACTTCCAATATTGTGAGACCTTTACTCCCTTCAAGAGAAAGCACATGGAAAGCGGCAAATTTTACAGTTCCAGGAGTGAGACGGTGGCGGGATCTACGTCGATTGGTGTAACCTCTTTCCTTCATCTTAGCAGCAGCATTCACAGCTGCTGAACCATTTCGAAGTGTCGATATAACATTCTCACCATCATGACCCTGCAACAAATTTTGTGTCGACCTTGTGAAAATACTTTTATATGTTTTTTTCTTGTCATGCAGAAAACTGAGAATTTGGTGTGAACTCACTACGGAGATCGCTTCTGAGAACTAATATTTTATACACATGGTTCAGATATATGTTTAATTTTTCATGAGAATTGTCATGATTTCCAGTACTTTTTCAGTTGACTTTTGACCTTCAGCCTAATCACTAGAAACAAGCATACTGGTTATCTTTATAATCAATCTATATTTGTGATTAATACTCATCATTTCTTCATAGCAATTTACCAGACTCATGATCATTCAGTAGCATAAATTGATGCAACATGATGTACGTTAAAATTTGGAAGGACCTCAAACAAAATAAGACACAGCCTAAAGTATTACTGGTAAGTTGCTGGCATCATCCAGGAGGTTATTCCGAATATCATAAGTATCACTTGACCATTTGTTTACAAGGTACTTTATCAGTTAAGGAGAAAATTATAACAGAATTCAAATATCTTAATTGATTCAAGTGAGAAATACATAACATTAGGAGATACTTTTAACTGAAATCATCTTAGAGGCAGGTGGGATGTATAGGAGCACAGACCTCATTATCATTACGATAGTAAGAATCTTCTACCATCCTTTTCTTTAATTGGGGTCCGAAACCAGCAGATAAAGCAAACTGTCTTAATATCTCAGGCCATGTAAGAAGATTAAGATGGCGTTGCCAGCTACGTATATTGAATCCCCAGGCATATGCCTACCAGAAGGAAGCATGATTGTTCAAGAATATATTAAGAAAAAACATGAAATGGACAGGATGAAAAGAAAAGGAATGTAATATTTGAAATTAACATCAAATATGCATGTACAAGTATATACCCACCCCTTCAACAATTTGTGGATGGCCACCTGGATTTACCACCAGTGCAATTGATGGATTTCTAGCAACATCCTCAATATCCTTTATAATGGATTTCAGCAGAGCAACATGCAGTTCCCCCAACAACCTTGAATCCTATAAAAAGATAACAATTTAGGCTAAGACAAATATAAGAAAAAAGATTTTAGATTATCAGTATATTGCTTCAGAAGATGCTAGCTTCCAAGCCTAGTGACTAATTTTTCGAAGGCTACAAAAGTTTTATAAAAGCAGGTAGAGGCAATAAAAGGAGACTTGAAAGAATGGAATATACCCAAAGACTTAGCCTTAGATAGGAGTGCTTGGAAGACAGCTATTCACGTGCCTGAACCTTGATTGCTTCTGCTGGGTTTCAACTCTAGCCTACCCCAACTTGTTTGGGACTTAAAGGCTTTGTTGTTGTTGTTGTACATATATAACGGTACTGTATCGCATGGACATGTGAAGTTATGGATATAATAAACAACTCTGTATGGACACCAGCTAATACCCAAATCACCTGACATCTCCCAGTATCAAAAAGGTTGTAGATAAGATAATAAACACACTGGCAAGAATACCTTCAGTGTACCATGGTTTTAGTTATGTAGCACCTAGTTAAATGGAGCAAAGAACCCTAATGAGATCAAACAAAAAAATACAAAGAAAAAGCTTTCCCTTGCATATTCTGAGTCAACCAAATTCATGACTGAGCTTGGAATTGTTTCAGCTTTGCATGACCACTGAGATCCAAGTTGGATTTATAATATTCAATAATATATACGAAGTTAAATTTTTAAATTGATATATTATGAATTAAACTCCGCCTATGGTGGGGCGCCTTTGGTGTCCCAGCATAGCAGGTCCCAAGCCCTGGTAAAGGAGGAGGGTTGTGTTAGGCGTGGCGAGCCAATGTAAAAACTTAGCCACTTAAATGGAGATGAAACCCGAAAGAAAATCGTTGGGGCGTAACCCTCTTAGCGACGCGCCATATCGGAACCCGGGTATGGTGTTAAATGGGCAAGGGCCGGGTCGTCACCCCCGTGACGCGGTCACTCCTGTTCAATTTTCTCGAACACGCACGAGAGCTGCGCATCCACTCCCGTCCAATTTAATATTTATTCATTTGTTGCCCCAAGCCAGAGATAACCTTTGATCAATCATCCACGTGTCTTTCTTTGTGCCTGATCTTACCACTCAGAAAGTGTGAAGAACATAACCATACACATCTATTTATTCAATTTTCCTCCCTTTACCATTACTCTACCAGCAAAAGAAAAAGAAATAAAAAACATACAGAAGTCCAGAGGAAAAAGGAACTTACATAATCATGAAGAGACTGAACAAACTCATCAAGTGTAACTGGACAAAGACCCAGAACATCAGTAAAAGTAATGAAGAATTTCCACACCTGCAATTCAGTTAGCAAAAATGTCTCTTGAGATGAAGTTATGCGAACACCATAGATACTATACTACATAGACAAACATAGAATTGATGCCAATGTATTAAAACATTTATACATGTGTACTAGAGAGAAGCGTAAGGGAAGATAAACAGACATGAGCAAAGCATCTTTATAAATAAAAGAAACAGAACAGTTCAGTTGTAATTTAATGTTTCTTAGGAACTTCTTTATTCTAGAACGACGCAGGGGAACTGTGTGCCATTTCATTAGGAATGAGAAAGGGACCGTACAAAATGTACAGGAAAACAGGGGAGGTGTCAAGAGATCTCCCCCTACAAAAAACCAACACACACCCTGCCTTGCTAGCCTTTGAACAAGGGAGATGACAGCGACCTTCACAGTTAATGTTTCTTAGGAACGATGTCCCCATGAATATAGTGTGGCCATTTATGAATCAAGGCAACCTTAAAATCTTTGCTAAAAATACTAACCAAGATATGTTTAGGATCTCAACATCTCTTAAGAAATGTCCAAATAATAAAAAGAAAAGAGTAAGAATGTAAGATGAATACAGCATTACCATCAAAAGCTTTCCAACATTATCCTCGGATCCAGTCAAAGGCTTTATAGAAAATGGCAACTTCAGTCTCACCGTTGTAGGAGGAAATTTACTTAGCATGCCTGGAAAAGGCAAATAAAAAAATAAAAAACATGTAAGTTGAAATATGCAGTTAGGCTTCCAATGCCAGAAGTAAAGCCTAAAACCAAACAAGCTATCATATTGTCACATGTCTGTTCCTTTGATAATAATGCCTTAAATAACAGTACATGTCAAATGAGTGAGTCCATTTTTCAATTGCAGAAAATTGGCATGCAAAACCTCTCCCAGCAGCTTGGAGGGACGTCCTCTGTGGGCCGGTGGGCTGGAATTAATGAGGTTTGAGGAGGCCAATGGATAAGCACGTCAAGGTTTGAATTACATTATCATCTTAAGGGTTTGAACACTTTGGAACCATTGAAATCGTTGTGTTTTTATGGAGCCCTGCCATCCTGGAGCTTTGTTGCTAGACAATGAGAAAATGAGGTTTTGCAGTTTAGCCAGGCCAGAGGTATATCCTACCTGGCTACCCTAGCATCCAAGTGAGTCTTTGTTCCTAGGTTGATGTCGGTTTTGTTCTGTAACCAAGGCAGGCCTGTAGTTTTAGAAACTTTGGTGTGAGTAGGTGTATTTGTAAGGGTGTCTTGACCTTTTCCTTCTTAATATTATGATATGCAAACTCCAGTGTTTTCACGAGAAAAAAAAAAACTATTGCTAAAATAAACAACTATGCGGCGAAAACCATTAGAGGCATTTTACCAAAAAGAAAGTTCCAAGTGAGTTGTGGGAAAGGGAAATTTAATTTGTGAACAGTCAGAATAATGTGAAGCGAAATATTAGGGGGAAAGTGCATTTTTTGTATTATACTTTGAATTCTCTGGATTAAAAAAGTACTGGAATGATTTTCCAAAACTCCAAAATCCTAAAAACATTTTTTTACTTTTTAGAAAAAAAAATATTTCTTATCATTACTTTGAAAACCGTTCAAGGCATAACTGGAGATCCAAACAAGCCCTAAAATCCTCCTGTTAAAAAGTGCTCTATTTTGAATGCACATGTGGTTACCCTAAAGCAGTAGGGATAAAAGCATTCTTCAATGCTCAGATTCTTACCTAGAAATTCAATAGGCTTGTAACATAAAAGACTAGATACAATGAATTGTTAGTCTCTGTCTATTTCTATGCCTTTAGTTATACTCTGTTAGTGGATACACAGGAAACTGGAATTTTGCCCAAGGAAGTCATTAGAAGTGAAATATTACTTCTGAAAGAGTATATATTATATTAAGGAGTTTGGAACTAAACTAGACGAACATGTAACATACCTCGAAAGGAATCAAGCTGTTGCAATGTGTCACTATCAAGATACAGCATTGAGGGCAAGCCTTTGTTTTGTGCAGCTAATTCCATTAGTTCCAAACGCTCATCTTCCACCAGTTCCATATACTCCCGTGCAATTCTGCGTGCAGTAGCCCTTTCATTGGCCGCCTTTTGCCTTGCTGCTTCTTTCTCTTTTCGGAGTTCCTCCTTTTGCCTTTGTTTCTCTGCCTGCACAGGTGTAGGCAGAAGGAATAAGCTATTTAATACACTACATCTACAGTTAACATTCTAAGAACCAGAAAACTAACTCGTCTAGATTGCTTCTGCAAAAGCTTCTCCATACGCTCATGTTCACGCCTTTGCTCTCTTTGGAACCTCTCTTCTTCTCTCTGCCTCTCACGCAGCAATCTCTCCACTTCTTTTCTTCTCTCACGGTCAAGTCTCTCCATTTCCTTGCGCCTTTGCTCCTCTCTCTGCACAGACATCACATTGTAAATGAATTTAACGAGGAAGACAGATCTACAATTATATAGAACCGGTAATACCTTTCTATTCAAGATATCTTGTTTCTCAAGCTCCTTTCTAATTCGTCTTTCGTGAGCTTCAACTTCCTTTGCAATCTTTGCTTCTTCATTATGCTGAAGAACATCCCAGACAAATTTAATATGTATACGACTATAAAGCTGAAGGGCAAGATGCGTATATGAACTCAAAGAAATCATACTTTTCGTTTTCTTTCCACTCGAGAAGTATCTTCATCATGATAAGCTCTTCTTTCAGATGATACAAGTGGGTTTTCAAATGCAGCAACCTGAGAAATGTCAAACTGGCCTTCAACAGGAACTGAATTAAGGTTGCTATTAGACTGGGTCGTCTCATAATCTGCTGGTGCTGCTGGAAACACCTGAGACCTGCTGGACTGGGGCAACAGGCTAGAACCAGATGTGTGGCCTTGAAAAGCATAACTAGGCGCAGCCGCCTCAGATCCATGGAGAAGCTGTGATCCTGATGTGAGAGAAGATATCCTAGAATTTGAAACTTCCACTGGAGTATCATAGTAGTGAGATCGGCTTGCCCTCTCATATGTATCACTTGGTTGCTCAGGAAGGAACTGATACTCATGGACAGCCCGTGATCCAACATGAGGTTGGACTATGGGTGAATTACCAACCGTTGATTTTCTCTTCCCAGTAAACGAGTTTGGAACAAATGGGGATTCCATGGTAGGTAAAAATGCTGAAGCCTAGGGGAAAAAAGAAAGAACAGGAGATTAAAAATGTGATACTTAGGAAACTAAAGAGGAGCATGGAACCCTTAATATGGTAACTATGGCACAGAGAGTAGGCTCAACCAGAAATATAAGAATACAGATTGATGCAAATATCATTAGGGGAACAGAGTTTGTAGCATGAATACTGACCAAAATAGGGATATATGCTAAACGGATAACACTTGTAAAGCTAAGTAGCTCTTCTGTAACTACAATCATAGGAAACATAACCATCCATGCATAGCGTGCAGAACTAATGCAGAAAAAAAGGTGCCCACCAAGTACTACATGATAATCATGCCATGCCAATATTTGTTGCAACCAAGTAACCAAATTCTTAGTAGCCTCGCCATATTACCTACAACACACCTGCAGTGTATACTACTCAATGGTCAAGTCTTTAGTCTTGACCACTTTGGGGGATGGTAGTGAAGGGGTGTTCATAAAACTGGTAAAACATGATTTACGATTTTGAATCTTCCTAGGCATTCTTACAATTTAAAAGATAGAAATACATGCCCTATTCCGTACTGACTTAGCAATCACTACACGAGGTATGATGCAAACACACTCATTTGAGTAGGGCACAATCGAAGTTTAGGGCTAATGAATCAGCACAGCAACCTTAATTACTCATAATCACATCACATATCAATAGGAGATAAATTAAACAGACCTCACACCACCATCATTTTAGCACTGATGCAATTTCACTTCAAAAGGTAAGCACATCCAAATAAAAAACCCAGTTTATGCAATGGCACAAATCCACCACAGATACATATAAGAGATACAAACTTACATTTAAAGTTTCCTACAGATATACCTTTAAGAGCTTTTGATCATGCCTAGAAAATATCTTCGTATCATAAGATCGCACAGGCCGCTTTTGTTGCTCTGGAACTGCCAGAAAATACACAGGAAAAGATTTTCAATAATTAGAACTTGTATTGGTAAGTGCACAGATGCTATTAATAGAATCCCCATATAAGAACTTCTATTCACCAAATAAAGAAACTTATACAAGACTTAGACGCATGCCATTTAGCAAATGCACATCTAATAATTTGTTTGTAAAATGTTAAGGGGGTGTGCTCCAGTGCCAATCCTTCTCAAGGTGATGTCATCCAAATCAAACTTTGGGCAATAGATGAGATCTAGTATGATTGGATTATAGATACATGGGACCATACAAAAGCAACAAAATGCTCATCCGCACTATTTTTCCAATTCCCCCTAAACATAATCAACTCAAATCACGTCTATTGGATCTAGAGATATATGGCCAATTCCCCCTAAACATAATTTCCCCCTAAACATAATCAACTCAAATACCGCCAATTGGATCTAGAGATATATGGCAATGTTTTATCTACCAGTAACACGGTCCTAGAACATTGATGCCGCATACTAAACTTCCATGTCAAGTTGGGTGTGGTAAGTAGTCGTCGACTAGCCTTAGCTCATTCAGCGGCTTGCTTCCAGACCTGATGGCAGGACATACGGAAAAAGAAATGGGATCTAGAGCGCAGGGGGGAGAAAGTAGAAGGGCCTGAGCCAAACCCTAATGCAGCCCTACCGTTGCCATGATGTCGTCCCTTTCACATCCCAGTAAGTACCCTCCCTTGCTCTCGGTAAGAACCAACATGGATGGCGAAGAACTATGGGAGACGGATCTAGTTGAGGCAGCGCTCGCCTTGCTGCCTCCCTTCAGATCCCTCCTTGTCTTCTGATGTGCAATGAAAATACTACAGCACAGGAGGTGGAGCAGCGCACTATTTCTAAGGTGGTTAATGCAAAGTTTACACCGCTCTCCCATGCCCTAATACTAATTGGGCCTCACCTAAAGCCCAGGTAGCCCAGTTAGACATAAAAGGCCCAGCAATCGTCATATTTTCAGTTGCCACTTGCCACTTTGCAGTAGATGTTAGTGGCAGCCACCGTCCACCGACCAGATTACAATGTCGCAACTGGATGTGCAAGACGACATTTGGGGCGTGATTCTTCCTCTTGGGAGTGAGGGAGGCACTAGCGCAGCTGTCTCCAATCTAATCCCTCCCTCGCTCCTGATATATATGACGCAAATGTATGGAGCTGCTGCACTGCTCCACTCTGCCCTAAAACTAAATTGGGCCTCACCATAGACCCAATACCAGCTGAACATAACTCCAGGCAGTCAGCATACATGCTGTCACTTGATGGGTCTCTTTGGGAGAGCTCCAGCTCCAAGAATTCGTGAAGCTGGGTATCCCTAGCTCTATGAATTCCACGAGTTTGTGGAGCTGGAGCTGGAGCTGGAGTAGATTGAGGGGTTTAGGTGGGTCGGTGAGGCATCTCGTTCCTATTTTAGACTAAAAACAGAGACTTAAACCAATTTAGTTTAACCCACAAACTCCAAATTTGGCGAGAAACCAGGACCTTAAGAAATCCCAAATAGACTCCAAATTTCATCCTATGCCACATCTAACGAAGTGCGGATAGGGAATATAATACAGAAGATTCACACAGCATAAGAAAAAGCAAGTAATTGAATAGAGAAACAAGGGAACTGATCATTAAGCACTATAAGGAAGTGTACTAGAAAAGGAAAAAAAACTGCTATCTGGTGTCTACACAAACCATTCGTACAACTCTTTTTCAACCAAAAGATCAAATTGTTCAACTCAGTTGGGTGGTTTTTTACTTCTAAACCAAAGGGACTAAAACACCTACTCCCTCGAATACCAAGTTCAAGTCCATCTAAGCATTCTTCCAAATGCACCTAATTTATCCATGACAATTCCAATGCAGCCTTTTGCTTCATTCTTCTATGTCTGCACATGCTTAGCACCCTAAACAATGCAATAAACTTGCCAGCTACCTTAACTTTTAGCAATAATTGGTGGGCACTAGGATCATGGTACGCCTTACCTTGACTCTTGTGCCCAAGTCCACGGACTTATATTTGGGATTAGAAGTAGTAGTTGTGATAGAGTTGTACAGATGGGACATATGTGAAGCATTTCCCAAAATGAAATGTAGAAATTGAGATTTTTAGGCACTTCAGGTGTGCAGCAGGAAGAAAATGCCAAGCTAATGGACAACAAAGACGATTACTAAACAGGACAGATAATATTAAAAGAATTCTAATATTCTATATAATAGTATAAGTACAAGGTAACTCATATAAATAAGGGCTAGAATGGGCCATGCGTGTTAATAGGGATAGAATAGTTGCATATTGTAATAGAGATTATGGATCTCAGTTTTGTTAGTAGGAAGTAAAACATGGCTGTGCTCAATGAGACCTTATGATGTGCGAAATTTACTTGATGATCCCTCACATTCAGAAATAATATTTGGCTCAACGCTCATCTATAGAAAGAATACTAGTTTAACTCTTAATCCAAGGACGGTCTCTTACGAATAATAGACCTATGGGATTTTCGCGCTTGCTCCCCATCTAAATTTTTCATCAATCAATCATCCATATCCGTCGCCGTATTATCTACTCCAGCATACTGATAACATATACTAGTACCATATACATGTATCATTAAATTCGCCTCTCCAACCATATTGGATCAATCTACTTACTCGAATATAAAAGGACTGACTAAAATCAATTACATGGTTCTTTTACCATATAAGCAAAGGAACAAAGAAGATTAGTGACTTTAGAAGTCAGATTCTTTAAAAAGGCGTTTGCAAAATCAATAATCATTCAGCCAGGGCATATGAAAAGCATGAACATTTCCACAGACTGGCCACCTTGAGCATTCACTAGCTTAAACCTTGGCTTAAAACACAATGACTTCAGATTTCAATATGCATACCAATCGGTGCACCAAAGGCGCCAGGAGGAAGGGGATCAAATTCAACGCCAAGCGCTGGACCATCCTCCCTCAATGGTTCCCCGAGCTGTGACTCCACAGAATTAATCACACGGAGCTCAGATTGTGTGAGCTGCATCGACGGGATAGCCGGCGTTATCATAATTGGTGGTGGCTCATAATACCTCTTCCCAATATCCGGCATGGAAATCCTGGGTACTGCTGAGGACCGCCCAGCACCCCTTCGCGAGTGAACTGGGTGCAACGGCTCATCGTACGGCCCAGGAGCACCCACCATAAGGTCACTGCTTGCCAGTGGCGTCACAGACACAGGTGCCGGTAACACTGGCGGTGGAGGCATCACTGGTGCTAGTGCGGACTCTTCTTCCCGCCGTTGCCGCTTCGATGGCGGCTTGCGGTCCTTGAGGCGGCGGTGACAGAACCACATTTGCAGCTGCCTGTCCGACAGCCCTATTTTGGCCGACAGCTCCAGCCGCATAGCTTCCGACGGATACTGCTCCACTGCAGCAAACCAAAACCCCCAGAAATGCTCAATCGATAAAAACACCCAAAAATCAGGGAAAAAACACAAAAACACTCGAATGAATTCACCGAAATCCACGAACCCGCATAGGTCTTCTCCAGAACCTCAAGCTGGTAGGGGGTCTTCATCATCCGCTTCACCGGCTTCTCCCCCGACCCCGAGGTCCCCGCGCCCGCCGCAGTCGCAGAAGCCGGAACCGGGACCGGGGCCGCCACTGGCGCCGGAGGCGGGGTCGTGGCCTCGGCGGGGGCCTCCAGCGCCGCCTTCCCGGCGCCGTCCCCGCCGGTGGCGTCCATGGCGGCGATCGAGGGCCTGGAAACCTAGATCCGAGCACCTTCTTCTGCAAAGCAAGGCGCAGAAACTTCCCAACTTTTTTTGTCACCAAATGCCTCACAGTCGCTATTATACCCCGCGTCGCGGAGCGAGGAAGAAAAAAAAAGGACAATCGATGTGCGGCTGGATCTCCGTGGCGAAGAATACCAACACCGATATGGCCGAACTGGGAGGAGGAAAGGAATAATGACACCAACAATAACTTGAACACCACGAACACCGCCCCCCGGCGGATGGATGGGTGGGTAAGGCGAAGGCAACGAACGAAGAAGGGGAAGGATAGGGATGTGGAAGAGATTGGGGGAAGCCGCAGCAGGCCAGGAACAGGCGAACAGCAACGGGCGGAGCGACTGCTCCTCGAACTGGGGATTATTACCCACGCGCTGCGGCGCTGGGGATTGGGTTTGGATCGCTGCTGCCATTCTGTGCAGCTAATAAAAACCAAACCTTTTTTTCTCTCCCCCCTACCCTTTTCGCTCAAGCCTTTGTATTTCTTTTCTTTTGTTTCGTTTCGTTTCGTTTCGTTTCGTTTCTCTCCGTGGGAGAGTGGAGTGTGTTCTGTGTTGTGCGGTAGCTGCTGCTGCTGCTAAGCGATGAGGAAAAGAAATTAAAAGGAAATTTTTGGATGGAGCGATGGAGAGAGATGGATGGGGTGGAATAATTAGCACCAGCGTAGCTGGTGCCTGGTGCTCGGATTTCTTGGGGTTTGATCTTTGCGGAGTGGTGGTGGGCTTTTGTGCTTTTGACTAGCTGGGTGGACCTGGATTTGGTGCTGGGGTGGATGGATTTGGACGTTTGGTCCTGCTGCCTGCGTGTGTGTTCATTCATAGGATTGTTCCTCCTGTACGAGGGCGGGGTGTCATTGGACGAAGCGCGCTAGAACTTGGCCGGATCCTCTGCGGCGTGGACTTTGCGAGCCCGCCTGTTCGGGAAGCAGGGAGCCGGGACCGGGACCTGTGTGGGCACGTGGCTGAACTGCGACTCAAGGTGTGTATCAGACGGACAGACTGTTTTGTTAATAATAATCTCTGGGCCCATTTAGCAGTGGTATGATTGCAGGCAGGGCGGGTTGTTAACGTAACCCGTAATTTTTCGTGGCCCAAAGACTTCCAACCCTCCAAGCCCGTTGGGCGAGCGAGAAGCCTCGCAAGAGCCCACAAGAGTGAAGAGTCGCATCCCCTGAAAGAACCATATAACTACCGTTGTCACCCTCCTCCGTGGCTGCCGTCGGCCCGTCGTTGTCCTCCTCCGTCCTTCCGCAAGAATCTGCAAGAACATGCAAGGCTCTATTCTCACCTCTCTGTCATCGTCGTGAGTCGCCCTCCTTTGGTCCTCGGCTCTATTCTCGCCTCTACGTCGATGTGATGACGGCTCTCAACTCGTCCAATCTCCCATGGAGGGTATGATGGCCTTGTCTAGTTGATGGAATGGTTGTTTGATGATTAAGGTTCCAGATCATTGCATAGGACTCTTGTTCAGCTCTGGTAATCGTTGTTGCTACAACTCACAGACATGCTACGGAAGTTGTTTGCAACTTATACTGAACATTTGTTCAATAGAACGCATCAAGTCAAGAATCGGCAGATTGAAAGGGAGTTGTGTGTATATGTATCTTTCATCAGTTCAGAAGACCATGAAGACGGACTAAATTAAGCAGCGACCGAAAAAAAGCTTCATTTATTGAAATGGCTATGAACCCATGGTGATTGGATATTTCAGTCAATGCAGAGTTGCAGAGTGGCATCCATACGTTACGTCTTTGGCCCCGTTCGGCTTGCTGAATCTTGGCTGAAATTAGCTAAAAAAAACATTGTTCTGGCTGAAATATTGTGAGAGAAAAACACTGTTCCGGCTAAAAAAAGAAGCCGAACAGACCGGATATAGGGTAAGCCGAACGGGGCCTTTGTTTAGTAACAATAACTTTTGTTACGGGATATGTCTTTGTTTCTGTACCTGTATTTCTTGATGTTGTTATATTTGAGAATGTACAATATATATATAGCCAGGATATGAAAATTAAAATGATCAGTGCAAAGTTGTATCATCCTTGATCTTCGATTAACTGGATATGAAAATTTAGCTTGCAGGTTCCAAGTTCTTACAGGATATGTGTAGATATTGCAGTGTTATCCTAAACGCTAAACGGTAAACAGTCGGTCACCTACCGTTTAGCCCATTATTCGGGCAAAACAGGTGTTTAAACGGGAAAAACGGCCGTTTAAACGGTCAAACAACCAATTAAACGGAAACGGTGTACCACTATGTAGCGTTTAAACGGTGTGTAAACGGGCTAAACGGCCGTTTAGGCGAACAGTGAGATATTGTATGCGCAGAGAGATAGTGTACACGTAGCCTTCATTATAGTGTAGCGGGTCTCGCGGGTTTTGCAGCGTAGTCTGTTATGTCCGCGAAAAATTTATCCGCAAAGTTTATAACTTAGCGGCTGGCCACAAGCCCACTAACAAACTTTACGGCGAGCAATGCGGGTTAGTGGCTGGCCGCGAACGAGCCCGCTGCAAGCCTAAGCAGTGGGATTAAGACCGCTCTTCTCCAGTCTCCGAGTGGAGGAGGGATTAAGACTGCTGATGATGATGCTGGTACTGCCATGCCGCTGGTGTTTGAGTGGTCAAACAAAGTTCGGCCCTTGAATGCCCGACATGAGCCCAACCCCGGGTGTACCATGGTCATGCTCGATGGTCATCGGTGCTATAGTTGAAGACAAACCGAAAATTTTGTCAAACTAATGCTTTCAGTTTATAAGACGCTTTCAGTTTATAAGACGCAATTTGATATGCCATGATGTCCTAAATTATGCTTTGGTTATTCATTTATTGCATACACTTCCTCCATCCAAAAAAATATAATTCTAGCTTTATATAAGTTGAATCTATCTCAATTTTAATTAAATATATAAAAAATAATATTGCCTCTATTTTGAAATATAAGATGTTTTTGCTATACATATATAGTTTTTGTTATGCACTTAGATATACATTATGTCTAGATACATAGTTAAAAGAAATGTATCTAGAAAAGTCAAAATGTCTTATAATTTAAAACGGTCAGAGTAATATTAATGGTACCAACCAACTATAATTGAATCAATCACGAAATATATTATCATAGTATATCTATTTATAGTCATCAGTGTTAATAACATTTTCTATACCTTTAATCAAACTAAAGGAAACTCGATTGTGAGTGGGTTTTGAAAATCTTGGAGAGGTCTTAAAGGTCTGTTTGTTCAGCGGTGAGCTATAAAAAAATACTATAAACATCTATTTGGTTCAACTGTAAGCTCTAAAAAAAACTATTGTGAACTGCGAGTTGTGGAGATCATTTTGTAAGCTAGGTGCCGTGAAAAAACTATAAATTGTTTGGTTGAAACAACAATGAAACCTACATCCTCTCTCGCATAAAACGGTTGTGAAACATCTCTATATTTCCACTCATTTAGAAAAACAGAAAACCGAAAGCTAAAAGCGAGGCCCAGCTTGCTACGAAAATTGTGAGCTATGTGCATGGTGGGTAGCACAGCTGATTTCATAGATGACCGAATTAATTATATTAAGTTGAGTGTAGCCAATAGATAACAATTTGATTTAGGACGGTAGGGATTCAGTTTCAAAAAAAGAAAAATATTTTAGATGACGAATCAAAATCACTTTGTGAGACCATTTGACTAGTAGGCTGGACTCTGGTTCATAAAGAAATAGTATATGTTTTTTAAAAAATCGTATAGATATAAAAGTATGCTTAAAAATTTCTAAGTTTTTTTTGGTGAAGAACAACTTAAATACAACTCATTCTAGTTTTTGCACTAAAAAGGATTATAATTGAAAGAAATACAATTACTTAGCATAGGACTATAGGAGAGAGAGGCAAATAAACAAAAGAGAATCGCCGTAAAACCATGATATGGCTATTTCGAGTGCCAGCGAAGAAAAAGAATCATTTTGAGGAGAAACAAAAATGATTAACTTTGCCTTAGCTACATTTGGCACTGATTCCTCTGATTCTTGGGAGAAACTAAAACTATTTGTTTATCCAAACGCGCCCTTATGGTGTAATGGGTGACTCTTAAGCAAGCTCTAAGATTTTTTTTCTTATATTTTAATAGAAGAAAGAGAAAAAGCTAACTTTTGATCAAAAGCTAAACTCTTACGCATATTTTAAGGTTACGTGAGAGTGTCATATGGAGTTATCTATGTGTAAAAGCTATGTGCTAAAAGTTAGCATTATTAAAAAAGTTAGCTTAAAGCTAGTAACGAACTCTAACCATTGCGGGTGCCCTTAGTACGTTCGATTTGAGGATTCTCGTAGCCAAGGCTCGTCTCGAAAATGTTAGCGGGCTCTTTTTTCATATGCGCTCATGTATGGCCACCTCCATGTTATTTTGAATGTTTTTAACGGTGAAGAACAACTTAAATACAACTCATTCTAGTTTTTGCACTAAAAAGGATTATAATTGAAAGAAATACGATTACCTAGCATAGGACTATAGGAGAGAGAGGCAAAGAAACAAAAGAGAATCACCATAAAACCATGATATGGCTATTTCGAGTGCCAGCGAAGAAAAAGAATCATTTTGAGGAGAAACAAAAATGATTAACTTTGCCTTAGCTACATTTGGCACTGATTCATGTGATTCTTGGGAGAAACTAAAACTATTTGTTTATCCAAACGCGCCCTTATGGTGCAATGGGTGACTCTTAAGCTAGCTCTAAGATTTTTTTCTCATATTTTAATAGAAGAAAGAGAAAAGCTAACTTTTGATCAAAAGCTAAACTCTTGCGCATATTTCAAGGTTATGTGAGAGTGTCATGTGGAGTTATCTATGTGTAAAAGCTATGTGCTAAAAGTTAGCATTATTAAAAAAAAGTTGGCTTAAAGCTAGTAACGAACTCTAACCATTGCGGGTGCCCTTAGTATGTTCGATTTGAGGATTCTCGTAGCCAAGGCTCGTCTCGAAAATGTTAGCGGGCTCTTTTTTCATATGTGCTCTAGTATGGCCACCTCCATGTTATTTTGAATGTTTTTAACCTTTTTAATTTGCCAGCATTTGTAAAACATTGTATGCCATTGTTAAAAGTTATAGATATATATTCTTGTCTGATTGGAATAGTGAGATTTAGATCCAGATTAACAGAGCTTCCAGAGCAGATTCCATGACAAATCTAGGAGAAGCTCTGCCAAACAGTTTTTTATTTAGAAGTGATTCTTTGTTAATTATGTGAAGTGATTCTCTAAAATAAATTACGGGCTGGTGTCGACGAAATTTGGTTGACAGTCTACCGAGGAGTATGCTCGCGGTAGTAAATGAATCGGTGGAGGTGCGTGAGATACAAACTAAATGGTGACACGGAATGTACAGACATCGATTTAGACAGATTCAGACCGTCAGCTTGACGTAATACCCTATGTCATTTGTCTTTGGTGGATTATATTATGAGATGAGATATGAGACCCTAGGCTAAGCCCGGGATCTGTATATGGGTGCCGACTAGAGGACATCTGTCCATCCTTATATACTCTGTAGGGGTAGAATTACGAAGAAAGTATCATAGTCGATTACATGGTAAGTATTCTATTTAGATTACAATATTTATAATATCCGATCAGATCTTCTAGGTGCCTTGCGATGTACCCAAACAGTGTCATACGCCGCAAGTCTTTGATGCCGTGGGCTGGCCCGTCCTTGATGGTACGACACATGTCCCTTACCGTGGGTATCTGGGTTTATACCCCCACAGCTAGTCCCCGAGCACCTTGTATACGTTGAGCAACGTCGTCTTGAGCTTATCCGAGCAGTTCAACTTGTAGCCGATCAACGGGTGCAGGCGTCCTACCTATTTAACTGGAAGCCGAGCAGTTAAATCAAACATCCGACGTATTTTACTGGTCGCCGCGCCGCTTGGCAGGCCTAGGCCATGCGGTGCGCCTGGGCCGCGCATCCGCTGGGCCGTCGTTGGGCCGCTGACCGTTCACCCCACGCTGGGGTCGGCGGGATGTCTATGTGCCTGAGCCACCTACGTGGTTATCGCCACTGTTGGGCCGCTTTGCCACTGTCGGCACTTTTTTTGTTCTAGAAAAATTTAGCTAATTTAGTTTCGGAGGTAAATTTATAAAATCAATATAAAATAGTGTAGGGATCCAAAAATTATGAAACCAATTTTGTTAGTCTCCTAAAATCATGATCTACTTATTAGTATAGTTTGTTCACATAGGATAATAATATTCTTGGAAGCTATATAATTAATTTAAGGTACTTAATATTGTAAAATATAAATTTATAGGAATTTTCATGATAAATTGGTAATATTGTTGAATCTGAAATTTGTACAGTAGGCTCCTTGCAATATTAGGTACTCACTATAATTTTTGTAGCCCTAGAATAATTAGTTTGTTAAATAGATAATGATGCCCTATTTCGAATAAAGATTAAATCGATAGAATGAAATAAAGAAACACCTTGGGTTTTGTATAACTAAAACAGTTGTTGGAAAATAACGTCTTGTTCGACAACATGGATACGTAGACCGGCGTTAGAGTTATCTTGTTAGCTTGTGAGGCGTGATCGGATTTTGAAGCGTTTTGGCTATCGTTGATTATTTATATCTATGTATTTACATCAATGCATATCATATAGGTACAATGATGGATCAACGGATCAATTAAAGGATAATTAGGAATCTACGGATGGTATTCTCTCCAGGAAATGATGCAATGGGCTTTCTATTTATATGATGGTGGATGATCTGACGATGCAAATACTAACTTTCGGTTATATTTTACCCAGGCAAGCCATGGTGCATAACCCCTATAATTCTGCAGTTTAAATTATATTTGCGCATTAAGTTTTAAGGAGTCGAATGAAACCCACTTGCATATATATATCTTTATCCTATGAGTCTTACTAGTATAACAGGATCGTGTAGATTGCTATGCTGTAGGACTCCGGTAGAAGTCGAGTGATTGCCTGTCACTCACAAGAGATAGAAAATATATTACTATATGATTATCACTTAGAATATATAAAATGGTGGAAAGGAAAAATGGTAACCAGGCAGGGATATGATTTGGGTATTGGTGGGTGTAAGAGGTTGTGTCACCGTGGACGTAGGACATGGCTTGGTTACACTGTTTTCTCTATCTGTATCGATTAAGGATCGGTCGTTGCATAAGACTCTAGGTAAGTCACAGACTTATTATCCTAAGCACATACTTGTGTATGGGTGCTTGGAAAACTTGTTGCTCTCTTGTCGTGGGTTCTGGCTCTTTCTGGACCGACTGCTAGTGTTTCTTTTTTGTGGAGGAGGTCCTTGTACCGCACTGAGTCCAGGACTTAGGGGTAGGGGCTTGGAGTCCAAGTTTGGACAGGGACCTAGGACCCTAGGATAGGAGGGTGATGGGTTGGTCTTGCTTATGCCCGGGGTACAAGCAGGGCGTGTGTTTTTAGAGTACCCAGCTGAAAGGTCCTTGTGTGGTTTTGGTAATTAAGTGACAACCTAGGTGGACTAATTGTGCTTATGTGAGATACATAGGTGATTAGTCCATAGGTACATATATGTGAGCAACATATGCCATGAAGGTGAAAATAGCTTGGAGATGTTGCAAAGCTCACACATGTGATGATGAAGGAGCTCATTGCACATGAGACATGACATTGAGTCATGTGATCAAGGTGGAAAAGATCAAGACAAGACTTGGCTTGATGGACCGGTTGCAAGCATGAAGGGCAAGTCGGAGGCTTTGGAGCGATGGACCACGTGGCGGTGAAGCTTGAGAAAGACTTGGCGTCGATGGACGAAGGCAATGGTGAAAAGCAAGTGATGTCAAGATCGATGAACCAATATGATCATGTGATGATATAAAGTGGATCATATCATTGTTGATCATGTTGGTGCATGTGTTGAATCAACATTAAAGGAGATAGAATGGAATGCGCAAGGCAAAGGTATAGCCTAGGGCATTTCATTTCACCGGTCATAGGTGTGTAGAGAAGTTGATGACCAGATTTAGGATAGATGGCCGTACTATCAAGAGGGGCAAACTTGTTTGCATATCGGTCATCTAGTGTCACTCGAGTGATCTAACTTTACATCATCGCTAGGATTGAGTGGCGTGGCAAGTTGAGTGGCTAATCCTTTGAAAAATGATTGTGAAAATGCTAACACACATACACATGGTGGTGTACACTTGGTGGTGTTGGCACATTTACAAAGGAGATGAAGTTTGAGTTGATGTGGATCAACTCGGTGATGGAACGGAGGTGAGAAGGGTTCGGAACTCCACCGGCAGAGTGTCCGCCCGTAGAGTGCGGACAGTCCGACAGTGCCACCGATGCCCTATTTTGAAAAGATAGGGTCTCATAGAGTGGACCAGACACTGGTCACATAGTGACCGGACGCTGGGTTCTAGCGTCCGGCCAGAAGTGGCAGTCAGCGGGTAGGCGTCGGTCTTCGACCGAACGCTGGCGCTCGAAGTGACCGGACGCTGATAGGGTGCGTCTGGTCAAGGTGACATGTGATGACGCAGGCAGAGTAGTGTTGCTGGAGGTGACCGAACACTGGTGCTGCATCCGATCGCGATCGACCGGACGCGTCTGGTCATGTCTGGTACCTTGCTGGAAACGACCGGACGCTGGGGCTGCTGTGTTCGGTCAGTTCAAGCTGGAGCGTCCGGTCAACAGATGATCGTTGAGATCGAGCGAACTATGTTTGAAGAAGGGGACACGTGGCGTGTATCGCACGACCGGACGCTGAGGTCCAGCGTTCGGTCGATCGGACCGAAGCGTCCGGTCGTCCCGACTTTTGCCCAGTGAAGGGGTAACGACTCTATTTGTTCGTGGAGTTATAAATAGAAGCCATGGTCGGCCTTGGGCTAGCAGCTGAGCACACTAGAGCCTTGGTGGCTTGTGTGGTAGTGCTTGGGAGCTCTCCATCTTATACATACTTGATAATGATCATCCGATTATATGAGCGAGCGATTCTAGTGTGATTGCATCGTGAGGTTGCATCGAGTGGCACTAGGTGATCGAGTTACAAGCCGGTGGTGCTTGTTACTCTTGGAGGTTGCCACCTCCTAGATGGCTTGGTGGTGGTCTTTGTCAAAGCCTATAAGAAGCTTGTGCGGCGTTTTGGAGAAGTGCTTTGTGAGGGGCATTGTACTCACCCCGTGGGAGCCACGAGGAGCAACTTTAGTAAAGCGTGTCATTGAGCTACCCTCACTTCTGGGGTAGGTTCTTGCGGTGCCCGACGTATGGGCTTGGCGGGTGATGCCAATTAGCCGCCGAACCACCAAGTGAGCGATCGACGCAACAGGGACTAGCATGTTGGCAAACACGTGAACCTCGGGAGAAAAATCATCGTGTCAACCTTGTTCTTCCCATTGGTTTGCATCCTCGTTACACAAGCTTGCGATTACTTTCATATACATTGAGCTTGTGTTGTTGCTTTTGTAATTAGTTAGCTTGTGTAGCTTGCTAGTTACCTTCTTGCTTGTGTAGCATAGAAGTAGCTCCCTTGCGTGGCTAATTTGGTTTATGTAACCTTGTTAGTCACATTGCTTAGTTTGTGTAGCTAAGTAATTGCACTCTCTAATTTGGCATTGGTTGACTTGCTATTGAGCATTGCTAGTGAGCTTAGTTGGCTTTGTGCTTTTGCTTACTAGCATATGTAGGAGCTCCCTTGTTGCATAAAGTACTAGTGGCATAGGTTTGTGTGACCTTGCTCCTAAAATTGGTTAGGTGAGCTCTAGCTAGCCTAGCACCTTTGTTGCTTGATTAGTATCTTTGGAAGGTGCTAGAGAACATAGATAGAGGAGTGTAGTTTTGGCTAGACCGACAGTTTTAATTCCGCACTTGTTTTGGCTAGCCAACGTGATTAAGTTTAGAAAAGACTATTCACCCCCCCTCTAGTCCGCCATCTTGACCCTACAAGTGGTGTCAGAGATAGGTCTCTCATTTGTGGTCTTCACCGACCCGAGAGGATGGTGGCTTATGGGCTAGATGTTGATTGTCCACATATTTTTGATGGCACACACTTTACATGATGGAAAAATTGGATGATATGCAATTTTAAGTTTATTTGCCCTCAAATATGGTGGATGGTAGATGTAGGCTTTTCTCATGTGTTGGATAAAGATAATCTAACTCAAGCACAAGAGAAATGCCTAGATCTCGACATCCAAGCTACTAACATCATGAATAGATCTTTGCATGATTGTATATTTGGAGAGATCATTGACATGAAGACCGTCTATGAGATTTAGAGTTATCTTAATAAGAAATATGGGACGGTCTCCGATGATGATGATGAGTCCAAGATAGAGGCACATGAGTGTGTTGAGCATAACCACAATTTGGTGATTGTGGAAGATTACTCCACCTCATGGTCAAGTGATGATAATGATGATCGATCTACTACAAGTTCACTTGACAAGGTTGATGATGATGCCACAAGTGTTGCAAGTGATGATGCTACCCCATGCACACTTGATGGTGATGATGGTTCATGCTCAAGCCATGATGAAGATGCTACTACAAGCTCTCCAACTACATCACCACATTGCTTCATGTCACGAGGTGACACCAAGGTAACAAATGATAATGTGGTTGATCATGTTAATTCATATGATGAGCTTGTTAGTAGACTTGCTAGCATAACCATGTCTTTAGAAAATGAGAAAGCTAAAACATTGAACTTAGAAAATGAAAACTCATTTCTAAAGAACTCTTGTGAAGAACATAAGAAATTACTTGATGCTTATAAATCTTCACATGATGAGCTAAAATTGAATCATGAGACACTACTTGCATCTCATGATGAATTATTAGAACAACATGCTTCTCTTATTAAAGTATTTACAAAGAAACTTAAAAATAATGAGAGCTCATCACATGGATCAAATGATAAATTACAAAATGTTGCTAACCCTTGTGATGTAGGCAAGAAGCATGTATCCACCTCTTGTGATGATTTATTAGATATGCCATGCTCTTCATAATTAGATGCTTGTTCTACTTCTATGTCTTGTGAGACTAACCTTTTGAAGGAGAACAATGAGCTCAAAAATGAAGTGAAAAAATTGAGCAACAAGCTAGAGAGGTGCTACAACTCAAAAGTCACCTTTGAGCACATGTTGAAGACTCAAAGAAACTATGGTGACAAATATGGCCTTAGCTTCAAGAAGAAGATGACAAAGGGCGAAAGAAAGAGAGAAAGAAAGATGAAGAAGCTACAACAAAGAAAGCTTTCTCATACCATGTGCTACTGGTGTCATGAAGCGGGACACCTTACAAATGGTTGCCCTAACATTGAAAAGCTCAAGAAGATAAAAGAAGAAGAGAGGCTAAAATATGTCAAGTGCTTCAAGTGCCGCACTTGGGGTCATCTTACCTCAATGTGCCCAACCAAGCAATTGGTGAAGCAACAAGTGAAGCCTCAACCAAAGCCACAAGTTGAGCAAGAGAAGACACCC
The DNA here is from genome assembly GCF_019320115.1 of Miscanthus floridulus. Taxonomy (NCBI): domain Eukaryota; kingdom Viridiplantae; phylum Streptophyta; class Magnoliopsida; order Poales; family Poaceae; genus Miscanthus; species Miscanthus floridulus. The sequence continues at coordinate 93,860,863 of NC_089585.1, forward strand.
CAAGTTCAAATCAAGATCAACCATGAAGATGGTGGTGATTTAATGATAAAGAAGAAGAAAACTAGAAGGGGTGAAAAGGCAAGGCATCAAATGCAAATTCATGATGCCAAGATGATGAGCAAGAATGAAGATGAGAAGAAAGATTATGCTCACATAAAGTGCTTCAAGTGTGGAAGTATAGGATACTTTGCCTCTAAGTGTCCTACCAAGCTTGAGAAGAAGGCTCAAGCAATCCATGAGAGGCAAGGCAATGAGAAGCACCACATGAGCCAAAAAGAGAAGGCTCAAGCAAAGAGAAAGTGCTACTCATGCCGGAAAAGGGGACACATGGCACATTCATGTCCCCTAGGTGATATTTCTAAGCCTATTTTAATTATTGATAATAATATGCTTAGAAAGGATGGTAATGGTACCTCTATGGTTGCTAGTGCAAAACATCCCTCTATTCATACTAAGGTTATGCCTAAGTATGTTGCTCCTAACTTGAGAGGGGTACCATCAAAAAGTGAATGATTGATTGTAGGTACCATCGGCATTGGAGACTTGGTTCAAATAATATTCACCTTGTTGATCATATAGTTGAGCCAAGTATTGCTAAGAGATGATCATTGTCCCAATGCCATGACAAATTGAGTGAAGTCCAAATGTGCTATCAACATACAAGTGCTATAATTCAAGTTGTCAGTGATTCATGGGATATATTTGATGGTTTGCAAATAATTGAGTTGAAGCTTGCAAGTTAGATGATCATGAGCTAATCAAGGTATATCTTTTGTTGATCATTTCATTTGGGTGCATATGAGTTGATTGAATTAGATAAATATGCAATGTTGCTTGCTATGAGATGATTGAATGGATAATTGATTAGTAGTCAAGTTTGAATTGATCTGTGTTGGATAAATTCATGAGATAACTTTTAGTAAGTGGATTGAATGGATTTATGTCTTGTGAAAGTATTCAAATAAGTTAGTTTCAAGTTTGATTCATATTTGATGAAGTATAGCTCAAGTGACTAAAATCTGTCCTATATTGAAAATCTGAGTGAGCTATGATCTTAGACATGTTTGAGTGATCAAAACTTATTGGATTGGCATGAAAATTGGTGTACATGCTCTAGACTTATGGTATAAGATGCTGTAGAAATTTCATAAGAATTGGATAAGAAATGCTTTGGTTTTAGAGTGGTTCTTGTTAGCTATAGTGCAGCTGTTTTTAGCATGTAGCAGTGGTGGAATAATTGAAATCTGGTAGCGATCTAGAAGTCAAATGAAGCTTAAATTTTTACAGCTCCTATATAACTTAGTAATGCACACCTCCACTAAATTTCGTGGTATTTGGATTTGTACTTTGGGAAATATGCTTATTTATTTAAAGGGTACAAAATCTGCCAGTAAAGTGACAAATGTTAGATTGATCTAGAGTCACTTTGATTGAAAGGTCCTCAAGTTGGAAACATGGTTACAAGTGTGTGAGGTACCTAAGTTTGGTTTTGAGATAATCTAGAAGCATGACAAGCAAAGAGTATAAGGCTATTTGATTGTGGAGTGTACTTTGCACACCTTCAGTACTCAAATTGGAAGATCAAGATCAAACTCAAGATGAAGTTGAAGTTTAAGTTCTAGTGACTATTAGAAATCATTTGGAAAAAAGAAAAGGACTTAAACAAGAAAGAAAAGGACTTAAAGAAGGAATCAAGGTTACTCACTAAGTTAAATCCATCACTTGGATCAATCAAATCAAGTCATTTCAAGTGAGTATTAAGAATGATTCTTGGAGAGAGGTCACTTCTCCCTAGTGTAGGGGCTTGCCGCCTATGTGTAGGTGAACCAAGTGTGGTACTTGAAAGGCTAACATGGAAGTGGTGATCCGAGGAACATTTGAGATGCTTAGTTAAAGCAATCAAAAGGGTTGATCAAGAAAAGCAAGCAACACCCAAAAGAGAGCTAGTCATGATATTTCAAGTGGTATTCTCAAATTGATACTCTCATGCAAGCAAAGATCAAAAGATAAAGCAAGCCAACCACAACAAGAAAATGCACTTGATCATAAGTGGTATTCATTTCATATGGGTGAAGAATGAAATTCAACATGATATCTATTGGTCTTCACCAAGCTTATAATTGGACTTCACATTGCTATTGGAGTAATGAATTGGAATCTATGTAACTATCCTCTACTCCAACATAGCAAAGGTATCATTATAATGTGCATGATCATTTCATCCCTTACTAGTATGCGGTTAGTGCATATAGTACATGCTTCATAGGATCATGCATAACAAATGAAATGTTTAAATTCATAGCCTACCACTATTGCTTGAATGATTACTTGATCTAGTGGTTAGTATATGAATTTGTTCATGAGCTGGTGAACCCAATTACTTGACTTAATTTGGATTGCTAACAAATGACAAGTACAACATTGGTAAGATAACCCTTGCAAGAGGTGTGAAGAAGCTTGTCATTGGTTCAAACCGGACTTAAAAGCTTAGGCAAATTAATTTAGTTCAAGTCAACCATAGAAGCTCATGATAGTGATAAGAGTACAAGCACAAGACAACAATACAAATGGATATCTAGTTTGTTTGTTTCAAGTGGTATCTAGACTCAAGTATTTTATCAAGATTTCATAAGTGATGTCTAGATCAACTCACAAGTGATATCCTACAAGTGGTACTCATAAAGATAGCAAATGTTCAAGAAATGGTCTTTATTGATAAATCCAACAAGTGGTTCTAAACTAGAAGATTCTTTCAAGTGGTATCTACTTCATACAAGTGGTATTACATCTATATATGATATCAACCATGAAAGACGATGGTTCCACAAGTGATCCTCAACTTTAAGTGATCATCAAATGAAGAATGCATCATTCACCTACAAGAGCTCAAGTGTATCAAATGGATGACCCATGCTATCATATAGGGGGAGGTGTCACACAAATTGGTATCAAGATCAAAGATCCTATGTGTGGTATCTCAAGAAGCCTTACCCAAGATACAAGTGGTATGAGTTACAAGTAGTATCTACAAGTGGTGTCATTCCAACAATCAAGTGATGTCCATAAAAAATGCAAGATTCAAGCCTCAACCATCTACCCCAAACGTATACCTTTGCATCAATGAGAACCTCACCTTTTATGGAAATTGATGACAAAGGGGGAGAGATTGTACAAAGATATGAAAGCTTTGAGATTGAGATTATACAAGAGGGAGAGATAAGATATAAAAGCTCAAAGAAGTAGAGGTTGGACATAGATATGGACAAAGAGGGAGCAACATTGAAGAAAAGAGATGGATCAAAATTTTTTGGACAAGAGAATCACACAAGTAGGGGGAGCAAGCTCATGAACTTTGATTGATTGCATTTGATATTGCATATTCATGTGATTGCTTGCATTGCATAAGCTTTCAAATTCAATATGCATGCTTGTATGGTATATGCTAGTTGTAGAACTTGAATGATGATTTGATAACTAGCATGCATAGGATGATAGCTAGACACTTGGTATGCTTTTTAAGTAATGCTAGTACCTTGCTTTTAATGTTGATCTTACAAGGTATCTAGTGCTTTTATTTCCAAGTGATATCTAGCTAACCATGGTGCTAAGGATGAACTTAAAGGTGCAACTCCGATTGGTATAATGCTTCAAAGGTTTACTCTATACACCTTAGCATCATTTGGTAGTAATTACTCTCCCACAATTCTAATCTATGCATATGTGCGAGCTTCAAAACAAACACTCTAGCACATATGTAGGGGGAGCTAATACTACCATTTTGGGTTTGTGGTACTTGTCCAAAATCATTTTCACTTAGTAAAATTGCTTGGGCAAGCAACATGAATCCAAAAGAGCTTAATTTTTATATCTTTATAGAGTTGTCATCAATTACCAAAAAGGGGGAGATTGAAAGGTCCTTGTGTGGTTTTGGTAATTGAGTGACTACCTAAGTGGACTAATTATGCTTATGTGAGATACATAGGTGATTAGTCCATAGGTACATATGTGTGAGCAACATATGCCATGAAGGTGAAAATGGCTTGGAGATGTTGCAAAGCTCACACATATGATGATGAAGGAGCTTATTGCATATGAGACATGACATTGAGTCAAGTGATCAAGGTGGAGAAGATCAAGATGAGACTTGGCTTGATGGACCGATTGTAAGCGTGAAGGGCAAGTCGGAGGCTTTGGAGCGATGGACCGCATGGCGGTGAAGCTTGAGCAAGACTTGGCTCCGATGGACGAAGGCAATGGTGAAAAGCAAGTGATGTCAAGATCGATGAACCAATATGATCATGTGATGATATGAAGTGGATAGGGTCTCACAGAGTGGACCGGACACTGGTCACGTAGTGACCGGACACTGGGTTCCAGCATCCGATCAGAAGTGGTAGTCAGCAGGCAGGCGTTGGTCTTCGACCGAACGCTGATAGGGTGCATCCAGTCAAGGTGACGTGTGATGACGTAGGTAGAGTAGTGTTGCTGGAGGTGACCGGACGCTGGTGCTGCGTCCGATCGTGACCGACTGGACACATCTGGTCATGTCTGGTACCTTACTAGAAACGACCAGACACTAGGGCTGCTATGTCCGGTCAGTTTAAGCTGGAGCGTCTAGTCAACAGATGATCATTGAGATCGGGTGAACTATGTTTGAAGAAGGGGACACGTGGCGTGTGTCGACGAAATATGGTCGACAGTCCACCAAGGGGGGTGCCCATGGTGGTAGATTATCGGTAGGATGCGTGTAATCAGGAACCGGATGGTGACACAAGGCACAGAGACAGCGATTTAGACAGGTTCAGGCCGTCTGATCGACGTAATACCCTACGTCCTGTGTCTTTGGTATATTGTATTGAGATGTATACTGTATGATCTGTCCTCTAGGGGACCCTTGTCTCTCCTTATATACTCTGAAGAGACAAGGTTACAAGTAAAGTATCCAATTTGGTACTATTACAATATCTAGTACAACTTGTAATCTTGATGTGCACACCTTGATCTTACGGGTCGGGCCACCTCGGATGGTGCGGCCCATGTACCATCTTATGGTACCTGGGGGTATATCCCCCACAGCGTGTATCGCACGACCGGATGCCGAGGTCTAGCGTCCGGTCAATCGGACTGGAGCGTCAGGTTGTCCCGACTTTTGCCCAGTGAAGGGATAATGGCTCTATTTGTTCATGGGGTTATAAATAGAAGCCATGGTCGGCCTTGGGCCGGCAGCTGAGCACACTAGAGCCTTGGTGGCTTGTGTGGTAGTGCTTGGGAGCCCTTCATCTCACACATACTTGATAGTGATCGTCCGATTATGTGAGTGAGCGATTCTAGTGCGATTGCATCATGAGGTTGCATCGAGTGGCACTAGGTGATCGAGTTGCAAGCCGGTGGTGCTTGTTACTCTTGGAGGTTGCCACATCCTAGATGGCTTGGTGGTGGTCTCCATCAAAGCCTGCAAGAAGCTTGTGCGGCGCTCCAGAGAAGTGCTTTGTGAGGGGCATTATGCTCGCCCCGCGGGAGCCGCGTAGAGCAACTTTAGTAAAGTGTGTCATTGAGCTACCCTCACTTTTAGGGTAGGTTCTTGTGGCACCCAACGTGTGGGCTTGGCAGGTGATGCCAATTAGCCGCCGAACCACCAAGTGAGTGGTCGACACAATGGGGACTAGCATGTTGGCAAACACATGAACCTCGGGAGAAAAATCATCATGTCAACCTTATTCTTCCCATTGGTTTGCATCCCCATTACACAAGTATCGGGTACCATAAGAAGGGCCCCCCTAAGCAACAACCAAAAAAATCACTTAGACCCCGTCAAAACCAATGCCAAGAGACAAACTATTGGCTAACCCCTGGCTTTGACCGAGACCCCCCGACTCTTCGCCTCGCTCAAGGCCTTGCATGAGAGGCCTCGGATGGGGAGCCGATTCTCTGACTCGCCCGAGGCCCCACCCAGAAGGCCTCGGACAAGTTACCGATTCTCCACCTTGCTCAAGGCCGGCTCGGAAACAACCCCGTCACCTCCGCCTCGACCAACTTCTCGGACAAGATGTCACGTCCGACCAGCGCGTTCAACCACTCCCACGATATCAGCCAGACGATGGCTCAACACAGCGGAGTGGCCGATGAGACGCCAGTCACATCTATGCCATGCCATCTGAGATAGGACAGAGCAAGGGTTACCGACCGCTGTGCTTAGCACTATGCCCACGACTGACACCCATATCGCACTATGCTGCCTAACTCCGACTACTTCAAGGACAACGAGGCATGGAGAGTTAAGTTCGGGTCCCTGTGGCCTCGGAATCAGTGTATGGGACCAACTGCTCCCTCCGGCCTTGGCAAACCACTTTAGGGTCTCGACAGCCTTGGGATTCGCGCCCACCAAGCCCCCCACGATGGTTCGGCCTTGGCACCAACTGAGCCTCAGCTCTTTATGCTATCGATGAACAGCGAACAGCATGTCGCTCGCTAGGCCCTGTGTCAAGCTATCACTGGAGCTCTCATGTCGCATAGGATCGGATGTGACCGGCATGTTGCTCCAGCACTTCAAAGGCAAGACCACTCCATCAACCATGTCGCCACAGTAATAGGCTATAGGGCTTAGACATGCCACCTCTATTCGCACGACGCCATGTAGCTAACATATGTATCACCCCTGTCCCCCCTTCAACTATAAAAGGGAGAGACCTAGGCCGTTTCTAGGGATGACTAGTTCAGGCTCACGAGCTCACGAGGTAGACAAATACACGCTTGACACTCTGTAATGCACATGCTTCCTCACTGCTTGAGGTCAACATCTCAAGCAATCCATGCCGCTCCACGCAGAGACCTAGGACTAGCTCCCTCTCTCGCCCTGCTTGTAACCCCCTACTATGAGCATTTTGGTGCAAGGAATACAAGATCGATCTCTCAGACTAGACGTAGGGCACCCATTGCCTGAACTAGTATAAACCTTGTGTCTCTTTGCATCACCATCCAGGATTAGGGGCATGTAGTACATTTTTACTAGTTGGTTGAGAGACCGCCGGTCCGAAACACCGACAGTTGGCGCACCAGGTAGGGAGACCTGTGTGTCAGCTTCATCATCCTAACAAGTCTCGGATGGCAGACCCCATACGACCACTACATCTTGGCACGGTGATCTGGTTTAGGAGCCTAGAGTTTATGTCTCTAGGATGTGAGTACGATATGGTACTCCTCACGCCCTGAGCCCCACCAACTGACGACGACATCATGCATCAGCAACCTAGGCGTAGACAGCGCCCGGGCGGCTGCTCTCGTCATGCTCACCAAGCACGACATGAGCGGGGCCACCCTAGCGCTGCGCAAGCTTAGGGTGACGCATCGCACTCCACCGGTATCCCACGCCCAACTATTGGCACAAGGTCCCTGGTTAGGGACCTATCTAGCCTGAGCCTAGACAAGGGAAAGACGTCGGTGGCGCACGACGACGCCCCATCATCAAGCTCTACCCCGCCACCTCCTAAGGAGTCAACTTCGGTGGAGAAAAGCCTAGCAATGGTGCTATCCCCGTACCCCTTCGGGTTGAGAAATGTCGCCGCCACTTATGCTTCCGCCTATGCCTCTGCTCACATAGAGCCCTTAGGACGCCACCAACGCTTTGCCCTCGACTTTGGCACCATGACTTCGACTCACACCCACGCTAACTCCTCAAAGGAGGACAAGGCGTGGGCTGGAGCGGACCTCTACGGACTTTGCGACCCTGAAGCCATGTGCCGCTTCCTGACCGCTAGCGACTACTGCTTCGGCTACTCTGACTTTGACGACGAAGGCACTTATGATCCCACTCATGAGTGCTTCCACGTCGGACTCGGAATGCCGAGTAGGGGCGGTGAGGATGAGGGGGCAGGCAATCATTCCCCGCTTCACCAAGGAGCAGGTGATACCACACCTTCACGCGTTGTCCCACCAGCAGCGCAGAACGAGAACCTTGCCCCTAGACAACTTCGATGCCTAGACCTAGAGCAGCTCTGTGAGCTTTAGGCCAAGGTCGAATAAGACCAACTCCTCCTACAGTAGCTTCGAGACACTCTCGAGCAGGAGCAGCAAGGTCGCGGTGATGGCAGAGGAGCCCAACAGAGGGCCCGCGACGTCCACCACCGCATTAGCGACGATGAAGGGGGTGAGCAACCCCCAATCTTCAATTGCGCTAGCCAGAACATCGTGGCTGTAGTGATGCTAGTCCGAATGATGCCCGAGCCCTCTACCATGGAGGCACGACAGGTCCACAACGAGCTCTAGGATCTCCTCGAGATCGCCGTGGTGCAGCAGGCTGAGAGTTCTACCTCCCGACAACATGGAGGCACCTTGGACCTTCCCATGGCACCACCTCGATAGGACAGGGAGGCCTTGGCTTGTCCCAAACCTACTCGGGTGCCGACAATCAACAGGGTCCCCTTGCTGCACGACTGCCTCGGCAACCAACGCGAGGCATAGGGTGACCACGATGTGGTCAGCAGGTGACGGCGCCACGATAATGAGGGCCCGCCTGGGGCTACCATCTGCATCGAGGTGGCCGCTATGATAGTGGGGAAGACCGCAGTCCTTCCCCTAAGCCGCCTGGTCCTCGAGTCTTTAGCAGAGCCATCCGTGCTGCTCATTTTCTGGCTCGGTTTTGGTAACCGGCCAACCTCACAAAGTATAGCGGTGAAACCAATCCTAAACTTTGGCTAGCTGATTACTGCCTGGCTTGTCAGCTAGGTGGTGTGGACGATGACCTGCTCATCATCTGCAACCTCCCGTTGTTCCTGTCAGACTCGGCGCGAGCCTGTCTCGAACACCTCCCTCCCTCATAGATCCACGACTGGCGTGACTTGGTAAGGGTCTTTGTCGGGAACTTTTAGGGCACCTATGTGCACCCTAGGAACTCCTAGGACCTCAAAAGTTGTCGCTAGGGCCCAGACGAGTCTCTCCGAGACTTCATTCAGCGCTTCTCCAAGAAATGCACTGAGTTGCCAAGCGTTGGTGACTCAAAAATCGTCAAGGCTTTCCTCTCCGGCACCACCTGCTGAGACCTGGTCCAAGAATTGGGTCAGAACGTGCCAACCTTGGTGGCCGCACTCCTCAACATTGCCACCAACTTCGCCTCGGGCAAAGAGGCCGTTAGGCCATCTTCCCCGACAACGACGCCAAGGGGAAGCAGAGGGACGAGGCCCCTGGGGCCTCGGCTCCCCACCTCCCCAAGAAAAAGAAGAAGGGTCACTAGGGGAAGCAGGAAGTCCTCGAGGTCGGCCTAGTCATGGCCGCAGAGCGCAAAAATCCCCGAGGCCCCAGAGGCCCCGAGCTCTTCGACGATATGCTTAAGAAACCCTGCGCTTACCACCAGGGCCCGGTGAAACATGCCCTTGAAGAATGCACCATGCTCCGGCGTTACTACGCTAAGCTCAGGCTCCCCAATGACAATGTCAAGAGGAGGGGCACCGACAACAAGGACGATGGATTCCTCGAGGTGCACAACGCCTTCATGATCTTTGGTGGGCCTTCAGTGTGCCTCACGGCACACCAGCAGAAGAGGGAACGCCGGGAGGTCTTCTTGATGAAGGTGGCCACTCCCCGGTACCTCAACTGGTCTCAGGAGGTGATCACCTTTGACCGAGACGACCACCCCGATTATGTCCCAAACCCCGGGCAGTACCCACTTGTCATCGACCCCATCATCGGCAACACCCGACTCACTAAGGTATTGATGGATGGAGGTAGCGGCCTCAACATCCTCTATGCCAACACCCTGGAGCTCCTAGAGCTCGACCAGTCGTAGCTCTAGAGTAATGCCATGCCTTCCCATGACATTGTGCCAAGGAAGTGCATGTGGCCCCTCGGGCGCATCGACCTGCCCGTCTGCTTCGGTACTCCCTCTAACTACTACAAGGAGGTCCTCACCTTCGAGGTGGTTGGGTTTAAGGGAACGTACCATGCCATCCTAGGGCAGCCATGCTACACCAAGTTCATGGTGGTCCCTAACTACACGTACCTCAAGCTCAAGATGCCGGGCCCCAATGGCGTCATCACTGTTGAGTCTACGTACGAGCATGCATACGACTATGACATCGAATGCATCGAGTACGCCAAGGCCATCATAGAGGCCAAGACCCTCATTGTCAACCTCGACTGACTCGGTAGCAAGGCGCCCAACTCCAAGCGTTGCGCTGGGACTTTTGAGCCCACGAAAGCCATCAAGCTCGTCCCGGTCGACCCCACCTACCCCGACGATCGGGCACTAAGGATCAGCGCCACCCTCAACATCAAATAGGAAGCCGTGCTCATCGACTTTCTCTATGTGAATGCCGATATGTTCGCATGGAGTCCCTCGGACATGCCAGGCATACTGAGGGAGGTCACCAAGCATGCCTTGGACATCTAGACCGGTTCCAGGCCGGTGAAGCAGCGTCTATGCCAGTTCGACGAGGAAAAGCGCAGGGCCATCGGCGAGGAGGTGTAGAAGCTTTTGGCGGCTGGATTCATCAAAGAGGTATCCCATCCGAAGTGGTTAGCTAATCTTATATTAGTTAAGAAGAAAAATGGGAAGTGGAGAATGTGTGTGTAGACTACACCAGTCTAAACAAAGCATGTCCAAAAGTCCCTTTCCCATTACCTCAAATCGACCAAATCATTGACTCTACTGTAGGATGTGAAACCCTATCCTTCCTTGATGCGTATTTCGGTTACCATCAGATCAAGATGAAAGAGTCCGACCAGATCACGACTTCTTTCATCACACCATTTGGCATGTACTGCTATGTGACTATGCCGTTCGGCCTCAGAAATGCAGGGGCCATATACCAGTGGTGCATGACCCACGTCTTTGGTGAGCACATTAGGCGGACCATCGAGGCCTACATGGATGACATCATGGTCAAGTCCAGGTAGGCCAGTGATCTCATCAGCGACTTGGAAGTAGCCTTCAGATGCCTCAGGGAAAAGGGCATCAAGCTCAACCCCGAGAAGTGTGTCTTCGGGGTCCCCCGAGGTATGCTCTTAGGATTCATAGTCTCGGAACGCAGCATCGAAGCCAACCTAGAGAAGGTCTCGGCCGTGACCAACATGGGACCGATCTAAGACCTCAAGGGAGTACCGAGGGTCATGGGATGCCTTGCGGCCCTAAGCCGCTTCATCTCGCACCTTGGCGAAAAAGGCTTGCCCCTATATCGCCTCTTGAGGAAATCAAAACGTTTTTCTTGGACCCCCAAGGCCGAAGAAGCCCTCACCAAATTCAAGGCATTGCTCACTAATCCTCCCATCCTGGTACCACCGGCCAAGGGCGAGGCCCTCTTACTCTACATCACCGCAATGACCCAAGTGGTCAGTGCGGCCATAGTGGTCGAGAGGCAGGAAGAGGGGCATGCTCTACCCATCCAATGACCTGTTTACTTCATCATTGAAGTGCTCTCCGAGACCAAAACACGCTACCCCCATATCCTGAAACTGATCTATGCCGTAATCTTGGCTCGACGCAAGCTGCATCACTACTTCGAGTCCCACCAGGTGACTGTGGTATCGTCTTTCCCCCTAGGAGAGATAATCCATGACCGGGAGGCCTCGGGTAGGATAGCCAAGTGGGCCATCGAACTCATGGGGGAGGCTCTGTCCTTTGCGCCTCGGAGAGCAATTAAGTCTCAGGTCCTGGCTGATTTCGTGGCAGAGTGGACCGACATCCAACTGCCACCTGCCCCAGTCTAGGTGGAATGCTAGACCATGTACTTTGATGGGTCCCTGATGAAGACCGGGGTGGGCGTGGGTCTACTCTTCATCTCACCCCTCGAAGTACACATGTGCTACATGATTTGGCTCCACTTCATCGCCTCCAACAATGTAGCCGAGTACGAAGCCCTTGTCAACGGCTTGCAGATCACCGTCGAACTTGGAGTATGGTGTCTCGACGTATGTGGCAATTCGCAGCTCATTGTCGATCAGGTGATGAAGGAGTCAAACTACCATGACCCCAAAATGGAGGCGTACTGCAAGCTGGTACGTCACCTTGAAGACAAGTTCAACGGTCTTGAACTCAACCACATCATGCGCAAATTCAATGAGGCCGCGGATGAACTAGCAAAGATGGCATCGGCGTGGGCCCTGGTCCCCCAAACATCTTTGCCAAAGACCTCCACAAACCTTCCATCAACTATGCCTCGGTAGCGGAAGAGGGCCCTGCGGTCGAGCCCCCCACAGGGCTCGGGGCCCCCACTATCGCCGAGACTCCTTTGGCCAAGCCCGAGGTCATGGAAGTCAACACAGAGCCTCCCAAGGCCAACCAGGGCACGGACTGGCAAGTCCTGTTCCTTGATTGCCTCGTCTAGGAAGAGCTTCCCGCTAACAAGCCCAAAGCCCAACAGCTTGCTCGGTGAGCCAAGACTTACGTTCTTAGCAACGACAAATTATATAGGCGAAGCTCATCTGGCGTCCTCCAACAATGCATCACTACTGAGGCAGGTCGAGCCCTACTTTAGGACTTGCACATGGGAGCCTATGGGCACCATGCGGCACCTCGGATGCTCGTTGGAAACGCCTTCCACCAAGGGTTCTACTGGACAACAGCAGTTGCTGACGCCACCAAGCTCGTATGCTCCTGCGAGGGATGCCAGTACTACACACGGCAGACACATCTCCTGGCTCAAGCCCTCCAAACCATCCCTATCACATGGCCGTTCGCCATGTGGGGGCTCGACATGGTTGGGCCTCTGCAGAAGGCCCCCGGGGGCTACACCCATCTACTGGTAGCAATCGATAAGTTCTCTAAGTGGATCGAGGCTCGTCCGATCAATTGAATCAAGTCCGAGCAAGCGGTGCTGTTCTTCACCGATATCATCCATAGGTTCGGGGTTCCGAACACCATCATCACCGACAATGGGACACAATTCACTGGCCAAAAATTCCTGATGTTCTGCGACGACCACCGCATCCGTGTGGCCTGGTCGGCCATAGGACACCCTAGGATAAACGACCAAGTAGAGCATGCCAAAGGCATGATCCTACAAGGCCTTAAGCCAAGAATATACAACCGGTTGAAGAAATTTGGTAAGAAATGGCTTGCCGAACTCCCATCGGTCATCTGGAGCCTGAGGAACACCCTGAGCCAAGCCACGGGGTTCACACCATTCTTCCTGGTCTATGGAGTCGAGGCCATCCTCCCCACTGACTTGGAATACGGTTCCCTAAGGCTACAGGCTTACAACGAGCAAAGCAACTACACCACCCGCGAAGACGCCCTCGACCAACTGGAGGAAGCCTGAGACATTGCGCTGCTATATTCGGCCAAGTACCAACAAGCCCTACGACGCTATCAAGCCCGGCGCATTTGAAGCCAAGACCTGAAAGTGGGTGACCTGGTGCTGAGGCTAAGGCAGAGCAACAAGGGCCGCCACAAGCTGACCCCGCCATGGGAAGGACCATACATCATCGCCCAAGTACTGAAGCCCGGAACCTACAAGCTAGCCAACAAGAAGGGCAAAATCCTCACCAACGCTTGGAACGTAGAACAGCTACGTCGCTTTTACCCTTAAGTTTCTAAGCATTGTATACATTGTTTCTCGAAATACAATTAAGAAGCGTTCTTTAGTTGTCCTAATTTTTCGAGAAACCCCCTAGGCCCATCAAGGGCCTCAGCGATACGATAACTTCATTAGGGAGACTCAGCTCCACCTCTACAGAGGTGCCCACTATGGGGCTTGAATGAGACATGACTCTGCCTCTATAGAACTGAGCCTCCCTCGGGGGCTAGAAGGGGGGACTCCCCCCTAAGTCCCATGCACCATTTTTTAGTCGTTTTTCAAAAAAATTTCCATGCCAAACCCTCTAGCATGCTCTAACAAATCAATTGTAAAGAACCTAAGGACCAAAAGTCTATCTTAGGGCCAAAAGGCCAGACGAGTCGTGAGACGGTCTATGCCTCCGAGCTACGGCACTCCCTCACCACCTTTTTGCCCTAGGGACAACTTAGGCTCCAAGGAAGTTTTTTGCAAATGATATATCTAGAAACAAGATAGAGGGCAGATGCTCAGAAATACAATAAAGAAAAATGATTAAGAAGCATAGACACATAAGTATTTCCAAAAGGCCTCAACAGGCCACCAGTGTTATGATACTGTAATGTAATCCCTAATTTATTTACATGGCCTCTTGGGCCTAGGTCAGGGCTCAGGGTCTCCAGCATCGGTGGACGGTGGGGAAGGGACCACCTCCTCTTCAAATAGCATGGCCAGCGTCGTGCTAGGGCCCTCAGCTAACTCCATCAGCTTCATGACCTCCTCGTCGGCCTCCTCGTCGTCCTCTGGCAAGACATGGCCATCACTGACGGCCTCGAGGTCAACGCCAGCGTAGTGCGAGGAGATGATGGCCAGGGCACGCTTGACGCCCATGTGTAGCACCCCCTAAAGTCACTCGCGCACTTGGCCGCTCAATGCAACCAAGCGGCTCTTAAGGGAGCTACCCGACTGGGCCCCCTCAACCTCTAGGGCCTCGCACACAGTACAGGCGGCACTCTTCAGCGCGTCATGCTACCTGATCTCGGCTGCCTGGGTGACCTCCTTCTCCAACTCTATGCCAAAACAAATGAAATGGGGTTGAGCACAAAGGGAAACAAGCCACATAGGGGTGGAGGTCTACGGGACTCACCCTTGGCCTTCTCCTCCCAGCGCTGGGCCTCGACCCGAGAGGCCTTGGCTTTCTCCTTCTAGCGTTGGGCCTCAACCCGAGAGGCCTTGACTTTCTCCTTCCAGCCCTAGACCTCGACCTGAGAAGCCTCGGCCGCCCTGGAAGCCTCTTTCTCTAGCTCTGCATCACATCAGGGAGTTAGGAGTCAAACACAAGAGAAACAAATAAAATAAGGGGAACATGACTCACCCTTGACCTTTCCCTTCCACACCATAGCCTCGGTCTGAGAGGTCTTGGCTACCTTGAGGGCCTCTGCCAGGGCGCCTTTCACCAGCAGGTGCACACCCTACTCTGCCCCTAGCTGCCCAGCGAGGGCCTTGGCAGAGGCCGTCGCTTCTTCAGCCCGAGATCAAAAGGTGTCCCAATCGCCGGCCACCCGGGTCAGCTCCTCCTCCAGCTCCTTGACCCACGCGCGCTAAAGGGGCGACCTGCTCCTACGCTATGGCCGCCTCGGCCTTCATATCAGCATAGCGGAGGTGGAGGTCCTCCACCTCCACGCTCTGCATTGATAGAAGCTCATTGACGTCAGCAAGCAAGCCCTTGTGCCACTGGAGTTGGTCCTAGACGTCCCTCTCCTGTTGGAGGAACAAAGACTTCCTGAGGGACCAGGTCTCAAGCTCCTAGATAGGCAAAACAGGGGTCATTCACTACGAGAAAACTCGGAAAAAGATGACACCACATGAGAAAACAAGGTGCGAACCTGGGTGACCTCGGGTAGATCGTCGGCCATGATGGACAGCGCTGTCCGCAGTGATCACTCCGCTAGCTGATGGTATTGCTCGAAGGTGTCCCAGTGCCCCCCCTCGGCCGCATCCTCGAGGGCAAACAGAGGCTCCCCTGTAGGGTCATCCTGGCTCTGCCACAGGACACATGGGTGATCCCACCCGCGGGCTCGGGTCATACCCGCACGAGGGCCGAGCTTCCCTCGCCCAAGGTTGGAGCCAGCCGCTCCATAGTACCAGCCACCTTGGCATCGACCACCTCCTTCGCCCGAGAAGTATCGTCAGAGGAGATCAAATGGACCTCCACTTCCCGAGCGCTCTCCTGCAACGGCGGCGGGCCTTGGACTGGCGGCGGTATTGAGGCTTGCCCTGCCTCTGCCTCCACTTCCTAGGCCGCCAGCTTCGCCGTGCTCACGCCGGCTCCCACCACCCCGGCCTTGGTGGTCTTAGGGGCTTCAGTCCCCACCACCCCGACCTCAGTGGTCTCAAGGGTTCCGGCTCCCGCCACCCAAGCCTCGGTGGTCTTGGGGGCATCAGTCCCCGCCACCCCGACCTCGGTGGTCTTGGGGGCTTCGATCCCCGCCGCTTCAGCCTCAGTGGTCCTAGGCGCCCTAGCCTTCGTTGCCTTAGCCTCAGAAGTCCGGGGGACCTCTGTCTCGCCCTTGGTGGCCTCAGCAACTAAGGGCGCCTCGGCCCCATCTGACTCGTGGGCCTCGGCCTCATGGGGCATAGGCGTCTCCTCCCCTGCTTGCTCCGTGGCCACCTCGGTAACCTCCCCCTAGGCAACTAGCTCCTTCAGGTCAGCCCTCGCTGATGCCCTAACATGCTGTACGACGGCCTATGCCTCCACCACCTGATGAGCGGTGGAGCCCATGCTCACCTTGAGCGACTTAAGCGGCGCCAGGGCAAGCACCTCCGCCTTACGCTTCTGGCTGAAGGCAAAACACCCACTTGGTCAGCATATGACCATGAAGCAAGTGGGAAACAATACGAACATCACAGAAAAAACACTCACCTCGAGCGGGGGTGCAACCGCTTCGGTACTGCGACCCGCCTCTACAACGGCGGTGGCATGGCCTCTGTATCCGCTAGTGCCAACCGGCCCTCATCGGACTCCGGCACCCCCTCGGTCCTCTATGGGGGTAGTTGTGTTGCCCCCACCACCACCTGCTCCACCTCCACCGTCGAGCCCACCGGGCTAACGGAGCGTTTTCCCAACGCCCGTGCCTCGGGCGTGTTGGCCTCGGCCCTAGGGCGGGCTATCGCTGGCCCTGAGGCATCCTCTCCTCCCCCTCCTGGGAACATGGGGCTGCTCGCCGATGCCCAAGGCGTCGTCTCCCCGACATTAGGGAGATGGTCCAGGTGATCCCGCCCTATCTCGCTCTCATCATCTCCATTCGAAGCATCCGTCAATAGTGACGGTGACGGAGACGACTCCACCAGGAGACCGTCCTACCTCTGCTACCGGCAGCGCTTCTCTAGCCCCTCATGCGCAAGGATCTTTCTCATGCGCTTTGCCTCCTCAGCATCCTTCCGCTTCTTCTGTGCCTTGGCATGTGCACGGTTCACCGCCCGCCACGCCGCGTCCTCAGGAACAGGTGGCGGGGAGGCTCACACGTCTCTCATCCCCTGTAGGAACAGCGAACGCAAGTAAGGGACTAGAAAATGGCAAGGAACGAGGAGGCCTCAGGGGCCACAGCAGCGCATGACTTACCAGGGAGAGGTACCCCCACGACAGGCACATTACGATGGGGGTCAAGCCACCGCTCCTCAGCTTAGCCTTCACCGTCTCCCTCACCCGACATAGAATCTCCTCGTTGGAGAGGGTGGAGGCAGACATCCGGATGCCCTTGATTGGCTCGTTTGGTCTCATCTCGAACAAGCGCCACCGCCGAGCCATCAGTGGCAGCACCCTTCAGCGGTGGAAGGCAACCACGACCATAGCCACCATAAGGCTACAGTTTTGCAGCCTCTCCAGCCCATCTAGGAGCGGCTGCAGCTTCGGTTGATCCTCCTTCGGGACACCATACCTCCACTTCTCCGGACAGCTCTCCATGATCTACCCGGTGTAGGGGGGAAGTCCGCCGTCATCGTTGTGGAGGTAAAACTAGCTAATGTACCAGCGGCGATTGGTCGACACGAGCTAGGTCGGGATGTAAAGGTGCTACCGATCCTACCGCACTTGGAGAGTGCAGTCGTTGGCCCTCACTGCCTTCCTCATGCCCGTTGTGCCTGTTGGCTTGGTGGTATGCCTCACCCAAAAGAGGTGGAGCCATAGCTCCCAATGGGGAGCAATCCCCATGTACCCCTCATAGACGATGACGAAGATGGCCGCCTGTGCGATGGAGTTGGGGTTGAAGTTGTGGAGCTCCACGCCATAGTAGTGCGGGAGCACCCGCATGAACCAGTCCACCGGTAGGCTGAGGCCGCGCTCGTGAAAGGATACGAAGCTCACAATGTAGCCATCATGGGGCCTTAGCTCCGGCTCGCCCAACAGAGCAATCCACTCCAGCCTATTGGGGTTGGTAACTGGACAGAGAAGGCCATCGTCGATGAGTGACTAGAGCGTCTCCACGGATACATCGGACTAACCCCAAGGGTTCACCTCAATGACAATAGCACTGGCCATGAGTGCAACAGAGAATACGACTATGACGGCAAGCCTCTCTCGCTCTCTCTCTGCCTCGCCCTTCTCCCTTCTTCTCCCCGGTGCTCTCTGTTCTAGCAATGGCTCAAGGGCGGCAAAGGCGAATGCAGGCAAGGTAAGGGGGGGAGGGGGGAGGCTTGTTGCATATTTATGCAGGAAGGAGGCGAAATGGGCGGGCGACGAAATCGGGAAAGTTTCCCTCAGATCTGGCATAATTAATCTAGATCCAATTTTACCGCCCACGTACCCACCTTTTCCTCATTAATCGCGTGAACAGTTATGTTCCATCCGCTGACACAGCATCGCATCCGACCACTGCAGCGGCAGGCGCCATTCCGTCTCCCTGAGAAAATTGCCTTAAAAGGCACACCTGTCGTTGTCAAACCGATGGGGGGGAGGGAATATCCCCCACCCGATTCCTTTTAGACGAAGAAACTAGGTGCCAAGCCTGTTACAGTCTAGGGGCTCGAAGGCTGGGCCCCCAAAGATTTTGACAGCCACCCTAGGGTAATAGAGTCAGGGACAACTACGAGCGAGCCCATACAGGGCTGAGACCCAAGCAAGCGAAATGCTTGGGATGCCCTAAGTCGTGTCCAAGACTAGTAGGGAGGTCTCTGAATGGGATCCCACCATAGGGAGGCACCGAGCCACCAGGGCCCATCGAACGGCCCTGGCACCCACTAGAGAAACCCTTTAGTACTCTTGGAGTGCGTCTCTGGACCGCTAGCCGACCCCTATTGAATGGGGCATGGGCCTCCACTCGGACTTACCCGATAATAGCTCACCGGAAGTGTCACCGCTCGCGCCCACCGAGGGTAGCCTAGAATATTCTGCCCCTCCTTCTGAGCGAAAAGGATGCGTGAGGGTCACACAAAAAGCCAAGGGAACCCCTGATGGCCCTCTTGCTCCATGCAGAGGCTAGGAGGCTCTTCCTACAACCTTGCCGAGACCCAGCGACCCAGGCTTGCACCTGAGGGGGCTCAGCAAACAACCCCTCCTTCTGAGAAAAAGGATGCGCGAGGTCGCACAAAAAGCTAGGGGAACCCCTAACGGCCCTCTTGCTCTGTGCAGAGGCTAGGGGGCTCTTCCTACAACCTTGCCGAGACCCAGCGACCTAGGCTCGCACCCGAGGGGGCTCAGCAAACAACCCCTCCTTCCGAGTGAAAAGGATGCGCGAGGGTCGCACAAAAAGCTAGAGGAACCCCTGATGGCCCTCTTGCTCCATGCAGAGGCTAGGGGGCTCTTCCTGTAACCTTGTCAAGACCCAGCGACCCAGGCTCGCACCCGAGGGGGCTCGGCAAACAACCCCTCCGTCTGAACGAAAAAGACGCGTGAGGGACACATGAAAAGCCAGGGGAACCCCTGATCACCTTCTCGCCCCATGTAGAGGCTCGGGGGCTCTTCCTGCACCTAGGATGAAGACAAGTGACCCAAGCTCACACTCGAAGGCTCAAAAAAATGCGATAAAGGGCATCGAGCCTGTTACGGTCTAGGGGTTCGAAGGCTGGGCCCCCGAGGGTCTCGACAGCCACCCTAGGGCAACAGAGTCAGGGACAACTATGGGTGAGCCTACGCATGGCCAAGGCCCAAGCAGACGATCGCTTGGGATGCCCTAAGTCATGTTCGAGATCGGCAGGGAGGTCTCCGAATGGGATCCCACTGTAGGGAGGCACCAAGCCACCGAGGCCCATCGAACGGCCCCAACACCCACTAGAGAAGCCCTATAGTACTCTTGAAGTGCATCTCTAGACCGCTAGCTAACCCCTATCGAATGGGGCGTGGGCCTCCACTCGGACTTGCCCGATAACAGCTCACCGGAAGTGTCACCGCTCGTGCCCACCGAGGGTAGCCTGGCATATTCTACCCCTCCTTCTAAACAAAAAGGATGCGCGAGGGTCACACAAAAAGCCAAGAGGACCCCTGATGGCCCTCTCGCTCTGTGCAGAGGCTAGGGGGCTCTTCCTACAAACTTGTCGAGGCTCAGTGACCCAAACTCGCACTCATGAGCTCGGCAAACAAAATAAAACCCCTCTCACGACGTAAGAAAAGCCCCTGGAGGAGTAAATCCACTCCTCTAGGGCCTCAGGGGCTACACCCGACAGGTGCGCTCACGCGCACCCACTAAGGCCTCGAGTACGAAACACCATCCCGCCAGGAGCTGCTGCGAGCCAAGTCCCGTCAAAACCTCAAGGAGAGCGTTCACACTCCCCGAGGCTCGAGGGCTACCGTCGGGTACCATAAGAAGGGACCCCCTAAGCAACAACCAAAAAAATTACTTAGACCCCATCAAAACAAATGCCAAGAGACAAACTATTGGCTAACCCCCAGCTTTGACCGAGACCCCCGACTCTCCGCCTCGCTCAAGGCCTCATACGAAAGGCCTCGAACGGCCTACCGACTCTCCGCCTCGCTCGAGGCCTCACACGAGAGGCCTCGGACAGGGAACCAATTCTGCGACTCACCCGAGGCCCCGCCCGAAAGGCCTCAGACAAGTTACCGATTCTTCGCCTCACTCAAGGTCGGCTCAGCAAACAACCCCGTTGCCTCCGCCTTGACCAACTTCTTAGACAAGATGTCATGTTCGACCAGCGTGTTCAACCACTCCCACAATATCAGCCAAACGACGGCTTGACACAGCGGAGTGGCCGATGAGACGCCAGTCACATCCAAGCCATGCTATCCGAGACATGACAGAGCAAGGGTTACCGACCGCTGTGCTTACCACTATGCCCACGACGGACACCCAAACCACACTATGCTGCCTAACTCTGACTGCTCCGAGGACAACGTGGCATGGGGAGTTAAGTTCGGGTCCCTGTGGCCTCAGAATCAGTGTACGGGACTAACTGCTCCCTCCGGCCTCAACAAACCACTTCAGGGTCTCGGCAGCCTTGGGATTCGTGCCTGCCGAGCCCCCCACAATGGTTCGGCCTCAGCACCAACAAAGCCTTAGCTCTTTACGCTGTCGACGAACAGCGACTAGCACGTCGCTCGCTAGGCCCTGCGTCAAGCTATCACTGGATCTCCCACATCACACAGGATCAAATGTGACCAGCGTGTTGCCCCAGCACTTCAAAGGTAGGACCACTCCATCAACCATGCTGCCATAGTAACAAGCTACAGGGCTCGGACATGCCGCCTCTATTCGCATGATGCCACGTAGCTAACACATGTATCACCCCTGTCCCCCCTTCAACTATAAAAGGGAGAGACCTGGGCCATTTCTAGGGATGACTAGTTCAGGCTCACGAGCTCACGAGGTAGACAAATACACGCTCGACACTCTGTAACGCACACGCTTCTCCGCTGCTTGAGGTCAACATCTCAAGCAATCCACGCCACTCCACGCAGAGACCTGGGACTAGCTCCCTCTCTCGCCCTACTTGTAACCCCCTACTACAAGCATTTCAGTGCAAGAAATACAAGATTGATCTCTCGGACTAGGCATAGGGCACCCATTGCCCGAACCAGTATAAACCTTGTGTCTCTTTGCATCACCATCCAGGATTAAGGGCACGTAGTACATTTTTACTAGTTGGTTGAGGGACCGCCGGTCCGAAACACCGACAACAAGCTTGCGATTACTTTCATATACATTTAGCTTGTGTTGTTGCTTTTGTAATTAGTTAGCTTGTGTAGCTTGCTAGTTACCTTCTTGCTTGTGTAGCATAGAAGTAGCTCCCTTACGTGGCTAATTTGGTTTATGTAACCTTGTTAGTCACATTGCTTAGTTTGTGTAGCTAAATAATTACACTCTCTAATTTGGCATTGGTTGACTTGCTATTGAGCATTGCTAGTGAGCTTAGTTGGCTTTGTGCTTTTGCTTACTAGCACGTGTAGGAGCTCCCTTGTTGCTTAAAGTACTAGTGGCATAGGTTTGTGTGACATTGCTCCTAGAATTGGTTAGGTGAGCTCTAGCTAGCCCGGCACCTTTGTTGCTTGATTAGTATCTTTGGAAGGTACTAGAGAACATAGATAGAGAGGTGTAGTTTTGGCTAGACCGATAGTTTTAATTCCACACTTGTTTTGGCTAGCCAACGCAATTAAGTTTAGAAAAGACTATTCACCCCCCTCAAGTCCGCCATCTCGACCCTACACCAGCTAGGGGCATTGATTCGCGAATCACCAGAAAATCTAGTACGGCTTGTCTACGGCTTAGCTAGCAACTTTTACACGAAGAATCCAAATGCCGAGGAGTCCCCAGGTTAGCTGGTGAGCCCCTGCGTAGCTGATGATAAAGCGATGAACAATCCGAATGCCGTGGAGTCCCTAGTTTAGCTAGCGAGCCCCAGTGTAGCTAACGATAAAGCGACGAACAATCTGACTAGCTGGTTGGCGAAGAATCAAGCACCAAGTAGCCCAACCAACTGGTCGGTGGTGAAATGAGTGCCGAGTTGAAGTGAGCGCCGAACAGTCCGACCAACTGGTTGGCGACAAAGTCTGTGAACCTAATGGTCTGACCAGTTGATCGGTGGAGAAGTTCGACTACCAGGTGGTGCGACCACTCGGACGATGATCCTTTTGTCCTTCCCGGGTTATCCAGTCCCCAAGCGTGAAAAATAGCTCATTGACCGAACAATGACTCCTATAATAAAAATACGAAGAACGGGTAGTACATGATGTAGAAAAAAGTATATGAACTCGACGATGAAGGTAGTAGAGTGGAGTAAATAAACATTATGTTTATTTTGGAGTTTGTTCATATTTTAAATATGAATATTTTCCTCGCAGTTGGTGTAAACACTAAGTGTTATTTTAAAGTAATGTTTATATTTAATATAAATCATCTAACTAGTTAGTTTGTAGCTGAGCCTCCAGCCCTGACTAACCTGTAAACTGTAACATAGAGCGTGGAGCCCATGTACATATAGGAAAACAAGGTCGCCAAGGAGCCACTGCCAACCACCCGTAACACAGAGGGCAGGCGCTCATGCACGTGTAGGGAAAAACCGAGGATAGAGCCGTCTCTGGGACCTCCGAGCGTAAACATGACTGTTCAGGGATTTGTGTTAGACATAGTCATATGTCATGTTTAAGATGGTATATATGGAGAAAAGTCGTTTGGAGAATAATCGTGAAGAAAACAGCATGGAGAAACATCAGAGGTGTATGAAGATTAGAGAATATTTAGAAGAATATTAAAACGTGACTTAGCTTGATTGACGTCGATTGGAGTAGAGGGGCTAGCTGAAAGGTCCTAATATAGCTAGAGGAGGGGTGAATAGCCTATTTAAAATCTATAAATCAACTAGAGCAATTTGATTAGTATAACAAATAGCGAAATGCAAACTTGCTTAAGCTCTACAAGGGTTGCAAGCCACCTATCCAATAATTCTAGTTGTTATGATCACTAGGCACACAATCCACTAGGTCACTACTCACTAAGAGCTCTCACAATTGCTACACTAAAGAGCTCCACTAGATGAACTTAATCCACAAAGCAAGCTCTCAATTCTAGCTACACCAAAGAGCTTAATATAGCTAGTTTGCGAGAGTGCAAATGAGTAAGTGAGGTGATTATACCGCCGCATAGAGGAGTGAACCAATCACAAGATAAATATTTTATCAATCACTAGGAGAATACCAAAGGGAAAGAGACAACCAATTTTCTCCTGAGGTTCATGTGCTTACCAACACGCTACATCCCCATTGTGTCAACCAACATTTGGTGGTTCGCTGGCTAAGAGGTGTTGCACGAACCTTATCCACATAATTGGACACCTCAAGAACTAACCCACAAGTGAGGTAACTCAATGACACGAGCAATCCACTAGAGTTACCTTTCGGCGCTCCACCGGGGAAGGTACAAATCCCCTCACAATCACCGTAGATGGCCACAAACAATCACCAACTCATGTCAATCCTCCTCCACTGCTCCAAGCCATCTAGGTGGTGGCAACCACCAAGAGCAACAAGTGAATCCCACAGCAAAAACATAAACACCAAGTGCCTCTAGATGCAATCACTCAAGCAATGCACTTGGATTCTCTCTCAATCTCACAAAGATGATGAATCAATGATGGAGATAAGTAGGAGGGCTTTGGCTAAGCTCACAAGGTTGCTATGTCAATGCAAATGGTCAAGAGAGTGAGCTTGAGCCGGCCATGGGGCTTAAATAGAAGCCCCCATGAAATAGAGCCGTTGGGCTACTCACCGCACTGAACACGGGGTGACCAGACGCTCCGATCATATCGACTGGACGTAGGACCCCAGTGTCCGGTCGTGCTATGCACGCCATGTGTCCCTTCTCTTTAAATATCGAGCGCCGATCCCAACAGTTAAGTGATGACCGGATGCGCTGATGCGAAGTGACCAGACGCTGGACCTCGGCGTCTGATCGTTTCTAGTAAGCATCCAGAAGCGATAAATCACAACCGGATGCGTCCGGTCATGCTCGACCGGACACACCCAGCGTCCGATCACTCAACGTCATCATACATCAGATTGACCGGACTCAGGCCCTGAGCGTTCGGTCAGTTTTCGCGCCAGCGTTCGGTCATGAGATCGAAACAACGTGTCCTCGGCTGCCACTAATCGGACACGCCAGTCCAACCGAGACCAGCGTCCGGTCACTTACAGTGACCTCCATCTTTTCTATATAGGGCACCGGTGGCACCATCGAACTGTCCGCACTCTATGGGCGGACACTCCATCGGTGAAGTTTCTAACCCTTGCTCAAATATGCCAACCACCAAGTGTATCACCTTGTGCACATGTGTGTTAGCATATTTTCACAAAACATTTTCAAGGGTGTTAGCATTACACTAGATCCTAAATGCATATGCAATGAATTAGAGCATCTAGTGGCACTTTGATAACCGCATTTTGATACGAGTTTTACCCCTCTTAATAGTACGGCTATCGAACCTAAATGTGGTCACACTCACTAAGTGTCTTGATCACCGAAACAAAATGGCTCCTACCATTTATACCTTTGCCTTGAGTCTTTTGTTTTTCTCTTTCTTCTTTTTATGTCCAAGCACTTGATCATTACCATGGTATCACCATCATCATGTCATGTTCTTCATTTGCTCCACCACTTGGACTAGTGCTACCTATCTCATAATCACTTTTGATAAACTAGGTTAGCACTTAGGGTTTTATCAATTCACCAAAACTAAACTAGAGCTTTCACCGGTGGGTCATGATGTCTGAATAGATGGATGGGCGCGAATGACTCGCTTGATAGCTCATATGGCTCGGCTCATGCTTGTATGTAGTTGAATCTCCCAAAGGCACCGAGTACGGCCAAAGAAATAATTCAGCATACACACACATGCACGAGTATGCCTGTACTAATTTGATTAGCTTGCATGGTGTACGGATTCCTTCATTACCTGCTTGTCGCTGCTTGTCGGCTGATGCAAAGGCACATATGCCATGTTCGCTTGAACTTAACTTCAGCCGTACCATTTCAGCAAAATCACAGTAT
Organism: Miscanthus floridulus; assembly: GCF_019320115.1. Taxonomy (NCBI): domain Eukaryota; kingdom Viridiplantae; phylum Streptophyta; class Magnoliopsida; order Poales; family Poaceae; genus Miscanthus; species Miscanthus floridulus. The sequence continues at coordinate 93,886,331 of NC_089585.1, forward strand.
TTTTCTCTCATAACAAATTAGTATCAGCATCAACTATTTTTGAGCTAGCCGTACTTGTCCATACCAAATCTACCAGGCCTCGCAGAGTTGGCAATAGGCTCCTCGACGATGGGGAAGCAATAGTGTGATAGAACCGCCTAAAATAACACATTTACAGAGGCATTTGTCTTCCCTAGACACTAAGCACCCCAAAGGTGAGCTACACCAGACAGTTCTGTCGAGCACACCCTAAGGGAGAACCCGAAAATTTATATTTTTCCATCAGAATCACAAATGAGAGAATAAAGTTTACAACATTCTTAAGTCATTTTTACATCACTTTTCATGCAACCTCAGAGTATAATATTTATGGTTTAAGACAACAGAATATAGCCATGTTATCAGAGTTTCAGCAGAAATAAAACCATTTAACAATAAGTTAAACATTAACATGATGATCCATTATATACATCTGTTGACACTGTTTTTTGCACATGTCAAAATAATCGGAGTGGACCAATCGGCAAGGGGAAAGTTATTGAATACTTTGATAGCCAATGAAAGCCAGTTTGTAAAAATGGTTGCCGATAGTTGGTGATGATTGATGGAAAGGTTGATTTGGACTCGGGCGTTGCCGATGAGGTTGGAGGAGTTGTTGTCGATGCCGATGAAGGAAGACTTGAAGACTACTGCCGATGAAGCAGGGAGTATGCCGATGAAGGAAGACTTGAAGACTACTGCCGATGAAGCAGGGAGTATGCCGATGAAGGAAGACTTGAAGCCTGCTGCCGATGAAATAGGGAGTATGCCGATGGGAAGGAGGACAGTGAGATTTCCATCGTAATTAAGGCGGACAGGGAAATAGATAGGAGTTGGTTTCCTTTTCTGTATTTGTTAGGTTATGATTCGTGTAAGAGTCACGTGTTTCCTTAGATACGGGATTGGTGTCCTAGTTGTGTTTGGTTGTGTCTCTTTAGATCAGGGTATAAATATGGAGTAAAGGGCAATGTAATAGATAACATCAATCAATATCAAAACCAACTTTTACTCCTATTTACATCTACTTTTCGGCGACTTCGTCAATTTGCATATTTTTCTTTTTTACGAGTTCTCATTGATTCGGCGAGCTGCATCGCTTCAGTGCGATCTTCGGCGATTCTCGAGTTCCGCGTGAGCACCTCTTGGCCGTGACTTCCGGGCGTATCGCTGTTGTCAGGACCAAAGTGTTCGTTTCTTCATCCTTGTCGATTAGCAGGTCAAATCGACTGGCATGCTTTGGATATCGATTCGGGTATTAGCCCTTTGTGTTTGCAGATCACTTTTGCATCAACACATCTTTTGGCACGCTCGGTGGGACACTTCAACCAATATGTTCAACTCCGAGATCGATCCAGGGAACATTATCGCAGTATCAGAAGAAGATCTCAAGGAAGAACAGAGGCAGGCTATGGAAAAGGCTGTAGAAGAATACAAGCAGCTTTGTCTGAGATCGTTTAGCTTGAACAAGAGTGGACAAGTCATCCAGAAGCAAGATTTGCCGTTGCCTCGGCAGGTTACCTTTGACTCCAATCCTGGTAAACTTCAAGAGATGGTTAATTCTGCAGTAAATCATGCTTTAATTAATCATTCCAATGTGCTGTCCAATACTGTTCATAATGCTGTGGTTCGAACTCTCAAAGAAGGACAAGCGGCACCACATTACGTTGGGCCTGCCTATCATCAACCAGAGCCGGCATCTGTCAAAACTCCATCGGCTCCTTCGGCCGTTGTGGGTACAGAAGTTACTTCCCCTCCAGTATTGGCAAGTTCACCTAATATACAATCTACACCATACAATCAGATCAGGTGTTACCAGGAGGGCGAGTTCAACTTAATACAGATCTATCGGCATCAGCTATGTCAGGTCCTGTGTCTCAGAATAACCAGATTCCTACTAATTGGTGGGGATATGGCATGCCTCCAGAGTCATCTGCTTTCAATCCTAGATTACCTCAAGTATTTGATGCAGCAGCAAGAGCGCCTATATCATCGGCCGTTTCGCCGATGGCTCAAGTGCCTCAATATGCCGCAACTACTTCTGTACAACCAACTCCAGGAGGTTTCCAGATGCCTATGATTCAAACATTCAATTCAAGTCCATCGGCGAGCGTACTGCCGATGCAGCAGAAAGCCCCTGCTATGAGTCAAACTGGGGTTCAGTTCATGCCTCAAACCAGTTATAATTATCCAACAATATTCAGCAAATTACCAGCCATCGCAGGTTGCAGGGATTCAACAAGGTCATATGCAAGCTGGTTTCCAGAATCAAGCATCGGCAGCCCAGCCGATGAATCCTTTCCAACAGGTTAATGGACCACAAGTAGCGGCAAATATGCCGATTGCTGGAGATCGTGGGCCACAAAGATATGTGGAAGGATGTCAGCAGGCACCTCCTGTAGAAATTCAACCAGTTCGTCAGCAGGAGGCTGATGCTTTTTGGGCCGATAAGATAGCAGAGATTATGAAGGATCAGTTTGGGATAAAGCCCAAGGTCAATACTTATTCTTATCGGACCCCATACCCTCCTGCATACGATTTAATTCCTCTCCCAAATCGGTACAAGGTACCGGATTTCACTAAATTCTCTGGGCAAGATGATACATCGACAATGGAACATGTCAATCGCTTCATTATTCAATGTGGAGAGGCAGCTAACAGAGATGAATTAAGAGTTCGATTATTTTCATCATCTTTGTCTGGATCAGCATTTACATGGTTCATTTCATTGCCACCAAATTCTATTATTACTTGGGTTGATCTAGAAAAACAATTCCACAAGTATTTCTTTGCTGGAATCCATGAAAAGAAGCTTACCGATTTAGTAAAATTGAGACAGCGTAATGATGAATCGGTAGAGAGCTTTGTACAAAGGCTACGAGATGTAAAAAATAAGTGCTACAGCCTGGTGCTGGATGATCGGCAGCTTGCCGATTTGGCTTTCCAGGGGTTATTGCCACATCTTAAGGACAGATATGCTTCTCAGGAATTTGAAAGCCTCAGTCATCTTGTGCAAAGGATTTCTGATCAAGATACTAGGGTTTTTGAACCTAAAAAGAACTGGAGTAAAAAGGTATCATTTGTTGAAGATGTAGGAGATTCTGACTCTGATGAAGAACCAGTTATCGGCTTAGCTGAGTGGGTTAAGAATAAAAAGCCGATATCATGTCCCTTTGGTCAAAAAGAGCCAGAAAAGTTTACCTTTGATATCACCAAGGCCGATAAAATATTTGATCTTCTGCTTCAAGAGGGCCAAATTAAGCTGTCACCTAATCACGTGATCCCATCGGCAGAAGAGTTGAAGAAGATTTTGTACTGCAAGTGGCACAATGCAACTTCACACAGTACAAATGAGTGCAAGGTATTCAGGCAACAGTTACAGTCGGCTATTGAATCTGGGAGAATTAAGTTTGGTACTTCCAAGACCCAGAAGCCGATGAAAATTGATCAACACCCTTTTCCAGCAAATATGTTGGATGCCAAAGGAAAGACCAAGGTATTGACATCAGAGGCTGCTGAGAAAAACGCGTCAGTAGACCCCCAACATCGGATAACTACCGATGATGCAAAGAGTAAGGGTTTGCTAGGGGAAAGCAGTAGTTCCAAAAAACCTCCTCGACCTGGCATTGTGATTACTCATCGAAGGCAGCAGGAGGGTTGGCGTCAACGTAATGACCGATATCGGCAACAGCAAGAAATGAGACGTCAGGAAGAGTGGAATCGACATAAAGATCATTGGAGATGTCCGTTCTTCATCCATTGCTGGGAAGAAGGTATTAAATTGCCAACTGTTGAAAATTGCCCTGAGTGTAATGGTTATTACGGAGTCAATCGTTCAGAAAGGAGGTTTCAACGTGGTAATCAGGGATTGTCTATCAACGAGCCGATCAGAGGCAGGGCATCAGTGCATGATCGGCTGGGGGGCAGACTTAGTGTACATGAGAGGCTTGGTAAACGCGCTGGATATTTTCCAAGAAATCAAGAGGAGCTTGAGGAGATGGCAAACGCAAGAGTTCCCGATGAGGAGATATTCTACAGGGACCCTAATATACGTCGCGTAGAACTAACTAGGACTTGTTATCAGCCGGTTTGGAAAACCAAGTTTCCTCGATGGTGCCCAGAGGGTCTGACAAAGACGCAGAGGAGGAGGATGCAACGTGAGCGTCAGGAGGATTTATACCAGGAGGAAAATTCCTCCAATGAAAGGCCTGGTCATCAGCAGTGGCAGGTAAAACACAAAAATAAGGGTCCATCGGCAGATGTTAATATGGTATTCATGTTGCCGATGGAGTTTCTGGCACTATCTGATAATGAGGAAGAAGTTGTTTTCTCTGATCAAGTAGCTCAGCTAACGCTAGATCCAATGATGGCTGTTTTTGAGAAACCTACCGATGACGAGAGACAGCATCTTAAGGCTTTATTTGTGAAGGGCAGAGTTGATGGGCAGCCTGTGTCTAAGGTACTTATTGATGGAGGGGCTGCGATTAATATTATGCCTTACGTGATGTATCGGAAACTTGGTAAGGGAGAGCAAGACTTGACCAAAACCGATATGATGTTGAAAGATTTTGAAGGCAATGTGTCACCGGCTAAAGGGGCAGTATGCGTTGAATTGACCATCGGCAGCAAAACCTTGCCAACGACGTTCTTTGTTATCAACGGCAAGGGTGCATATAATCTGCTTCTAGGGAGGGATTGGATTCATGCTAATTGTTGTGTTCCTTCTACAATGCATCAATGCCTCGTACAATGGATTGGGGATAAGATTGAAGTCGTCCCTGGTGATTCTTCTTATATCATCGCATCGGCAGAATCAGATACTTATGAGCGAACTAAATGCATATCAGGAGAAGCTTGGGAAAAAGAGTTCCTTAGAGTTGCTGATTATGAAATTCCACCGATCCAAGCAGTCGGTTCTGAAGAGGAGTTTTAATGGATAGGTTTGCCGATGATGGAAAATTAGGTCAAGGGTTCACATCGGCAGATGATTTAGTAGAAGTAGATATCGGTGATGGTGATAGGTCGAGGCCTACTTTTATTAGTGCTAAGTTAGATTCTAAGTGTAAGCAGCGAATAACAGATTTGTTAAAAGAATATAAAGATTGTTTTGCTTGGGATTATACTGAGATGCCCGGGTTAGACCGATCGATAGTTGAACATCGGTTACCTATCAAATCTGGATTTCGGCCACATCAGCAGCCAGCGCGCCGATGCAACCCTAATGTACTTCCTGACATTAAGGCCGAAATAACTAAATTAATTGAAGCAAAGTTTATTCGGCAATGTCGATACGCAGAGTGGATCTCTAATGTGGTTCCTGTTTATAAGAAAAATGGAAAACTTCGTGTTTGTATTGATTTCAGGAATCTCAACAAAGCCACACCGATGGATGGCTATCCAATGCCGATTGCTGATTTGTTGATTGATGCTGCGGCTGGACATCAAATTATCAGCTTCATGGATGGTAATGCAGGTTACAATCAAATATTCATGGCTGAGGAAGATATTCCCAAGACTGCTTTTAGATGTCCAGGACATGTGGGGTTGTTCGAGTGGATAGTCATGACGTTTGGTTTGAAAAATGCCGGTGCTACTTATCAACGGGCTATGAACTTTATTTTTCATGAGTACATCGGCACATTAGTGGAGATCTACATTGATGATGTAGTAATTAAGTCTGGAGATATCACAGCACATTTAGCCGATCTGCGAAAGATATTGGAGTGCACAAGGAAGCATGGATTGAAGATGAATCCTAATAAATGTGCATTCGGTGTATCGGCAGGACAATTCTTGGGTTTTATGGTGCATCAGCGGGGCATTGAAATCAGTAGGAAGTCTATTGATGCAATTAACAAGGTAATTGCTCCTGCCAATAAGACTGAATTACAATCTTTGGTCGGTAAGATTAATTTCATTAGAAGATTCATATCTAATCTGTCGGGTAAGATCAAGGCGTTCAGCCCACTACTTAGATTGAAAGCTGATCAGGAATTTGTATGGGGAGTTGAACAGCAATTAGCCCTTGATGAAATTAAGAAATATTTATCAAATCCTCCAGTGCTAGTTCCACCTCAACATGGGAAGCCTTTTAGGTTATATTTGTCAGCTGATGATGCAGTTATCGGTTCAGCTCTTATTCAAGAATTTGAAGGGAAAGAACGTGTTATTTATTATTTGAGCAGAAGATTAGTGGATACTGAGACGAGGTATTCGGCTATCGAGAAATTGTGTCTGTGCTTATACTTTTCTTGTATTAAATTAAGGCATTATTTGTTATCTGCCGAATGTACGGTCATATGCAAAGACGATGTGGTCAAGTATATGCTGTCGATGCCGATATTAAGTGGTAGAATCGGCAAGTGGATTTTAGCATTATCAGAATTTGAACTACGCTACAAATCAGCTAAGGCAGTTAAAGGGCAAGTGATGGCTGATTTCGTCACTCAGCATTGTAACACGGTGGATTCTCTGGGGATTGCTCCCTGGACACTTTTCTTCGATGGGTCCACATGTGGTGAAGGGGCAGGTATCGGCATTGTGTTAATTTCACCTCAAGGAAAGAAGTATGAGTTTTCATTGCCGATTGTTGCTACAGCGACAAATAATCAAGCTGAATACCAAGCCTTGATAAAGGGGTTAGAATTGCTGAAGGAGATACATGCCGATGTTGTTGAAATTTTTGGTGACTCTATGCTAGTTATAAATCAATTGGCTGGAACTTATGAATGCCGAAGTGAGGCCTTGATTTCGTATTATGAAAGGTGTTTGCAATTATTGAAAGGATTTAGAGATTTTCGTCTTGAGCATATCTCTCGATTGCATAATGAGGAAGCTAATCGACTAGCTCAGCATGCTTCAGGGTATCAGACCTATTCAGGAAGTGCTAACATCGGCAGTTGATACCGATGACTGGAGGAAAGAGATTGTCGATTATTTAAAGGATCCAGGTAGAAAGGTTAAGAGACGTATAAGGTTCCAAGCTACCAAATATGTGCTCCTCGATGATGAATTATATTATCGAACTATAGATGGAGTTTTACTCAGATGTGTTAGCAATGATGAATCGAAAAGCTTGATGGGTGAAATTCATGAAGGAGTATGTGGGGCACATCAATCGGCTTTCAAGATGAAATGGATGATCAGAAGGAATGGGTACTATTGGCCGACTATTCTTGAAGATTGTTTTAAATATTTTAAGGGATGCCAGGGGTGTCAAAAGTTTGGTAATATTCAAAGAGCGCCTGCATCGGCTATGAATCCTATAATCAAACCATGGCCGTTCCGGGGATGGGCTATTGATCTCATTGGTCAGATTTATCCGCCATCGAGTAAAGGACATAAATTTATTCTGGTTGCTACCGATTATTTCACAAAGTGGGTTGAGGCAATTCCTCTAAAAAAGGTTACATCGGTCAATATGATTGATTTTGTGAAAGAGCATATTGTTTACCGATTTGGTATTCCTCAGACTATCACTACCGATCAGGGTACTATGTTTACATCGGGAGAATTTGATGAGTTTGCTGTAGGTATGGGAATTAAAATTTTAAATTCTTCTCCATATTATGCTCAAGCTAATGGTCAAGCTGAGGCTTCTAACAAAGGGATCATCAAACTTATTAAGCGCAAAATTGAAGAAAATCCTAGGAGGTGGCATACAGTATTAAATGAAGCCTTGTGGTCATATCGGATGTCATGCCATGGTGCAACCAAAGTAACGCCTTATCAGTTAGTATATGGACACGATGCAGTGTTGCCTTGGGAAATTAAGGTTGGCTCTAGACGAATACGTTCTCAAAATCAGCTGACAGCCGATGAGTATAATACTCTTATGAAAGATGAGTTGGAAGATGTGGCAGGTCATCGGTTAAGGGCTTTAGTTAGTATTGAAGAAAATAAGAAAAGAGTAGCTAGATGGTATGACAAGAAGGTGAAAGTAAAAGAGTTTGCCGATGGAGATCTGGTCTGGAAATTGGTTTTACCGATTGGGACTAAAAGTTCAAAGTTTGGAAAGTGGTCTCCTAATTGGGAAGGTCCATATCGGATAAATCAGTCTATTCCTGGTAATGCCTATATTTTAGAAACCCTCGAAGGGGTTGTGTTTCCCAGAGCGTTAAATGGAAAATATTTAAAGAAATATTACCCTAGTATATGGACAGATGCATAAAAGTATAAGTGCCGATAACAGTACTATCGGCTAGAATTATGCAAGGGTATCAATGTCTCATAAAGTGCCGATACAATAAATAAGATTACACGTTCAGCAAGGATTGGATAGCTAATATCGCACGCAGGCGAATCTGGTCAGCTTCTTCCATTTCTTTGATATCGTCATCGGCAGCACCTTCCACAGGCTTGAGTTTCTTCTTCATGGCTAAAGCTTTGCGAGCTTGGATATCTCTTTCTTGCTGAAGGGCTTTGACGGCATTGGGTAGCTGGCTTTCTTCTTGTTGAGCATGAGTTAAGGCTGCATCGATTTCTTTCAATTCGGCCAATAGAGCTGCCTTCCTTGCCGATAGATCCAAGATTTTCTGCTTAAGTGCAGCACCCGAAGTCTGCAAGTTGACGATGCCCTTGTGCTTCTCATCAGCGATTTGTTTCAGTTGTAGCATCTCCTCTTTAAGTTGAGCTTGAGCTGCTCTATCGGCAATGCGCTGAGCAGCCCGTTGATATTGCAGTTGACGACTTTCTAAGTGAGCTGCTGGGAAGAGTATTTCTTCAACATCGGCAGGGACCTGGCCGCGAATTGTTTTGAAAATTGCCTTTGCGGGGTCCGAATCATCTACCAGTTGGGCGGTACCTTGCTGTAGCAAATTCAGGAGGGTTTCCAACTTAGATTTAGTCTCTGCCGATATTGTTCCCAGTGCAAGGGAAGAACTTGTTTCCTCTCCATCGTCGTCAGAAATGTCAATAGCAAAGGAAAACAGGCTGTTCGGGGAATCTTGTTCCTGAGAGAAAGACAAGGAAATCAATCAGGGGTAAGTATGAGTATTGTAAAATCAGATAGGTTGATCGGTCTACCTGTTTCAAGGCAATTTCCTGTGCTTGACTGGAGGAAGCAACCTGGAGTATGTCGTGTGGATCGGCTGAGCTTGCCGATGGGATATCTTCTGTGACTTCATCGGTGGTGGGCTCTTGAGGTATGATGACCGATGACATTGGGGCAGATGCAGGGATCGGCATAGACCTTTGTCGTTTTGGCTGTGCTTCAGTATCTGTTGAAGCTTTGCGCTTTGCTTGGACATCGGCAATGATTGGCTGGGGGGCATCAACACTTGTTGGTTGTGAAGCTTGGGCATCTGGTACGTTTGCCGATGTGCCCAGTTGTTGCTGCAAAACAAGTGTGAGATATGATATTTAACAGATAAAATGTAAAGTCAAGAAGCTACCTCTGAAGGAGTGGTGCTTGATATCGGCGGAATTGCCGATGACGATCCCGTAGCAGCTCTTACCCCCTAATGATTAAGGTTAATGTAGTTTGTGATCGGCATAAGTGAAAATAAAATAAAATAAACAAGGTTGTTACCTTAAAGGCTTTGACCAAGGTTGTAGCAGCGGCCGATGGGGTAGCCCTGGATGTAGCCAATTTGGACTTAGAAGTGATGGTCTTAGTACGAATCTTCTGGTGGGTCAAAGCGGCTAAGGTGGGAGCGTTGTAGCCGATCGGCGATGTTGGGGAAATAGGCCGGAGGTTGAAGGGTTTCCCACTTTTGCTCACCGATGGTGCTGGGTTGTTAACCTGTTACAAGGGAATCAGTTACTAATAAATGAAAAGAAAAGCAGAAGGGAGTTCAAGGAAACTTACCGCGTCGTCAGGGATGGCATATTCAGAATCGATCATGTGCCGATATGTGTGAGCAGAAGTCGCGAACAGTTGCTCTTTCCACTCTCGCCACCATTGCTTGTATGACTCGGTGATGAAAGATATTGGTGTCCAGGTGGATATATCAACATCTGTGGTATCGGCATCAGGAGAAAGTTGTACTACCTTGTTCCAGTCTGTTCCGCAGGTGATTGTTTCCCTGGGTTTGATCACATCGGCAAAGCAGAGTTTGATTGGCAGTTGCCCAAAAGCCAATTGGCGGGATACTGCCGATGGGTTGTAAAATTCATATGTAATGTTGGTGTTTTTCCCGCTGCCGAATGTGTTTACTGGAATTGCCCTGGGAGTGATGATAGCCATCATGAGCTCATTATCTTGATTCAGAGTGTCATCGGCAAAGTTGAAAAGAAGGGGGAATCTGTTTTCTTCGTCGATGTAAGGCACCCAGGCCCTATGATCACGAGAAAGGCCATTATAGAAGCTTTGAAAGAATCTGCCGATTTGGTCTTCGTTGGCTTCTGTTCCAGGAAGGACAATTATGGCTTCACCAAAATTGAGGGGTGAGCGTGTTGCCGATTCATCATCCCCGAGCACATAATCTTCAGCAATTTCTCGTGGGAATTGTTGAGCAAAAAAGTCCCATTGCAAACGTTTGTGCATATGGGCATTCAGCCACATGTTGATGAACCACCACGGGCCTCCCAGGTTGCCGATGGGTTCGCCAAGCAGGAGTTTCTGAGACACTTGGTGAAGAAGATGATAAGTAGAGCTCAGAAGGTATCGGCCAAGAGGAAACCTTACGCCATTAGCCAGAAGTTCAGCTGCAGGGAGGAAGGCGTTGGTTGGTCCTACTGATCGACCACAGAAGATAAATTTTTCTAACCACATATTCAGGAATGTGGCATGTTCCCTCTGGCTAGGTGTCCCGGTTTTCTGGTATTCTTGAATATATCCTGTCCAACCGCCGATGTTACGGGTATTCACTCTATATTCAGGCTTTCTACCATAGATGGAGCCTTCATCGGCAGTTGAGATGTCCAAGCCAGTAAGCATGTGGACATCGGCAAGGGTAGGGGTAGCTGGGCCATGTCCAAACATAAAAGTATTGGTCGTATCTGACCAGAAATAAGCAGCTGCAATTATCATTGATTCATTTTTCTGCATATCGGCAATAGAGAGCCTGATACATTGGTCTAACTTTCGCTCTGCCCAGTATACTTGCATCGATCTATTGACCCTCAAATACCAATCTTTCCACCCTTTGGTGGTTTTGGGCCAAGATCGGAATGTGTCTTTCCACAAGTTCAGAGAGAAATTTTGGGCTCTAAAGGGGATTCTGTTAACCTCTGCGTTGATCAGATCGGTTGGATCTGGGTTGCCCATTGGTCCAAGGCATTGGACGTGTGGCTGATCGGTTGGGATAACTAATTTGTTGCGCAGTTCCTAAGGTTATGGAATCCAGAAGACAGAAGAAAAGAAAAATCACCAACTGAATAAATTTGCAAAAAGATCAAAGTAAAAGGTAATGGAAGTGGAGCGAACCGCGGGGACGTCGAAGTTGATGGCCATTGTCTTGAGGAAGGTGGAGATACGAGCCGGGGACTTGAAGTTAGCGCCGGAGAAGGGTTCTGGTTGGTTGAGGTCGCGCGGTTGTTCGTCGGAGTCGCCGCCGGAGAGAGAGAATGCCAAGGATTGGAGGCTGAAGATAGAAAATGAGGGTTCTGGAGAAATCTATTTATAAGCCGGCCAGGATAAGGGTATTTTGGACTTATCTCTATGACGCGCGCATATAGGTCAAGGCGGTGCAGGGGGATATGGTAACTATTCGCGCGATAATCAGGGGATTGTACAGATGAGTTAATAACAAGCAATCATGACTTGGAAGGGATATTGATACATGATATTTTAATTCTTAAAATGGCAGCATTATCATGTTAGGATCTTGCCGATGGGTTATTATTTTGGTATCTCAATCAAGGCAAGAGTGGTTGGCGATTGTGCGATATTTACTGAGGTGCGTGGATCAAGATTAGATTTGATTGGATTTGATAACAAATCAAGTTTTGGCTTGGAGAATGAGTTACGGTAATTGGGCAAAGGCAAGCGTTATCTGGAGTAAATTTCAGGAGCATTAATGGTTTTATACTCCGAAATTGGGGGGCATGTGTTGACACCGTTTTTTGCACATGTCAAAATAATCGGAGTGGACCAATCGGCAAGGGGAAAGTTATTGAATACTTTGATAGCCAATGAAAGCCAGTTTGTAAAAATGGTTGCCGATAGTTGGTGATGATTGATGGAAAGGTTGATTTGGACTCGGGCGTTGCCGATGAGGTTGGAGGAGTTGTTGTCGATGCCGATGAAGGAAGACTTGAAGACTACTGCCGATGAAGCAGGGAGTATGCCGATGAAGGAAGACTTGAAGACTACTGCCGATGAAGCAGGGAGTATGCCGATGAAGGAAGACTTGAAGCCTGCTGCCGATGAAATAGGGAGTATGCCGATGGGAAGGAGGACAGTGAGATTTCCATCGTAATTAAGGCGGACAGGGAAATAGATAGGAGTTGGTTTCCTTTTCTGTATTTGTTAGGTTATGATTCGTGTAAGAGTCACGTGTTTCCTTAGATACGGGATTGGTGTCCTAGTTGTGTTTGGTTGTGTCTCTTTAGATCAGGGTATAAATATGGAGTAAAGGGCAATGTAATAGATAACATCAATCAATATCAAAACCAACTTTTACTCCTATTTACATCTACTTTTCGGCGACTTCGTCAATTTGCATATTTTTCTTTTTACGAGTTCTCATTGATTCGGCGAGCTGCATCGCTTCAGTGCGATCTTCGGCGATTCTCGAGTTCCGCGTGAGCACCTCTTGGCCGTGACTTCCGGGCGTATCGCTGTTGTCAGGACCAAAGTGTTCGTTTCTTCATCCTTGTCGATTAGCAGGTCAAATCGACTGGCACGCTTTGGATATCGATTCGGGTATTAGCCCTTTGTGTTTGCAGATCACTTTTGCATCAACAACATCATAAGAGGTTATAAGTTTTCTATTGTAAAACATTTTGGTTGGATGTTTCAAATAAACTCTATGTCCGCAACATTAAGGAAATCCTCGCTGAGCCTACCAGGAGGTTTTCATATACAAGTGTCAGCTCCATATGTTTCTGTCACCTACAACAGGGTAGAACAAACCCTGAGTACTCAATTGTACTCTGCAAGACTTACCCGTCAGGAGGAAAGAAAAGACTCTAAGGATATGCAATGCTATCTGGCTTGTGGGTTTATTGCATCTGTAGGAAGCATTACTAAGCGTGTATTCTTATATTCAATTTTATTAGCAGACATCATTAGTTCATTAACTAATCATTCTAGGTAAGCACCTATGCTACTTTCAATCAGGTGGTAAGCAACCATGACCATTTTACCATCTTTCATCTTCTAGTTCTTACTACGGTGCTAGATTGTAGAGAACCCATACCGGATTACCCAACGATTCATGAATCAAAGTGCCCAGCTAGGTACCCTGAAACACACACCTCGCTTGTACCCTAGGCACAAGTAGGACCAACCCATCACTCTCCTATCAAGGGGTCCAGGTCCCTGTCCAAACTTAGACTCCAAGCCCCCACACCTAAGTCCTGGACTCAGTGTGGTGCTTAGACCTCCACCATCCCTACCTTCAATCAGTCGGTCTAAAAGAGCCGGAATCCACGACAAGATAGCAACGAGCATTTCTTGCTCCCATAAATAAGTATGTGCTTAGGATAATAAGCCTGTGACCTGACTAGAATCCAATGCAACGACCGGTCCTTAATCAACGCAGGCGGAACAAATGCAACCCGAGCCTCACACGAATGCCTAACCAAGTCTAGATCCAAAGTACATTTCCGCCCGCTTTCCAATTATCATTCATATATATTCCATGTGACAATAATATAATAATAACAATAATATCTTTCCTATCTCTCGCGAGTGTACAAGGCAATCACTCGACTTCTACCAAAGTCCTGTAGCATAACGAGCTAGCTCTATGACTAACGTACTAATGTCATGTATCCACGTTGTTAAGTGAGGCTCGTTTCCGGAAAATGTTTTCGTTCTATAAACCCCCTAATTATTTTGATATTTGATTGATTAAATATATATTTTCTTAGTGGGGCTCATTTAGTTACCTTAACAACTAATCCCTATTGAGCTACAAAAATTACAGTGAGCACCTAATAATGTTAGAAATCTACTGTAAAAATTTCAAAGCCCACACTACTACCCATTCATCACAATAATTCCTACAAGTTTATGCTTTAACAATATTAAGCATCTTCGAATTAATTAGATTACTCTTGAAAATTCTATGAAACTATGTGAATAAAATACACTAGAAGATAGATCATGATTTTAGGAACCTAACAAAATAAGTTTTACAATTTTTGGTTAGCTACACAAATTGGTATTGAATTTACAAGTTTGGCTTAGAAACTAAATTAGCAAATACATGGAAAAAGAAAAGGGCCGACCTTAACCCATCTGGCCTACTGGCCCAGCGTAGGGCGCGGGCGAGTGCGCGCCGCGACGGCCCAAAATGACCCAAGGTGGGGGAAAGCTCGCGCGCGTGGCACTTTGCAAAAGAGGACTCGATTTTTAGGATAATTAGGCAGAGCGATAGAGTAGTATTACTGCAGACTCACATTTTGTATTAAAGTCCCTGGAATGTCTTGCCTTCACAACGGGGCGGTCCTCGGCGCGCCCACATGCGGCGGCGATAGCGGTTACACCGGACGCGCTAGACCTACTACGACGGTACTAATGGATCGACCACCATCTATGACTAAACCCGCAGCGATGAGCGTCGGTTGGGCACTCGACGATGCCCTGTCGTAGTCTGTCGCGGTGGGTGGCGAACCACATCGGCGACGAACCTGTTCCGACAAAACTGCGCGCTGATGATATGGTAGAGCTTGCAAGTGAGCAACAAGGACTTACCCCGAAGCCAGCCGAGCACCCACTTGAAAGGGGAAAGTAAGAAAAAACCCTGGTCACATGCGCCCACACCACGTGGCGGCGCTCCGAGCACGGCACCAGCGCGTCACCACACTGACGATGAGCACCCTATCCAAAACAGCACGAGCATTGAGTTGAGGGAGTCAAGACGAGCACAGGGGCATGAGCAATTTAACTATCACCCTTCCTACTAGACGCACCTCCAAATCTACTGGTTCGGCGGCGTCCATGACCGACGGTGGGAAGAAATCAAAATTCGCGACAGACGACGACTGGACCTGGTGGGAATGGGGCGCCTAGCTAACTCCCTCTACTACACGCCGACGCCAGGAACTAGACTAGAAAACCTTGAGCCGGTGAATAAGAAAGGGGAAAGGAGAAAACGGTGCACTGCCACCACCACGGCGCGAAGAGCAGCCTAGGCCGAGGCGACCCGACCAAGACTGATAAGGCATGGCGGCATGTGGCACAGTCACCCGAGGGAGGACAAGGATCGCGCTGCCTAGTGCTCGCGAGGAGCCTTTAGATAGTACTTGCTCAGCCATGTGCACGCGGCAGCGTGGCCCCGCGACGCAGCAAGGCGTGTCACGACGCCGAGAGTAAGGCGGGGTAGGTGGATTGAGTGGTGGAGAGCGAGCGCTGTAGTGACCGAACGGCAATGGACAAGGCACCTCCCTATACGCGCGCACGGACGGCATTACGGTTTACATCAGCTCGCGCTCGGCGGAGAGCAGCTATGGCCACGCTAGGCCCGGTGGCAGCGGCGGCCGAGGGGAGTGCCGAGACCATCGGCCAGCAACAGGCGCCGCAGCCAGGGCTAGCCAAGGCACGACCACACCACGGCCAGACCGAGGGCAGCTCCCGCTAGCCTGTGGCCACGCGCGCGCGCCAACGCGGTGACCGCGCACTCCCGGCCGAACGGTCCGCCAGGGAGCTACGCACGAGTTTTAAAGCGAACGAAAAACTGTCAACGATCATGTTTGAGGCTCAATCAACTCTCCCATCCCTAGGCCCGTAGTACCAACATTCCAAAGAAACGATCGATACGTGAAGAGGATAACCAGAAGGGGAGATAGAAGCATGCCAATCTGGGTTCGTTGCTCTGAACGTTGGTTCGTGAACGAGCACCAGATCATAATTCGCAGCGCGTTCTTAGTGAAGTTCGAGCAATTTTTGCGAGAGTATCACAACACCTAACACGACTAATCTGCACTATGATGATGCGCTCACCTTGGGGCAACCAATAGTGCTCCAACATATAAAAATTGCTTAATCATTTTTGTTGGAATTTAAATATCGAAATGGCATCGTCGATTATTGTTACAGACTTAGAAAGGACGAGAGTCCCGCTTGAACTAAACAACCATTAACACCTTTTATTGAATTTTTAAAAGGTCGGAACTTCGTCAATTTCAACTAGACAACATGTCATGACCTAGTCCATACTTCGTACTAACTCAGTGGGAACAAAATATTAAAGCACTATTTAAGTATTTTGCTATACTATAATTCTTCAAAAAGGGCACTTTCTATTTATAAGCTATGTCATATTTTCATTTACAGAAACCATTTTTCATGTCCAAACATCTATAACAACTTGTCATATTTTTCTTATTAGAATTTCATAAACATGTTTACACATTAATTGATCTAACTCGCAATATCCCGTTCGCTTCTCTTCTCATAAAAATGAGACCTATAATTTAATTATCCTTTCTTGTGAGTTTTAAAATTTGTAACACATGAAAAACTTGTTTTAGTTAATTTCTTTTAGGCCTTAATCTAAGCACTAAGCAAGATCGTAACGTTACAAACGGACTCCACAGGAAAACAGAACTGGCAGCGACAAACAGAGGCTCCAGGCAGTGCGAGATGTAGCCGATGCGGTGCACGGACTCCCCTGGATCTAGCGCCTTCTTGTACTCAGTCCGATGTCTTCACCAAGTTAATGGAAACTTGCTCGCCCCACCTTAATCGGAGTAGATGTCGGGTTCGATTGTTGCATGGCCACGCGAGTCTTCGATCTGGGCTATTGGTCTTCGCACGACGACTTTAGTTCGGCAGCAAATCTCCGTGTTGACGTCGCAGGCAAGATGAAAGTCGATCTCGCCGGGACGTAAGTCTTCACCCCTACCTGGCACGTCACATGTTGACGAAATCTAGTCGGCAATCTACCAAGGGATATGCCCACGGTAGTACCTAGGGTTATACCTCCACAGCTGGGAGGTGAAAAAAGTAGCTTATCCTGATTCACTTCACGCATAGAATCACTATATGCAGTTCATCCAAAATCATAGTGGATCAATTTTAGTCAGAGAATCACTTCTCACATATATTCAACTTCCATGAAGAATTTGAAGCAGGAAGAGCCCTACCAAATCGGCCCTTAAATTTCGCTAATTTAGTTGGTGGATTTTTTCTTCTTTACATGGTATATATTAAAGATTATAAATTTTCATATGGATCTGGATGTACATATAAAAGTTATATATGAATCTAGATGTACAGAATTATAACTTCACAAACTTTTTATTTGGGACCATCTTAACGCCAGACTTCTATTATTTTTGTTTCAAGATGGGTTCAAACGATTTTGCCCCCAAATTGTTCATATCTTATCGAGCACTACAATCTCATAAACTTTTTTTTTCCATTAAACTTCACAAGGGCAAAATTCTCAGCGCGAAAGCAAAAATAGATGGATTGAGCGACCCGACATAAACGTGGATTTAGCCATCTTTCTACTATCTACTGGCTAGACCTCAACTTAGAGCAAAGCATGAACTTAGCTTCCTATCATCAATAAGATTGACTCGAACATGTGATTGGTGTGCTTGAGAAAACTTATGATTTTTAAGATATGCAGCATAGAAAAGGTAAGTTCCGCCATTTGAATGGTCAGAATAATCTCACCGTTTCAATCGGCAATCGGAGTATATTTCTGCTAATTTATTTGGGGCAATTATTTTTAGTAAAACAAATTAAAGAAAATTAAAAAAAAAACAAAACAGATTTCCTTGTTTTTTTTTGACAAGTCAGATTTCCTTGTTTTGGAGGAACCCTGGAGGATGCGTCCGACGGTGACCGCCTGCCGCCTCCCCGCTGTTTATCTTTGCTCATTGAGTCATTCCAGCCCACGCATCCTCGCGCTCCTCGGCATTCCGCCGAACACCTGTCTAGGCCTACCTCTTACCACCGCCTCCATGCCGCCAGCCAACCCCACGCCGCCCAAATGGCCGAAGACCCTCACCGCAGACCACCTCCACCGCCTAGTTCGGGCCGAACGGGACCCTCGCCGCGCCCTTGCGATCTTCGACGCTGCCACCGCCGCTTCCACTTCTGCGGCAGACCCCATCACCCCGTCTCCGGCCACCGTCTCTCTCCTTACCTCTCGCCTCGCCTCCGCCGGCCACCTCCCCCTCGCCACCTCCCTTCTCTCCCGCTCACGCGGGGTCTTCCCCTCCGTTGCCGCCCTCGAGCCTCCCTTCCTCGGCCTCCTCCGCGCCTTCTCCCGCACGCACCGCCCGCTCGCCGCTCTCCACCTCTTCCGCTCCGCCCCCTCCGACCTCGCCCTCCCCCACTCTGCTCGCTCTTACAACGCCGTCCTCGCCGCTCTCGTCGCGCACTCGCACCTCCCCCTGGCCCGCTCCCTACTCGCCGACATGCGCGCCGCCGGATTCGCCCCCACCGCTGCCACCTACAACGTCCTCCTCAAGGCCCACTGCTCCGACGCCGCCGCTCACATCAAAGACGCTCTCCGCCTTTTCCGGAACATCCCCAAGCCAGACGTCTGCTCCTACAACACCATCATCGACGGGCTCTGCCGCCGTGGCCGCCTGGCCGAGGCCCTCGAGATGTTCTCCGAGATGGTTGGGAAATGCATTGCACCTACCGTTGTTACTTATACCACTGTTATCCATTGGCTCGCAAGGGAGGGTTGCTTTGATGATGCGGTTAAAGATATTTGATGAAATGGGGAGGAGAGGGGTCTCGCCTAATCTGGTCACTTATAGTTCGCTGATTGATGGACTGTGCAAGGGTGGACGCGCCGCATCAGCGTTAGAATTGATGGATAGGATGATCAAGGAGAAGAAGCTGCCAAATACGATCACATATAGCTCGGTGATTGATGGACTCTGTAAGGAGCACATGCTGAGTGAGGCAATGGAGGTCTTGGACCGGATGCGACTACAGGGGCGGAAGCCTGATGCTGGGTTGTTTGGGAAGCTAATTGTTGGGCTATGTGATGCAGGAAGGGCTGTGGAGGCTGCAAATTACCTGGATGAGATGGTTCTTGCCGGTATTGAACCGAACCGGGTGACTTGGAGCTTGCATGCCAGGATAAACAATACCGTGCTGACAGCATTGTGTGCCAAGGGTGAACTTGGTAGGGCTTTTCAGGTCTACCAGAGCACAAGGACTCGCAGTATTTCTACCGACCCAACCACTTTCCATCTTCTTGTTGAGAGCTTCTCCAAAAAGAACATAGAAAAGGCTGCCCATGTTGTGCTTGACATGCTGTCAGAGAGATGCATCCCTGAGAGGGAGACATGGGATGCTATTATTAGTGGGTACTGGAGTAAGAAGAAGGTGAGGCAAGAAGCCGAGGAAATTTGGGACCGGCTAACTGTTAGTTGATTTGAGAGAAATTTGGCTCTATGCTGTGCTAGTACCTGGTGTCTCACCTAAACATCTTGGCCAGCTTACTCGTCAGGTATGATGTGATTATATCTCCCAATGTCCCTTCTGTATACTACAGACCTGCTTTCATAGAGTATTGGTGTGATTGTTTGATGTGGGTGTGGGGAGAGGCTTTTCCATTGCGAGAAAAGAAACAAAAGAAAGCCCCCTAATTCAAAGATCCAGAAGTAGGAACTTAATGTTCATGTTTTTAAGTAGAGGATACAGCTTAGCTTATAGCTCAAACTATTGCATACCAAAAGTAGTTAGATGTAACTATTGAGACATCCGTGCTAGACTGCTAGTAATATTGAGAACTTGAGATTTATAATTTATTGACCAAGTAAAATAGAGTTAAGTTATTGTTTGCTGTATGTGCTGGTTATGTTCCTCTGATGGATAGTTGTGTCTTGTGCTTGGTGTTATTCGACAATGGAATAGAAGGCATAAATGCTGTGTTGTCATGGTGCTACTTCTCTATTATTTGCTAGCTTATTCATAACTAGAAATGACAAAATATCTTTGTTCTGCACATATGCTCTCATTTTGCTTTCTAACAAAGGAAGAAAATATTGTCTAGATAAAACACAGAAAAAATATAATTGGTGTTTGTACTGGAAACAATTATAGTTTTGTTTAGGGTTCAGACTGGTCATTATCAACTTCTGTTTATGATGTCCCCATCTACTTAATTTATCATAAGATATAAAAATAACGTAACTGACACAAACAATCTTAAGACAACATGCATGCGATACTAATTGATCAAAACCAAAGTGAAGATTTTCATAATTGTACAGAATGCCAAAAGTTTTCATATAGTCCCCCTGACATGCAAAGCTAGTTTATTGCAACTTGCAATCACTCTGACCATTCATTCGCATTCCATTTGCATATCCTCAGTTGGAGGTGGCATACAATTGCTAACTCAAACTATTCAGGGGGGCGTACCCAGTGCAGAGAGCTCCCGCTGTGTGCGGGGTCTAGGGGAAGGGTGTTAGTGGCAAGCCTTATCCTCGCATGTGTAATGCGAGGAGACCGCGACTCGAACCCGGGACCTTCCGGTCACAGGCGGATAAGACTCTACCGCTTGCACCAGGCCCGCCCTTTCTAACTCAAACTATTCAACAGCAGAAATAACTATAAAATTAAATGATACGAGTTTTATTCAAGAAGTAATGTTTTAGTTTGCCAGGTTGTGATGGTCAACCAAACAGTTTCATGATTTTGTATGGGTGCCCTTTGTTCACAGTTGATACTACAAACATATCATATGTACCAGGCATCAATTTTGATTTCATATACAAAACCCATCTGTCAAATGTCACCATCAATTTCACTTTCGCCATTAAGTGAAACTCTTCCCAAAATATTATTGCTAGAGATAGATGTTTGTTGTAATGCTATACATCTCCAACCTACTCAAGTGGCTTACAAGTTACAACTAATTGATTCAGCAGGAACCACGGCAGACAAAAATTTGAAGACCCTATTATTGTGAAGAGAGTGTGGAGCAATGCTGTGGCTGAGTGGTAGGGAAGCTAACAAATAGCAGGCTTCCAATGATCCCAATGGCAACTGGTAATGCTGTGAGAAGTTGCTTTGTATCCTCGGATGGTGTTGGATAGAAGCAAGACACCACATTTTGGTCAAACAATGCGATTGCTACAAAAATCATAGCATAGCTGAAACAATGGCATGTACAAAGTCTAGACACCGCATCCTGAATCCTGCTGCTGCAAGTGGTTCAAGAGGAGCCCCACCATCAATGACCCACAATCCCCTGAATGTGGCAAACCCGTATCATACCTTCCCTTCCTCATCCCTGAAGCTATCTGTGAAGCTGAGAACAAAGCAGGACAATCCCCTCCTGTCATCATTCCGTTCATGTCACTGCAGTGGCCTTGTTTTGCCAGGGTGGGAGCCAGGATCTGGAAAGAAAGAACAGTGCCAGAAGGAAGGAGTTTGGCGAGGTGGGCAGTGCTCTGGTATGTTTGGCCTATTGCTTTTTGCATGGGGCTCATGTTGTTGTTTCCATCAGCTCTGTTTGACAAGAGAGGGCGTCTCTCATCGTGCTGCAACTCAGCGTCGAGGTGTGTAGCAGCCATTGTTGCTGGCCTCATTGTTTTTTTTTCCACCCTAACAAAGTTCAGGAGATCTAATGTCGGAGATTTGAGCAGAAGATGGGCGTTTCTGCCAATGGAAGGGGAGGGATCTGAAGGGGAGTAAGCTGTAGTCGTTTGCTGTTTGCTGCCATTCTAGATGCTCCTTCAATAAAAATAGGATCAAAACTGACACAAGCTGGGAGTTATATTTTTAGGTTTCTGGCTGAGACAAACATGAAGAATTTTGGTGCTGCAGTTTCTCTTTTGCGTTCCAGCTGTTTTAACGCACATTTGGGTAACAGAGGGAACAGTAACTAGTAGTGCTTGCTTATGTAAAGCGTGCGGTTACAGTATGGCCGTCCGCAAATTCATAATTATGGCCTATGGCTTTATTTTTCTTCTATGGGGATAATTGGACATGCCAAGAACTAGGAGATGGCTTCCTATTGCGACCAAAAGTCGGTGCCCCCGCTGATCTGTAAATTCTTTGACGATAACATGGTGTTATTTGGTAATAAAGAGAACATGGACGGGCTGTAGATGTGATCCTGACATCGCAATAGTATACTTGACAGCATGGTTTAACGACACTCCCCCCAACCCTGATTTTCTCTGTATCTGCTGGTGATTTTCTGTAACTCTGTGGAGCACGTTAACAACTACCCAACATTTGTGTTGTTCTTGTTTTCTCTAAATAGCTAAGCTGTGAAACTGACGAAGGAAGTACTCCCTCTGTTCAAAGATAAATGTATATTTCACTTCGAAGAGTCAAACTCTTTTCAGGTTTGACCACGTATAGAGAAAATAATATTAACATTTGTATTTTCAAATAAGCTTATCGAACCGAAGAGTCAAGCTCATTACACATGATAGATATTAGTATATTTATATATATATTTAGGTCACATTTTGAAAAGTTTGACTCCTTGAGGCATGTATTTATTTTACGACGGAGGGAGTAGCTAGCTTGCTATAAAATGATTAAAAAGGGAACCACGGAAGCTGAGACAGGGCTCAACAGTTATGGGCCGATCTGTTGATCAAAAGCCCAAGCCATGTGGCTATCTACTGATCATCTGAACATTTAACTTTTCCTTTTAGCAAATGATTAGAGATTTCATTAGCTGGGTTACAAGATGCAGAGAAAACAGAGGGGATGAGCTGGACGGTGGCCAAACCACCTAGCTCTTTTCTTTTTTCTTCTTATGTGGTCACATGTCCGGAATTCAGAGCATTGGCAGTCAGTCTCTAGCGTGTGCGGGCCAAATAGCCATCTGAACATAACTGATGCAAAGAGCATGTCACCTTGTCTTTGACAAGCTCCAGAAGAACAATGCAGGTAAGCATTGCTTCCATCCTCCATGAAAAAAAGACAAAGATCATATGCTTGCATGCATGTCTTGTGCATGGGACCATAAAGATCACGGGCACAATCCACTTTAGTCTCCGACAAGTAAATGCTTTTCTTAAGACAAAAACCTCCTGCAGTGGCCCCAGCTGCTCATCCCAGCATCTTTGCTGACGGCACCAAAGATACCAGCAGTCCAGCACACTGCGGCAGCATTCCATTAGCACTCGATCACCAGGAGTGTGGGGGAACATTGTAAAGTCGCCGAGAGACGACAGCGCACGGCTTTAATCATGTGGATCTTTCTTTCCATCCATCTTGCATCATTGCGTGATCATGTGTGTGCAGCAGTTGTCCTCAGTGTACATATAACTCTATAAAAGAAATACTATATGCCTAGATCTCCTAGTTAATTTGCCAACTCGGGAAAAACATTCATATGAGTTTTTAGTGGTAGGTTATTCACGAATGACCATATGTCAAGTTTAACTAGTTCTTTACACTCATTTTATTAGGAATATTCAGTGCAAACCATATCTTTGGTGCAATCGTGAAAACCCTTTGCAAAACCATATTTAGGAGTTTTCAAATAATTTGAAACTATGCACACCAATAATGGATCTGTAGATGTGCACTGTCACAAAATTTGAGATTCAAACTCATTTTGCAAAAATTCATATGAAAATAACAAATTTCATTTGCATATGCACTAGAGGACAAAATTCCTTTTGTGCTCTAGTGCATATGCAAATCAAATTTGTTATTTTCATATGAATTTTTAGAAAACGAGTTTGAATCTCGAATTTTGTCACAATGCATGTCTATAGATGCACTATCGGTATGCATAGTTTTAAGTTTTTTTGAAAACTCCTAAGTATGGTTTTAATGAGGTTTTCACGGATTGCACTAAAGATGTGATTTGCACTAAATATTTTGCATTTTATCAGCAGAGTTCAGAAGCAGTCCCAACTCCCAAGTACCTCTTTCACACGAAGCACCATCCTTGCGCTCTTTTAAGGCGGGCATGTCTTTGTCCACTTCGCAACGTAGCACATGAATGTCCCAAAACAGTAGTACATGTATCAATACTATATGAAATTTGTTAACAAGTCAATAGGCTTGTACAAGAAATTTGTCGATGATAACTATATGAAATGCATTCGATGCATATAGTGGAGACACATGGAGAGTACAAATTATAGTCAAAATAAATAAACAGTACTACTCGAAAAATGTTTTTAAGTAAAAAAAATCTAAATGTTGCAATTTTAAAATACATAACTACTAGCGCTATTTGCTTGGGCCACTTCCCTACTACTCTCTCCGTCCCCAAAACATGTAAATCTCATTTTTCAAGGCCACATTAGTGAAGATGTGAAATTACGCATGTGCCCCTGCTGTCTCCTTCTCAACACACACCTAGAACTAAAAAACCATCTAGAATCTTCACTGGAAGTGCAGAGTTAACATGTTTTTTAATTGCATATGTATTTTTTTATTGGTGGGTCCCACCATAAAGCTTACTCCCTCCGTCCCACAAAACATGTAATCCTGCAGTTCAAATCTTGTCCCAAAATTCATGTAATCCTAGAGTTCAGGTTATCTTTTCAGATGGTCCCCACCAATAAAAAACATTACACTTTTGGAAACCCATCCCATCCCTTATTGTACTTTGAAGGAACATTCTAGATTGCTCTTGAGTTCTAGCATATTAGAAGAAGGATATAGGAGGGGCACATTGAAAGGTCCCTAGTTTGGTTTTGGTAATTGAGTGACAACCTAGGTGGACTAATGTGTTTGAATGTGAGGTGATTAGTCCACAGGTACACTTGTATGAGCAACTCATGCCATGACGGTGAAGATGGCTTAGATATGTTGCAAAGCTCACATGTGATGAAGGAGCTGATTGCATATGAGACATGACATTGAGTCATGTGAGTAAGGTGGAGAAGATCAAGACAAGACTTGGCTTGATGGATCGGTTGCAAGTATGAAGGGCAAGTTGGGTGATACTTGGTGCCGATGGACCAAAGCAATGGTGAAGAGCAAGTGAAGTCAAGATCGATGAACCAATACGGTCATGTGATGATATGAAGTGGATGATATCATTTGTGATGGGTTGGTGCATGTGTTGCATCAATGATGGACGAGATGGAATGGAATGCGCAAGGCAAAGGTATATTTGTAGGGCATTTAATTTCACCGGTCATAGGTGTGTAGAGAAGTTTATGACCGGGTTTAGAATAGATGGCCGTATGAAGGGTCGAGATGGCAGACTAGAGGGGGGGTGAATAGTCTTTTCTAAAATTAATCACGTTGGCTAACCAAAATAAGTGCGGAATTAAAACTATTGGTCTAGCCAAGACAACACCCCTCTATATATGTTCTCTAGCACCTTCCAAAGATACTAATTATGCAACTAAGGTGCCGGGCTAGCTAGAGCTCTCCTAAACAATTCTAGGAGCAAGGTTACACAAACCTATGCCAATAGTATTTTAAGCAACAAGAGAGCTCCTACACATGCTAGTAAGCAAAAGCACAAAGCTAACAAAGCTCACTAGCAATGCTCAATAACAAGGCAACTAATGCCTAATTAGAGAGCGCAAATACTTAGCTACACAAACTAAGCAATGTGACTAACAAGGTTACACAAACCAAATTAGCCACGCACGGGAGCTACTTCTATGCTACACAAGCAAGAAGGTAATTAGCAAGCTACACAAGCTATCTAATTACAAGAGCAACTACACAAGCTTAATATGTATAAAAGTAATTGTAAGCTTGTGTAATGGGGATGCAAACCAACGGGAAGAACAAGGTTGACACGATGATTTTTCTCCTGAGGTTCACGTGTTTGCCAACACGCTAGTCCCCATTGTGTCGACCGCTCACTTGGTGGTTCGGCGGCTAATTAGCATCACCCGCTAAGCCCACATGTCGGGCGCCGCAAGAACCTACCCCTTGAGTGAGGGTAGCTCAATGACACGCTTTACTAGAGTTGCTCTTCGCGGCTCCCGCGGGACGAGCACAATGCCCCTCACAAGCACTTCTCTGGAGCGCCACACAAGCTTCTTGCGCGCTTCGACGGAGACCACCACCAAGCCGTCTAGGAGGTGGCAACCTCCAAGAGTAACAAGCACCACTGGCTTGCAACTCGATCACCTAGTGCCACTCGATGCAACCTCACGATGCAATCACACTAGAATCGCTCACTCACATAATCGGATGATCGCTATCAAGTATGTGTGAGATGGAGGGCTCCTAAGCACTCTCAAGCATGGACACAAAGTCCCCCAAGGTGCTCCCCTTCAGCCATGGCTGAAGGCCACTTCTATTTATAGCCCCAAGGGCTAAACTAGCCATTACCCCTTCACTGGGCAAAAATCGGGCCGACCGGACGCTCCGGTCGTGTTGACCGGACGCTGGACCTCAGCGTCCGGTCGCCCATAGATGGCCACGTGTCCCGACTCCAACGGTCACTTGACCTGACCAGACGCAGCAGCTTCAACTGACCGGACGCTGGACCCTCAGCGTCTGGTCGTTTCCAGTAAGCTCCCGAGCATGACTAGACGCGTTCGGTCGAACGCGATCGGACGCAGCACCAGCGTCCGGTCACTCTCCAGCTACTGCTACACTCCACGTCAGCGCGACCGGACACAGGTAGTCAGCGTCTGGTGTTTTTGGATCCAGCGTCTGGTCACTTGACCGACACTGGCATCTCCTCCATTCTATTCACTCTTGCTCAAGTGTGCTAACCACAAGAACTTACATCCGGCGCAATAGAAAATAGGCATTCCATTTTCCCGAAAGCGCCGAATCCCGCCCTGCAAACACCACTACCTTTGTAAATGTGCTAACACCACTAAGTGTACACCACCATGTATATGTGTGTTAGCTTTTCACAATCATTTCCCAAAGGATGTTAGCCACTCAACTTGCCACGCCACTCGATTCTAGCGACAATGCAAAGTTAGATCACTCGAGTGGCACTAGATGACCGATATACAAACAAGTTTGCCCCTCTTGATAGTACGGTCATCTATCCTAAACCCGGTCATAAACTTCTCTACACACCTATGATCGGTGAAATGAAATGCCCTAGGTTATACCTTTGCCTTGCGCATTCCATTCCATCTCCTCCAATATCGATGCAACACATGCACCAACATGATCAACAATGATATGATCCACTTCATATCATCACGTGATCATATTGGTTCATCGATCTTGACTTCACTTGCTCTTCACCATTGCCATCATCCATCGGCGCCAAGTCTTGCTCAAGCTTTACCGCCACACGGTCCATCACTCCAAAGCCTTTGACTTGCCCTTCATGCTTGCAACCGGTCCATCAAGCCAAGTCTTGTCTTGATCTTCTCCACCTTGATCACATGACTCAATGTCATGTCTCATGTGCATTTAAGCTCCTTCATCATCATATGTGTGAGCTTTGCAACATCTCCAAGCCATTTTCACCTTCATGGCATATGTTGCTCACACACATGTACCTGTGGACTAATCACCTGTGTATCTCACATAAACACAATTAGTCCACCTAAGTTGTCACTCAATTACCAAAACCAAACAAGGACCTTTCACCGTACTATCAAGAGAGACAAACTTATTTGCAAATCGATCATCTAGTGCCACTCGAGTGATCTAACTTTGCATCGTTGCTAGGATCGAGTGGTGTGGTGAATTGAGTGACTAATCCTTTGAAAAATATTTGTGAAATGTTAACACACTTGCACAAGGTGTTGTATACTTCGTGGTGTTGGCACATTTGCAAAGGAGAAGAAGTTGGAGTTGATTTGGATCAACTTGGAGAAGAAAAGGAGGAAAGTAGTGGGACCGGACTCTAGGTCTCGGTGCGACCGGACCCTGAGGGCACGAGTCCGATGCCAAAACCTGGGTCTCGGCCAGCCTTAGTGGCTTCACCGGACCCTAAGCGAAGAAGTGATCGGACCCACAGCCGCACATCTGGCCATCCAATGCAGATGAGGCGCAACAGCGAGGTTGCGATAGGACTCTGGCCAGGGGGGCACGACTAGATGTGCCGCTGGCACTGTTCCTCGGATGACACAACGAGGTGTGCACGACCGAACGCGGTGGTGAGTCTGGTCAGCTAGGACCAGACGCGTTGGGTCATTGAAAAGCGTCTCTAAAACATCTCTATTCGCGATCAGACTCTAGAGCGTGGTGCGTCTGGTCAGGGGACCGTCGGGTCCTGTTAGAAGGTGTTGAGCGCACGAGCGAGTTAGCTATTGGCGGTAATGACTACTTTCAAACGGTCGGGACACGTGGTTATCTAGGAGCGACCGGACGCGTCTAGTCAGTACCAACGTGTCCGGTTGATGAACAGAGTGCCCAATGAAAGGGTACAATGGCTCTATTTGCTTAGGGGCTATAAAATCAAGCACTAGCCGGCTTTGGGCTGGTTGCTGAGCACCCTTGAGCCTTGGTGGCTTATGTAGGAGTGCTTGGGAGCCCTCTAACTCACTTGTGCTTGCAAGAGTGCAAATCAATTGCGAGTGAGTGATTCTAGTGTGATTGCATCGTGAGGTTGTATCAAGTGGCATTAGGTGATCGAGTTGCAAGTCGGTGGTGCTTGTTACTCTTGGAGATCGCCACCTCCTAGACGGCTTGGTGGCATGATCTCCGTTGAAGCACGCAAGAAGCTTTGCGGTGCTCCGGAGAAGATTGTGAGAGGTGTTGTGCTTGCCCGCGGGTGCCTCGAAGAGCAACTCTAGTAGAGCGAGACGTGAAGGGCGACAAGTGGCCCCGCCAGGTCAAGTGCTAGAGCTTGTGGTAAGCACTTCACATGAGAGAGTGTGACTTGCGGGTCACCACTAGCAAGAGGACCGACGGCAACCTTGTAGCTTGTCTCAACGGGGATAAGCTTGGTGGCAACCAAGTGAACCTCAGGATAAAAATCACCATGTCAACCTTGCCCATTGGTTTGCAATTCCCTAACACAAGCTTGTATTTACTTCTATATATATATTATGCTTGTGTAGTTGCTCTTGTAATTAGTTAGCTTGTGTAGCTTGCTAGTTACCTTCTTGCTTGTGTACTCCCTTGTGTAACTAGTTTATTTTTGTAGTAAATTAGTTGCCTTGCTTAGTTTGTGTAGCTAAGTCATTTGAGCTCTCTAATTTGACTTGTGTAGCCTTGTTATTGAGCGTTGCTAGTGAGCTTAGGAGCGTTGTGCTTTTGCTACTAGCATGTGTAGGAGCTCCCTGATGCTTGAAGTACTAGTGGCATATGTTTATGTGACATTGCTCTTAGAATTGGTTAGGTGAGCTCTAGCTAGCCCGACACCTTAGTTGCTTGATTATGATCTTTTATAAGGTGTTTGAGAACTTAGATATAAGGGTGTAGTCTTGGCTAGACCGATAGTTTTAATTCCGTATTTGTTTCGGTTAGCTGACATATTTAGTTTTAGAAAGGACTATTCACCCCCTCTAGTCCGCCATCTCGACCCTACACACATGTGTAATTTCACACTTCCACTAAATTTGCCTTGAAAGTGAGATTTACATGTTTTGTGGGACGGAGGGAGTATCTCCAACCTAGATTTACATGTTTTTGGGACAAGATTTAAACAACAGGATCACATGCTTTTTGGGACGGAGGGAGTATCTCATTCCAATAGTGTTAAAAGATACCATCATATCAGCTGAGAAAGTCTATCTAGAAATTACAACAATACTTAGAAAAAAAATTAAAACATACCCCTTTGGATTTTATGATGGTATAAAAACATCGATAAACTAAAGCTTCCATGCATTAATAATAGTAAATTCAAAATAACAAAGTAATAAAAAATAACAACTCCGTGTTTCATGAGTTTGAAGAAAATGGACAAATAAAG
Organism: Miscanthus floridulus; assembly: GCF_019320115.1. Lineage (NCBI taxonomy): Eukaryota > Viridiplantae > Streptophyta > Magnoliopsida > Poales > Poaceae > Miscanthus > Miscanthus floridulus. The sequence goes on from NC_089585.1 coordinate 93,916,177, forward strand.
AGTACATATAAAATACAATTAGTAAAGGTAAATTTTGAACAAAAACTATTAATAATTAACAGTTTGGTCAACAAAAAAATTGGGAAGAAAAGAAACCTGGATAAATAGTCCACATAAATTATTATTAGTAAAATTATTAAATAGTTAATTTCAAAATGGAAAATTATAAAAAAGAGTAGTTGGATTTCCATAAGATGGGAAAAAATACCTAAATTGAAAGTAGGTGTCGACCATTGATAAGTTTAGTTTTTTTTAAGAAAAATGTACTCTCTTTTACCATCAAAGTATAAAACTTACCACAATATATACAATAAATAAATAAACAACCAAAAAATGTCGACCATGTATAGAATGAGATAATTGTGCATAACTGTGGTAGAACTGCTGACTTTTGCCTTGACTTGGCATGTCCAATGATCATTTGACACTTAAGACACTTAATCCGAGTCAAACACGAAAGTCTCTCAGGCCACCCCCATTTGACACTAAGACACGCTTAATCCGAGTTGAACCCGTGCTCAGGCCACCCCATGGGAAGATCTGGAACATCCATGTTTCTCACAAGGACCACATCCATAATTATTTGTTACAAAGTTTGTTTTTTCAAACCAAACACTTTTCAAATCCAAAGCCGATCAAATTGAACATAGCTTTACATCAAGGCTCACCAGAAGAATTCAGAATATAGTGGAAGACTAAATAGTACACAACAGAAGCAATTCCGTTTACATCAAGATTACATAGAGGCCAGGTACAAAACATAAAAGAACCTCTGCAACAGATTATCATGTTCATGGGACTTGGACACTACATAACTGCGGCAAGACACAAAAGAAACAATAGTTGGGCATCACTATGCCCACCATTAGCTCTCGAGCAATACAACAGGTTAGCTGAGTAAGCAATGGACATAATTTGCTCGGGATGACATTCGACTCACTATACCGATTAGCAAGTTCTCCACTCAGGTTCTCATTTGCAACAATATAAGAATAAACTCTAAGTACACAATGTATTCAGCAAGATTTATCTGACTAGGTGGCATTATACTTAGCCTGACTCCCGCAGTGACCTAGGCAAAAAGCTTACTAATTATTGATCCTTAAATTTCAAGTTTTAGCATCGCTATTTGTCGGTATTTCATAGCACCAACAAGTAAGTTTAGAGACACACATTGAGTTTGAATGGATTAACACTTAGAGACTTAGTGATCTACACCGATTTAGGCAATGCGCCCTACATCCAGCGGCGGGAACATTCATGTTCTTGAGCATGAGTGCTCTGCATCTGTAGTAGGGACTAAGAATGAGGGGTGAAAGGAATTGGGAGTTCATGGGTGATACTAGCTACTAGAGATAGTGATTGAGAGTCGTAACAAGGGGTCCTTCTCTAGAGTGTGTAATCGTGTGAATGATCCCTGCCTCTCCTTATATAGATGGGACAGGAGGTAGAGGGTACAAATTTGCATGGCCCACACGTCTTGTAGGCAGTCCCTTAGACATTCTGACAATAAATCAGCCAAGGCCGGCTTATCAGCCAACTTTAATACCAGCCGAATAGGCCTTAGACTTGCACTTTAGACCAATACTAGTTACTTTTAACAATATGCTAAGAGTTGTCCGAGGATTGTTTTGTGTCGGTTGGTGAGTTAATATGCATTTCATCGCCCTGTTCGTTTGGATTATAAGCCGTACTTTTTAGCCAACGAATAATATTTTTCTCTCACAACAAATTAGCCAATAGTACTTTCAGCCATGACTTATTAGCCAAGCGAACAGGGCACATGTGTGCAGTTTTAGTAAGGTCATTATTCATTGATTTTATAGTATTTTATCATTACTCTAATGCAAAAATATGCTTAATCATGCGTAGCTAATGATGATACCCATGAAATGCATATGCTTAACACCAAGAGTGTTACAAAATCCAATCTTACAATTTTTGGGTTTTGCCATGGTTATAAAAAAATAATGAATATTAGAGAGATTACACAAATGCAAAAAAAAAAAAACTATCTAAGCTGGATATCAATGTGTTGGTACACCCATAAAAAAATACTGGAGCACTTCTGAACCCCAAACCACTTCTTCCCTCATCGTGCTCTACACACACTTCGCCATTTCAGCTTGCTCTCTTGCTGTAGTCCCAAATCGTCAGCTACAAAGTTTTGTTATCATTATTGATGTTGACGAAGGGGAAATAACCAAACAGAACACGTCGAGAAAAACAGTCGTTCTCTATATTTTCCCGACGTTGACGACAACACCAAGAGTACGTTAACGGCCAAACCAAGAAAACCTGGCGCAACTTTCTGGCCGAATAAATTTCAGACACGGTAGAGTAGGTAGCAAGAAGACGTGCATCCCTTGCAGTCGTTTTTTGCATGCTTTTGAGCCCTTCTGTTCAGAAAAGTGCGTTAAAACGTCGAAATCAAACTTGATCCCTATTGGGAAGTACCTGCCGCCATATTTCAACATTACGGAGTTATTAGGACGACGGCGAGGCTTGCCCTACAAGATTACTAGGATATCACCAGCTAGTACGTGATTATAGATTATATATATACATGTTGTACTGGTACTACTCATCAACAACGCATACTCCATAACCAACAAAGGCATTGCATATGTTGTTGTGGAGCGTAAGATTGGCATGGTTCACCAAGAGAGAGAGACTACTAGCTTGCATGTCAAGTTATACAACTATCGTTAGAAATATTATAAGGTTGAAAAGAGGTAATAAAGCTGTATGTTGGAATTGAAAAAAAAACTATCCCGATCTCGTATAAAAGCCAACATAAACTTTTGATTTGCACACGGAGATGGAGAAACTAGAAATATTCAACGTTTGACGGATTACCAACTATATTAGCACTGACAATAGCGTGAATTAAAGGCTGTGTACTGCAGACTACTTTGTCCATATGTCAGGTTCGAAGGAGAGAAGCAGGCTTTTAGCTAGCTTGTTAGTAATCTCTAGTGTGTCGGAAATAAACAACTCGTGATCTTAATTTTGGATTATTAAGACCTAACAAGTACTCAGTAGTGGGGTCCTGGCACATATGCTTGAGCATTTATAAAAATTGATTTCTCACCACCTAAAAGCGCTTCGCGATGATGTTGTGCGCTTGTGTCAGGTAGCAGAACTGCAGGAGAGTGGCCTCCAACTCCAAAATGCAACAACCAATTCCTTCCGCACATTCCCAGTACGAGTACCAACCACCCACAACAAAATCCCTGCTTTGTAAAGCTTGGCACGCAGGCACGAGAAACCAGGGTTTTCTGCGTGCTTCCCCCCACCCCCCTAGGTTTGGAGCCTGTTAGGACTGTGGACCTTGGTACTACACGCGTATGCACCTTTGGCTCTACACGCGTGTACAGAGGTGAAACCAGCAGCATGCATATGCATGTCTTGTATGATAAGAAGGATATCGGCGGTGGGTCCGTCAGACAAACAAGGCCGAAATGCTTTGTTTGCCACGCAGAGGTCCATATGCACGTCCTTCCCTAGCTCATCGTCGTTGATCTCAAAAACAGAGACCGTCAGTTTCGTTAATCAGCACCAGAGCATGGTAAATAAATGGCCCAGTATATATGTACACACACTACGCAGCGGCGCTGCATGTCCTGGACGCATTGCACGGTCGTCGTCGACTCGTCGTTGGCTCGTTGCCGCTGGGCGCGTACCTTTCTCCGCCGGACGGACGGACGCCACCAGCAGCAGTAGCGAGCTACTCCTGCAGACTGCAGTATACGTCCTGCTCGCGCGCGCGCGGTGGGCTGCTGCTGCCTGCCTGTCGTGCCCGCACCGCACTGCGCCCGTCCGGGCGGGGGCGTCGACGTCGCCGCGCTCTCGGACGCACGCGCGCGCGGTAGATGGACGGTTCAAGTCTTTAGCTGTTGGGGTATCGTCTGTCTTCCAAGACACTCTACGGTGACCTCATATCTAAAATAAAGCAGCTCCTCCCGCCCTTTTCCCACAGCCACAAAGACGCCCGGCGTTGCGTTGCGTTGCTGCGCGCGGCACGTAGGGTGGCGTGAGGTGGAACGTCCGGCCTCCCTCGATCGGGCACGCGAATCAGGTTGCCCCATCTCCACTCCACCGCCACCCCGCCCGGCTGCGCTGCCATGCCACCCTCACGCTTTACCAACAGTTTCCTCTTTTGCCCCTGCACCCTTTATCTCCCTAGCTAGCTCGCTCTACAGACTACAGGCTGCCTCGCTCTCGATCCCTCGTCGGCTCCAAAACACGATCGGCCACCAGTACCCGGTGAGAGAGGGGGACGCGTCTGCTGTATTCTATTCTATCGCCGGTACACGCGTGCAGGTAGCTTGAGCTAGTCGCAAGTGACGACATATAGACGTGTCCCCTCTTAATTACCAGAAGAAAACAAACACACCGATCACCCTGTCCACGCGTTATGCGTACCACATGATCGATGTACTGCTATAGCTTCTAGCTAGTTTACCAACCGATGAATGGCTATAACTAGCTCTGTACAGTAATGATGAACGAACAGTGAACAGCTTCGTTTTCCTGGCCGCTGGTGATCTGGTAGTGCGTGTCGATCGTGTGCGTGCGTAAGGCCTTGTTCAAAGTTCCAAAAAGTTTTCCCAAAAAGTGCTACAGTCGTAGCCATCCCATCGAATCTTGCGATACATGCATGGAGCATTAAATGTAGACAAAAAAAAAACTAATTGCACAGTTTGGTGGGAAATCGCGAGACGAACGTTTTGAGCCTAATTAGTCCATGATTAAATATTAATTGCCAAATAAAAACGAAAGTGCTACAATAGCCAAATTCCCAAATTTCATCCAACTAAATGAGGCCTAATTAAGAAACGTGTGTGCATGGCCACTTCTGCATGCACCGTCGTCGCATCGTACGTGCCGGCCGGCAGGCTAAACATTGATCGACACCCTAGCTGGTTCCTGTTCTCACGGTGAACTTCGCACTTCAATTCGTGTGTCCGATGGTCTAGCAGCTGCTGCGTACTGACTTGTGAGACAAGTAGTAGGTTTTTGTTTCTCTCCATTTCTTGGATTGCAAGAAGCCTGCCCGATCCATCAGCCAGCCAAGTCGACGGCCGGCTCATATATTATCCTGGTCTGCTATGTGTGTGTAGTGTATATATGGCAAATCGGTCAGGTCAGCAGGAGTGTTTTCAGACGTGCAAACATTAACCCTCGTCAGATAAATGGACGTCGACGTCAGATAGGGAGGAGGGGCACGCCGCACGCACCATCCCATCCCCCCATGGATGTGCACGCAGCAACTCGCGATGTGTACGTGGACCCCGCGCGCGACCCGGCCTTCGCCCAGGTCCGTCGCCCCTGCCGCCGCCTCCTCCCCCCTCCCACCCTCTTGTTCTGCTAAATGTGTTCCCGCACACGCAATCACGCATCGACACACGGATCCGTAGCTACAGCGACTACGGCTCGGTCGAGATCGATCAGCTAACAACCTTGCTGCGCTTCCATCTCTCTCGATCGGCAAGTAGCTTCAATCCGCCTTGCTGTCCTGTCCGTGTCCTGCGATCGATTGAGGTACGGTCCATCGTCTCTAGCCCGAGTGATCGGTCCTACCAGCTGCGTGCTGCCGGTTTCTTTTTATTTTTAATAGCTGTTGAATTATATTGCCCGGGCGGGCAGCGCGAGCTCATGGTGCGCGCATCAGGTACTAGTAGCGGCGATCGATCTTCTTGCACTGGGATGCAATGCAACAACCAAAAAAGTTGGTGACAATTCTATTCTCCTGTACCAGACAGGCAGCGAGAGACGGGGAGGTAGCGCCGTGCACCAAGCGACCGAACTGATCGAGCACACACAGGCCGAGCACGCACGCAGGCGCAGGCAGGCTATAGGGGCCGGCTGGATCGACGGGTCCGTGGTGGTGTGCGTGGTGGCTGCTGGTGCCAGGCGGTAGCTTTTAACAGGGACAAGCTTCCTCCTCCTGCCTTCTTTCTCTCTTTGTTCTCTTCTCGGCCGCTTTGTTCCCTCGCGCCCTCTTCTTTTGCGCGCGCCGCCTGTCATTCCCCTGGGGATCAGCCTTAGCGGCGTTGCCTCATATGGGGGCGAGCTGAGCAAAGCGCGCGGACAACAAGAGGCTTTCGATCTCTCTCTCTCTCTCTCTCTCTCTCTCTCTCTCTCTGTTATCTATCCCACTCTACTCCTCGTCACGTACTCCCTTCAGGGCCTTCTTCCCTTCGATCTAATTAAACGAGGAGAGACTAGGGGAGAGAGGGCGAGATCGATCGTCTTCAATTCGTCGACGGCCATGACATGGTGCAACAGCTTCAACGACGTGCGTGCCGTGGAGAACAACCTGGCCACCGCCGCGGCCGTGGCCGCCGCCAAGAAACAGCAGCAGGCCTCCTCCCACGTCAACCTTATCAGGACCTGCCCCTCCTGCGGCCACCCCGCGCAGTATGAACAGGTACGCGCCTACACATTCATCATATATACACCCACTTAGCAGATCTCTAGAGCTAGCTACTCTACTATACTATGTCTATATATATATCTTAGAGCATGCATTCATGCATGGTCAGTACTCACACGCACCGACAATAACACACGCTAGCGATCGATCGGCCGTCATCAATCAGGTGCAGGCGGCGGCGACGATCCATGACCTGCCGGGGCTGCCGGCCGGCGTGAAGTTCGATCCGACGGACCAGGAGCTGCTGGAGCACCTGGAGGGGAAGGCGAGGCCGGACGCCCGCAAGTTGCACCCGCTCATCGACGAGTTCATCCCCACTATCGAGGGCGAGAACGGCATCTGCTACACGCATCCGGAGAGGCTTCCCGGTGAGTACCTGTAAGCATGTTCATTTGGCTGATAAGTCAGGATTGAAAGTACTATTGATCGATTTATTGTGAGAGAAAATACTATTCGTTGACTAAAAAAGTACGACTTATAAGTCAAGCGGAAGCTAGGTACTCACCAGGAAGCGATAGACTGCTAGACACGCCAACATAAACTGCTGCTGCCTGCCTGCCTGCCCCTACGTACTTGCGAAATCGTTCCTTCTTTATGCGTGTATAATTTGGTTATATATTAGTAGTTGCTAATGTTTTTCTAAACGCTAAACGGTAAATAGTCGGTCACCTACCGTTTAGCCATTATTCGGGCTAAACAGTCTATTAAACAGGCTAAATGGACATTAAACGGGGTAAACGAACGATTAAACAGAAACGGAGCACCACCGTGTAGTGTTTATATGATGTTTAAACGAGCTAAACGGCCGTTTAGACAAACAGTGGTAGTTGCATGCTTGCATTACATCATCAGCTATCAAAAGCGTTTGCTGCAAACGGTCCATCATCGTATCTCCGACCCTGGCCCCCTCGCGAAAAAAAAATAAAAGAAAAGAAAAAGAAACGGTCCATCTATCAATTCATAATTTTTTTGAAAGGTTATCTCTCCAGATTTAGACCAGTCGACGAAGATAGATCCGTCACGGAAGAACCTTGATAAGCTAGCTTATCATAGATTAATGGTTCTTTAATTATTTTTTAGAAAGGCGGCAAGAGCATTTCTTTAAAAAAATCTTCAAACTATATATTGGATAAATCCTTATTTTGGTGTTAGAAAAAGATTACATTATGTACTGTTTTAGTCGTTTTCAATTTGGTGGTCTTGCTTAATCAATCAAGGCCAGTCCTAGAAATTTAGTGTGCTGCATTGTCTGCACACTCACGCGCGTCATATATGTAAAACTACATGTGTGTTTTAATTTGTTACGTATATGTACTTTGTTTATTTGCTTTTGATGGGGATACGTATAAACATCGATAAAGGGTGCCTTTGAAGTAACTTCTTGTCCTACTTGTTGGCATCTAGTTTAGTTGTAGTACCCCTGAAAACGACAGATTTAGATAACGCAACTCCATCAAAGGTCTACGTCACGCAACATCAGATCAAAAGGAAGTATAACCTTTGAGAAAGGACTTATATATGAATTTATGATACACATGAGAACTACTATTTTCTCTCCTTAACTTTAAGTTTTCGTTTTTTTAACAATTTATCTGAAGTACAATCGAACAGATTATTTCAGGCTAGTTTTTGTATATATGCTATAATGAATTAGTGGATAATGAAATTTAATCAAGATGTTTTTCTCTTTTTTCTTTCGATATTTGTTCTACACAATGCAAAGGCACTACTTTACTCTAAAAGGAAAAAAAAAACAAGTATGAATATTAGTAGTAGAGCTAAGCATGCTGTATTTTGTTTTGGAGCTAGTAGCTTTTATCATTTGCCCCTAAATTTGAATAAGTGCTTCAAATAGGTTTTTCTTTCTATTCTGACATGTGATTTACACGGATCAATACTTTATATGGCGATTCATCTATATCATTTCCTCTGCCCTATCTTTACATCATTGTGATCCAATAGGAAAGATAAATGCCATCAGAGTCTGGATAGATTTATGGCACACAGCTAACATAATTGCTTATATTTCCTCCATCTATCTATGTTGATTTTCTATACAATAATTATCTAATTACTCTTTTTTTCATTCATTACTCAGATTTTTTCACCTTTTACACTGCACCTCTGCGTATGTGTCTTCAATACATGTTTAGTTAGAACCTTAGCTTGAGTTTATATCATGTCTTGTTAAACAACCATTTAGCCTGTCTAAATCACAAAGCAATACCTCTCCTTCACATTTAATTTTCGCCTGTGTTCAATAACCAACGAATTAAACAACCATTTAACATGTATAATCATGTTTATTACCTCAGATTCTGTTTAGGTGATTAGTCTTTCTTTGGCTTTGATTGTTTAATAGTCAACCATGCATTTAGTAGACCGGTTTGTGGGCTAAATGACATGATTGGCCTCCATTTACCATTTCAATGTGATATTTAGGGCATCCGCAATGGCTAACTCATAAACTAACTCTAAGCAATTTTTTATATTTTAATAGAAGAGAGATAAAAGTTAGCTCTTGCTTAAGGGCACCCGCAATGGGTGACTCGTAAGCTAGCTCTAAGCATTTTTCTTCATATTTTAATACAAGAGAGAGAAAAACTAGCTCTTGATCAAGAGCTAGGCTCATACACATATTTTAAAAACATATGAGAGTGTCATGTGGGCCTAATCCTATTATGAGCCATTGCTAAGAGCTAACACTATTGGAAAGATTGGCTTGGAGCTAGTAACTGACTCTTACTGTTGCGGGTGCCAAAGCTAGGCTCATACACACATTCCAAGAACATTTGGGGCTATCCATGTTTTATGAGTAATGCTAAAAGTTAACACTATTGAAGAAGTTGACTTAGAACCAGTAACTAGCTTATACCATTGCGGGTGCCCCTTATAGCTCATGCATGCATGTATAGTTGGTGTGCATGGTGGCGCACAACATACGGATTTACCTTAGAGTTAGTTTTTACAAATTAATAGGGGTAGAAGCGTGATTTTTTAATCATGTTAGGGATACTTGGTGTTAGGATATATAACTAAGTGGTTATTTTAATTTACTTTATTAACAACAATTGTAGTAATTTAGATGCAAACAAATGAGGTAATACTTTAGATTATCTTTCATAATGGACAACTTATATGCAAATTTTATCATTTGTTGGCAGATATGGATAATCTAGATATAGATTTAAGGTTATTTTAGACTATTTTGATAAAAGCATAGGTAGTTTTTTTTTAAAAAAGTATAATAGATCCAATGTCTATTATTGTCCATAATGATTAGACTTAAATTAATTAATGGCCAGATATTTTTTAATGAGAATTTTTTAGATCCATCTCTTTTTAGCATAGATTAACACTTATAACTAGTATAAATAAGATTTTATTTGGACATGAATATTCACTTTTAAGGGTTTTCATTTTTTCTTTATTTGCACCAACCTCAAAAACTTATAGAGACCTCAGCGCGGTAATAATCTATTTTTCTATATTTTATTTTGTGAAATATCGCACTGGGAAATACAAAGCTATATATCCTTTAATATTTTATATCTTTGGACAATTGTAACAGGCAGAGAACATATTTTTGTGAAAAGAATGTGACTTGTGCACTTTCATCTCACGACATATTTGAGGAACGTTGTCTTGATGAATTTCAGGTGTCGGCAAGGACGGCCTCATCCGGCACTTCTTCCACCGCCCGTCCAAGGCTTACACGACCGGGACGCGGAAGCGGCGGAAGGTCCACACCGACGAGCAGGGCGGTGAGACGCGGTGGCACAAGACGGGCAAGACCCGGCCGGTCTTCACGAACGGCAAACTCCAGGGCTACAAGAAGATCCTGGTACTCTACACCAACTACGGGAAGCAGCGGAAGCCGGAGAAGACAAACTGGGTGATGCATCAGTACCACCTGGGGTCCGACGAGGAGGAGAAGGACGGCGAGCTCGTCGTCTCCAAGGTGTTCTACCAGACGCAGCCGAGGCAGTGCGGCAGCGGTTCGGCGACGGCCAAGGACGCCGTCCCGCTCGCTGCTGCCAGCGCGGCGACTGATCACCACCACCACCATGACGGTGGCAACAGCATGCTGAAGGCGGCAGGCATCGTAGATTTCTACAGCCCAGCGGCGCTAATCGGCTACAGCCAGGCGGCAGTTCCTAACAACGGGGCGGCTGCTTCTGCTCACCTGATGCCTAACTTTGAGGTGCACACTACAGCGGGGGCGGCTGCATTTGGTCCCTGATCAAGATGTGCAACTGCAACAATTCGACTGATATAGGTTAGAGGGGAGAGTGATGCAGGCAGATAATGCATGGCACCGGAGTTTACTGAACCGTAATGCTGGACAATAAGAGGATCGGAGTACGTGTTGAGTGAGTGGCTGGACGTACAGATGCTGAAGTGTAGGAATCGATACGACTATACATTGTTCATTAATTGTTACACATATACGTAACTTGACGCTGTCAATTTTTTGTTTAATGATCTGTTGTTCCGTAATAAGAACGGTGGAGTTTTATACTGCATATTAGTTCTTGATTAACTAAAGGACTTGTACATGTATACAAAATCACTGTACATCTTTCTTTTGGAAGAATATATCTGCTGTATAATTTTGTTGATTGTTGCTCAATCGGCCTTAGCTTCCAGCAAAGGAAAATGGAGCATGTGTGATTACATTTATATAGTGATTATTGGATTTCCTTGCTCTTACGAAAAGACTTGGGATTCTCGTTAAGAAAGTCTTACAATCATATATATATTGATTTTCTGGCCACTGGCCTTCTTGTGCGTCTAAGCTGTATTCTAGGGACTTCGCAAATCTATCTGTACTTTGTTTTTATTTTCTATCTATCATCTAACTAGAGTGTCTGTGTGTTGCAACGGGTGCAACATAAATTGAACGAGATGTTTGTTAGCCGAGTCAAAATCAAGAATATATCAATTCAATTTTTCACATGTATTATACCATGATAATGTCTAGAAACACATTCATTATCGTAATCTGAAATAAAAGCTAGGCTTGAAGCTTGTTGTCTGAAAGTTACGACAAACATCAGTTGCCTCAAAGGCTGAAAATTTATTGCTAGGCATCGAATTGAATTTATCCATGCCCTGCCTTGCCAAAACATATACTCGAACTTACAATATCCTAGCCCGTATGAGGTATGGCAATAATTCATTTTGTTGGGAAAAAATATTTCTTGTCAGCACGCAATGCGAAGGACGACGAACGAGATTTGGATCACGATCATGATCATTGCGTGGTGATATTCCAATAAATTCCTTTCTCTTCCCATAATTCTCTTTCAGTGTCTCCATGCGGTGATTATTTGTCTGCCGGTGATTCCGTGAGTTTTATTCCATTTTATTTACTTGCTTTCAGTGTCTCCATGCGGTGATTATTTGCCTGCCGGATATGGATCACATGAGATGCGGTGATTATTTGTCTGCCGGATATGGATCGCATGAGATGCGGTGATTATTTGCCTGTTGGATATGGATCGCATGAGTATTTTGATCCTGTCGGGTAGATGTTGACAATCCGTATATTTTAGTTGCATAGATAACACTCACGACAAATCTCTTACCATTCTTTTTTTTTTAAATCTGGCCTTGTCCCCTGAAGCCCCTGGCCATGGATCGCAAATCATCAAATCTACTTGCGTTATTATAGTATATACTGTGGGTTAGAGAGGTCCATGCTGCCCTCATAGGTAACCACGACAGAGAGCTTCACTAGTGCTACGAGAAGTGTTAGAGGCACTAGGTGCACTTGATGGACTATAATTAAGTACTCCTAAGTTACAATATAAACCTAAGTCGTTATGGCTCTAGGCATGGTGCTACCGACGATCGCAACTATCACTCCTATCTCTCAGACATTTTTCAAACCTATTTTAAGTCCGGTCTCAATCAATTTATTTGTTAAACCCTTGACTTATAACCTATCCAATGGGGCTACTTATTCCTTCGGACTTCAACAAGAGTAAACCTTGTGTTACACTAAATGCTCTCGCTTGAACTTCCTCAAAATCCATGAACCCCTCCCCTCAATAGTACGGTAAAGGAAAACAAAGCCCTGATACACACTGCAACGAATGTCTTTGAGCACTAATCTTATATTCGCTCTAATGTGTCCTAAGTCTTCACGATTCTTTGCGCCATACGTCGATCAACGATCCTAAGTCTTTGGATCCAAGACACTCGTGGGCATTCAACTTGTAACTAACTCCAATATAAATATCGCTGCAAAACACATGTTACTCATAACACTTGTGCTCATCAATCACTAGAACCTCAAATTAACAAATTAGGGCATATATGCGTTCAACCGTAGGCATGGGACTCGCACACAAAGGCACATATGCTCTCCATTGGTCGGCGTGGATACGCTTGGTGCTGCCATGCCTCTGTAGTGTGTTGTTTCTCGATGAGGCGCTCGAGTTAATGGTATTTATGGCTCTGGATTGAGGCGATGGAGACTCTTTTTGCTCTTCTATGTTCGCCATGAATGGCAAGCCATTCTTCTTACCCTCTGTTGTCACTAACGCCATTATTGCGAGTGATGTTGCAGACTTGTAGTGAAAACTAACTTCGTGGAAGAATATGGCTTTTGTGCCTTGTCCAATAAGTTCTTTCTTCTTCCTCCTCTACTGCTGCATTATTGTGGTCGTCTTCTAGCCGATTACTCTTTGTGCAGAGCATGCATGCGTGCTTGATAACATAATAGTTCATATATATACACTTCATAATGGATGCTTACGAATGACTGTTGGGGACCGAATTGGTGCCCTTTTGGGGGTAACCTAAACGATCCAGATTAGTTATTGCTAATCCTAATTGGTATTTGATGACTAATAACAATTAGCATAAAATCTCATGACGTGATTATCTGCTAATTGATCATCTAATTACATATCTAACCATTCTGAGGCGCACATTGAGCACGGCCGGCGGCACACGCCCGTGGGCCGTTGGAATGAGGGACACCCACCCACACCTAGTGCTTCTACTACTCGGCAATTGGGCCGAATCTTTTTGTTTTATAAATTTCGGCCCATCAAAGAATGTGTATTTTGCTACCTCGCCTTACAGTACAGGGTGTGTTGGTTTGGAGCCTCGGTAGGATTGGAGGCTGGTTAAGTTAGGCCGGTCCCCATAGATTTGTTTGGTTGGGCTACTATCCTTAGCCTAGTTTTTATAAGAGTTTGTTTGGTTGCTTGCTTTGCGCTTTTTCTTTATAGAATCATCTCATCTTTAGCCTAGTAAGGTTACCCTTTGAAGCATTCTATCGAACAGCTGATGGGCTGCTCATCTCCATCATGACAAAACTGAATTAGTAAACTGTCAGCCAGTCCGTTGGAAGGACTTGCGTGGATCAAAGAGGCAGGAATTTAGAAGCTGTAAACTGCTCCCAAAGACACAGAAAATTACAAAGTTTGATAACACATCAACCGATTAATAAAGAATCAAACTTGCCGTTGACGAACACTTGCTTCTCAGTTCTCACCAAGCAAACTACGAGAAGGGAGAGGACTGAAGGTCTGAAGCAGAACTGGGTGCCCACTGACACTGATGACTGAGCATCCAAGCAATCCATGGCGGAAGCAGAGGAACAAGGTGAGCTCGGGAGCCACGAGCACGACGGCCGACGGGGATCTTGGACTCCAGCGCATCCATGGCCACACTCGACTCTAGCACATCCATGGCCACGCTCGGCTCCTCCACCTCCGGCGAGGTACCACGCTCTCCATGGCCGCTCGCCATTGACGCGCGAGTACGACGCCCCTCCCCTGCTCCTGGGCGAGGAAGTCGTGCAGCACCAGCGCCATGCCGTTCACCTCCTCCAGCCAGTTCCCCGCTGCCCCCTGCGCCATTCGGTGGAGACGGCCGCGCCCGCACGGGCCCTCGTCGGCTGCGACCTGCCCTCGTCGGTAGAGACGGCCGCATCGGCCGGGGTGGAGACGGCCACACCCGCCGGGGACATTCCCGGACGCGCCCGCGCGGGCCTCGCCGGCCGCACCTGCCCTCTGCTAGCGGTGGTGGACGAGGTGACGACGGGGCGACGACGCCATCGCAACGGGAGGTGAGCAGAACTCACGCTTGTGCTAGCCAGGGTCTGGCTCCAGAAGAACGCCCAACTCCTGTTTTTGTGGAGCCAGGCTAAGAATCCCATGGTGGTTTGCTGGAGCTGGTTAAGAGGCCTGACTCGAGTTAACTCTAGAAAATCTACAGCCTGTTCGGTTGAGATTATAAGCTAGAAATAGTATTTTTCTCTTACACCAAACTATCCAACAATAAATAATCAACGATCGTTTATGACGAAATGAACAGAGTGTTAGTTACGAGATAGCCACGTAAACAAACACGCTAATAGAAGCTCCCCACTGATAACGAGATTTCAGTTTTGGAGTGTAGAAGCTCCTCACTGAAAAAAACGAGTCGATCTCTATATATTTTATTTGCCTACCATATGCGTCTTTTTTTTTTTGGGTTCTTTCTTCAGGACGGCGAGCCGAGAGATCGCATGTGACGTCCTGTTGCGCCGTTGCCGTCGGCGGCCGCCTGGCCGCTATCCTGATTTGGATACAAGGCTACTGCGTGATGCTTTTTAGATTGTACTAGATGCATTTGTTTAGCACCCTGCCTAGTGACGCTGATAGCCGGAAAAGCAGACATAGTTTGGCCCCAAAAGAGAGAGTAGGGAGCCTATGATAAACAAGGGGTGTGTAGTCCAATTAGAACGCGCTTATATATATAAAAAACAAAACAAAACAAAACAGAGAGACGACGGAGCAGGCGAAACGCGGATTTGTGAGTCTAAACATGGCTTGCGTGCTACCCAAATTTGAAATTTCGATGTGAAGACGCTCGTGACCGATGGAGTCAAAACGTCAGTTGCCACTTGCCAAGCAGCCTGAAAAATGCATGAGTAGTACTACATTCACATCATAACATGACCATAATAAATTATTTTCTCTAAGTATTTTTGGCTTGTTTCACCATATCCTTTGGTAGGCTGTAGGCACAAGTTGACAGCAAGACAAATGATCATTTGTTGCACTGTGCCTACCAAAGTTTTTTGAAACGAAGTGCCTACCACGCGTGCTGCCATTTATGTACGTCCGGCATCGACGAAACGGATGGCGTGAAGCTTGTACCATACGAGGAGAGCACTGGTGACTGGTGTATTGGAGCAACCGATATGTACATATGGAAGCTAGCTAGGGGTAGCACGGACACGCAAGCTTTACATCAGTATACTACTCCGTACTCGGTACTGTCGTACAACACTCTACTGTTTGGAAACTCGCGTGATCTTTTGACTGACGCCGGCCTTGTTTTCCTCCACGCTCCATGTCACATCGGACATTGTACTCATAAAAGGAGTATTAAATATAGATTAAAAAAATAACTAATTATATAAATTATGACTAATTTATAAGACGATTTTTTAAACATAATTAGTTCATCATTTGACAATACGGTGATATAGTAATTCTACAGTAACATGTGCTATAGTTCATCATTTGACAATGCGGCGATACAGTAATTCTACAGTAACATGTGCTAATACCAGATTAATTAGGCTTAATAAATTTATCTCGCGGATTACCGATGACTTCTGTAGTTTGTTTTATTATTACTATCCGAACACTTCCATATGACACCTCAATGTGACACCCGATATGACATCTCTAAACTTTTAGCTCCTGGATTTAAACACCACCCAGTCACGCACGCTGAACACCTGACAGCGATAAAGCCAGGATCATCAGTCTAGAACGCAGAGACGACCGACTAGCAGAAATGTACTTAGGGCCTGTTTGGTTGCCAGCTACAGTTGCCACACGTAAGGTTAGGTATAAGCCACACTTGTGGCTAGCCATAATCTGTGACAAGTATTTGGTTTATAACTAAGATGTGGTAAAAATAATGTGGCTGCTGTTTGGTTTATTGCTACAAATATTAGGCAAAATGTTGTGGTAGCCATTTGGGTTGCGGCCACACGTTGGTTAAAATGGCTCGATTCAATTCATTAGTATAGCAAACAGCAATGTAGGTAATTTAATCATAGCGTTAAGCATGTGCTTACCTTTTGTTTTCTTCCTTTATATTTTTCTTCCTCACTTATTTTCTCTCTCTCCTCTATCTCATCCGGCTGGAATCCACCGCACGCCTTATCTTCCTCACTTCGCCACGGTTCCCTTAAAAAAAATCTCCACGGATCCTTATCCACCGCACGGCACACGCAAAGCTTCTCGCAGTCACAGCAATGGCGTGGGCGAGTCCGCCCCGCCTGCCCCTGGCAACTCCCACGGAACGGCCGCCTGCCCTCCCTGCCCAGGTACAGCCACGCCTGCCCTCCCGCACTCCGGGCCCTCGGAGCTCGCCGCACCGCCGTATGCAGCCGTCCTCGACTCCTCGGACACTCCGACGTCCGCCATGGGCGACCACCACGCTCGTCAGCCCCGTGCTCGGGGGTAGGCAGCATGCGGGGGTAGGCAGCATATTCTGTGGCGGAGGCGGATGAAACGAGCGCCACACCTTTGGCGTAAAAAACTGTGGCGAGTGCTTCTTTGAAGTGTGGCGAGCTTACTTGAATCATCAACCAAACACCCGCCAGAACCACCGTGGCAAGCCTAACATTAGGCGTGGCAGCCTATGGCGGGCAACAAACAGGTCCTTACTCCACGTGACGCTCATCGGACTCCGTAGTAGCCATGTACTCAGCGGAGTCGGGGTCACGGCCGCCGCCGTCACATGGAAAAGACAAGAAAACGGTACCCAGAGAGCGCAATCGGCAACCAGGCAGGTTTCCAAGCCACGCGCAGACCATCAATTGCATTAGCTGGCGCCATGGAGGCTAACGCAGCCTTTAGTGGTTGTTGATGTTTTAGATGGTGATGACCCTGCGCACCCCAAGTGAATTCCTTAGACACCAGTTATAATAATGATGTACTGCAGGTACATATACACGTAGATCATCATACACTGTTTCTGATAGGTTTTCTCAATGGTATATATAGTTATCAGAATAGTTGAACATGTGTTTTCGTAAAATGGACATCAATGCAATTATCATGATCCAACTTGTTGTCGTCCGTTGCCATTGAATCGTCTTCCACGTTGCCCGTGGCTACACCTATTCTGAAGTTACCCGAGGCTCTGGCACAACAAGCCGGTGGGGCAGTGGATGTTAATTCATTTGTTAAGCATGAAAAATAATCATGTTATGAATTCATGATTACGTAGCTTTGTTTTTACCCTATTTTACAATAGGTGGTTGATAAAGTAGGCGGAGCTTTTATCGTTTCTGAAGTTGGTATGTCTTTCGATTCGGAGGACAATGCATATGAGATGTACAAAACCTATAGAGGTAAGGTTGGATTCAGTATTAGAAAAGAGCCATACAAAGCATTGAGGAGATAAAAAAACTATATATAAAAAATATATAGTTTGCAGTAACGAAGGACGTCGGTTGATAAAACAAGCCATCATAAAAAGACATTACAATGACATGCTGTGATGCTCGTGTTTAGTTCAACGTTAACAAAGAGGGAATTTGAAAAGTGCAGGAGATTGTACTTATCATACTCCCTCCATACCAAAATAAGTCTCGATCATATTTTGAGGAGTTAACTAATTTTAATTCTAACTAGGTTTACAAAAAGTAGTATCAACATTGTATCTCCAAGTAGGTTTACCATAAAAATATATAACATGATTAATCCAATGATGCTTATCTGGTATCGCAAATATTAGTATTTTTCGTATATATTTGGTTAAAGCTGAGATTGTTTGACTCCTCAAATATGAGATGGTGTGGGGGTATTAACCCCTATACCCTTGTGGCTAGGTTTGGGCCGGCCCGAACCAGGGGGTCCGGCCCACTAGAAGACGACGCACGGCCCAGCCGATCTACTCGGAGTCCCGCGCAAGAAATCAAGGCAGACTTGGAGATCAAGCAAGATCCTGGTCAGTTAGAATATGAATCCTTATCCGGCCACCTATGGCAATTGTAACTGGTTGGGATTAGTTTCCAGATCTGTAACCCTGCCCCCCAGACTATATAAGGCGGGCAGGGGACCCCTCTCAAAAATCATCTCATTTACATACAACAATACAATCAGACGTTGGACGTAGGTATTACGCCCTCACGGCGGCCGAACCTGGATAAAACCTCGTGTCTGTCTTGCGTTACCATCTCGTTCGTAGCTTGCGCATCTGTCTGTCGATAATCTACTACCTTGGGCATACCCCTAGGTAGACTGCCGACCATATTTCGTCGACAGATGGAGACTTATTTTGGGACAGAGGGAGTGTTGATGGTAGTTATCATCCATCATGAACCGTCAATATAACTTGAATAAATGCATGAAAATGATCACCAATATAGACTTAGGGGTTTAAAGTGATAATTTCCACGAGTGTTGGTGAATCTGTGCTTTCAGCAGGGTTTATCCAGAAAACCGTTGAGGATCAATTCGTCAAATTAAATCATGTTTTTTCGCAGCGTAAACAATTCCAGAAGGTTCCAGAGGACACCAGAAGACATTCCACTGAAGCGGGGACCGAGAGGCTTCCAGGTGTGACTGGCCGGTCCCACCTACAGGCCGACCGGTCCCCTGGCCCCACATGTCAGCCTTCGCTTCGCACATCGGTTCTCCACCGCCTTAAGGATTACATCTCCACCGTTTATTCAAGTCAGTTTGATCCGAGGGCTCAGAATTGAGCTCCGGCCTATATATACCAGCCCCTGCCCCCTCCCTCAGGTAGATTTGCATAAGTCAAGATAAGATCAGAAATTAGGATTTTCAAAGAGAAGAGAATAAAGCTCCAATTCTTCAAGTTCTAGTATAGGCTAGCTAGCAAGATTCAAGTTGAGTTTGGGCTATTGCTCAGGATTCCGGATTCACCGTCTGGAGGCTAGTAAAGCCATTGTACCCCTCTATATTTTGACTTTGTGCTACTTCATTACTATGTTGCTATTTATTGTGTTCCTAGTTTGCTCTAGTTACACGTTTGATATAGTCATGATCGATAATGAATTTATGCATATGTTCGTAAAGAGCTTAGCTCAATACTCGAGTGGGTTAAGTGGTTGACACTATGTAAGCGTGGTGCTTAAATATTGTTTACCTGTGGATGCATTGTACACTCTGGGTCATGTGGTAGATCGCGGATGTGACAATCCTATTGAGTCCTTTGTAGTCCACTCCCCATTTGTGGAACAAGTAGAACCCGGTTGCGAAGGAAGACAAGCTATGTTCTTGATCTTCCTTAGTAATGTTCCTTATACATAGATACAGAGTTAATTATGCTATAGATGAGAGTGAATATACTTGGGTGTACAAAAGACTTAGTAAATAAGGAATGACTTAGGAATCTTTTGCTCTTAATTAATCTCCTATCTAGCCATACTACATTTATGAGTATCTATTTCTATCTCTGGAATACTATCAATGCCTTACACTTATCATTTATTTATCATTTGACTTACCCCTACTATAGCATGAGAGTTAATGATCTTGTCATAAGTATGCATATTTGATAATAACTCTAGCCACTCCATACCTCCTCCCTATGGAAAAATATAAATAACGATACCTGGTATAGTCCCGGGTGAAATGCTACAATGGTATATTATCTATGCGCTTGTGGATTACTTAATATATATATAAATTTTTAAGTGTTCTCAATAATTACCAACAACGTATTTCTGGTATCATTGCTAGGGATGACAACTTAGAAAAGAGTGATGCTAAGAAATACCAACAAGCATTTCTGGCGCCGTTGCTGGGGAGGGGCACAAGGCTAATAGAATTGATCAAATAAATACTTATTGATGAAATGATAACTATTCACCTCTGCTTTAGTAGGTTTACCCTTGTTTGTCTTTGTTCATATCTTATACAGGGCATTGCAGGATTGGTTCTGATTCATCAACAAATTCTATCAATCACAATCAAATCAATAAAGAGGAGGCTTAACACCAGTTTCTGAAGCTATGGCTGAAAAGACTCTACGTGAATTCTTTGCTCCAAGCACTGAGAACATCCGCACTGGACCAACACTCAAAACCAACAACCTTGAGTTTGAGCTCAAGCCAAGCCTCATCAACATGGTGCAAGCTACCACATTTAGTGGAAAAGCACATGAAGATGCTAGTGCTCATCTTTAGAATTTTTTGGAGATTAGCAGCACAATTACCATCAAGGATGTTGCTCAAGATATCATACTACTCCGCCTCTTTCTATTCTTGCTAGTGGAAAGGGCAAAGTAGTGGTTCTACACCAACAAAGATAATATCAATACATGGGCAAAGTGTTCAAAGGCCTTTCTAGCAAAGTTCTTCCCTATAGGCAAGACCAATGCCTTACGAGGAAAGATTTCCAACTTCCAACAATAGAAAGGAGAAACCATTCTAGAGGCATGGGAATGTTTTCAAGAATACATTTCAGATTGTCCTCATCATGGGATAGAAGATTAGTTGCTCATGCAAAGCTTTTACCATGGATTAACTCAGAAAGCTCATGAACAACTCGATGCTACTGTTGTAGGGCCATTTATGTCACTCACCCTTGGAAAAGCTGAAACTCTTATGGAAAAGATAGTCTCTAATTAAGGCTGGTCTTAATGCAATATCTAAACATGCAATAAGAGCGAAGAAGTACCAGAAGAGGTGTGTGCACTGTCAACCAAGATGGACATCTTATTGAGTTGGCTGGAACAGCGAGCCAATTACAAGAAAGACCGTCAAGCTATACAAGATGCTTACAATGCTCAAAACACATGTGGAGAATATTTAGGGTTGATTTCCTCGAGTATCAAGAAGACACAAATATTGTCATCAATAATTCTGCTCCACAACAACAGAGACAAGGATGGAATCAACAACAACAACGGTCAAATTACCAAGGTAAGTACCTCGGTAATTATTCCTCTAATCCTAAGCAACCCTCCTTGATAGACTTGATGTTAGAATAAGACAGGATTAATGAGAATATTTCTAAAAAGCTTGCTTTTAATGATAAGGTCCTAGAAAACATAAATACCAAAATGGATAGTTTTTCTTCTGTTATAAAAGACCAACTTAGCTATTATAAAAAGATAGAATCACAATTAGCCCAGTTGGCTGCTGCTCTGCCTTTTGCCACTAACCTTGAAAAGGTCAACGCCATAACCACAAGAGGTGGCAAGTCTACTCATGATCCTCCATATCCAACAAGGACAGGTAAGACACCAGCAGCAGTACAAGAGGAGAAGAAGGACGATGAAGTTGAAGAAGTTGAGCCACAAGCACAAGAGATGATGCAAGATTTTCAAGACACCACTTTCCTACCGTTTCCATGTAGAAATCGAAAAGCCAGAATGGATGAGCAGTTTGGTAAGTTCGTAGAGGTAATTCAAAAATTATATATCAATATTCCTCTGCTAGATGCCATACAGGTACCCACCTATGCGAAGTACCTCAGAGACATTCTGAACAATAAGAGACCACTGCCTACCACTGAAGTACTCAAGTTAACGGAGGAGTGTAGTGTGGCCATCCTGAATACATCACCTGTCAAGAAGAAGGATCCAGGATGTCCCACTATTGATTGTTCAATCGGAAACCAGAATTTTGAAAATGCACTATACGATCTTAGAGCAAGCGTAAGGGCCCAAGAAGGTTTTTGACAAGCTCAACTATTTAACACTCATGCCAACATCGATGTGCTTGCAACTAGCCGACCAATCGGTCCGCTACCCTGTAGGAATCACTGAGAATATTCCGGTAAAAATAAGAAACCTCTTTGTTCTACTGGATTTTGTGGTGCTTGACATGCAGGAAGACATGAAGACACCCCTCATCCTTAGGAGATCCTTCCTGAGCACTACAAATGCACACATTGATGTGAGAGCTGGAGAAATTAAATTCCATTTCAATGGGAAGGAAGAGCGATTCGCCTTCAAGCCAAGACCGGAACAATACTCTAATTTGGAGTGGCATGAGAAGCAAATACAACCATCAAGGTCTCCATCTCTGGGACTGACAGATGCACCTAAAGAATAAATACAATTAGAGAAGTCCGGTTTAGTGGACTTAAAATCCTGAACCCTAACCGGGAGGAAGATGAGTAAGTATCTAGGGAAGCTCAAGCGTGCGGCATCGTTCCTTTCGACGAGAAGCACTTCTTCTAGAGGAAGCGCCGACATGCAGATCGACGTTCCATCTCCCGCTGTTGTGTGGTAGAATTGCCCGAAATAACACGCTTTCGGAGGCGCTCGTCTTCCTCTAGACACTAAGCACCCCGAAAGTTAGCTACCTCAGACAGTTTGATTGAGCACACCCCAAGGGAGAACTCGAAACAATCCAAGTTTTATTAGCAATATGGGTTTGCTATTTTCTTTTTGTTTGCAAAAAGCATTGCTAATAGTTCATCCTTACAGTCAAGTTTTATTAGCAGTCATAATTACTTCATTAGCTAACCATTCTAAGTAAGCACTTGTTCTACTTCCAAGCAAGGGTTGAGCAATCAGAACCATTTCACCATCTTTTATCTTCCAGTTCTTACTATGGTGCTAGACCATAGCCAAGTCATACCGTCTCACAGAAACGGTGATTTGTGAACCAATGTATCCTAGCTGGGTACCCCGAAACACATGCCCCATTTATACCCCAGGCACAAACAAGACCAACCCATTCCACTCCAGTCATGGGGTCTAGGTCCCCGTCCAAACTTAGACTCCAAGCCCTCACACTTGAGACCCCGTCTCAGTATGGTGCTTAGACCTCTACCTTTCCCCGCCTCCAATCAGTCGGTCCAGAAAGAGCCAGAACCCATGACAAGAGCGTAATGAGCCTTCCCGCTTCCATAAGCAAGTATGTGCTCAGGATAATAAGTCTGTGACCTGACTACCATCCACAGCAATGGATAGTCCTTAATCGACACGAATAGGGAAAATAGTGTAACCAAGCTAAACCCCGTTGGCCGCGTGACACAACCTTTTACACCCACCAATACCCATACTATATCCCTGCCCTATCTCCATTTTCCTTTCATCATTTTAGCATGAGAGTAATTATAATAATCACCTATTGTGAGTAACAGTAGGTTACTCATGCTACCAAAAATCTAAGCATAGCAGCTACTCGAACCTGTACTAGTAGGACTCATAGGACAGTTATATCTATGCATGTGGTTTTCATAAAATTCCTGTAATGTAAATGCACATCACATATATATATTCAGTGATTATAAAAAATAAGGGTTATGCACCGGGGCTTGTCTTGGGCAGGCGTGGTGTCAGCTGAGTCAATCAGTGGCGGCTCCAGGACCTCCTCCTCGTACTCCTCAATGATCTCCTTGAATTTGTGATCGCAGGTGGTCACGATCTCCGCCAACTAGTTCTCTACATGCATGCGATGGTGATGCAACACTTAGCATTTATGCAACAACAACTCTTAAAATAAGAATACGCATACTAAGCTACCAAGCTAGCTCTAATGACTAAGATACTAAGCTAACTATCATCTTTACCAAGCAAAGTGTTGGGCTCAACTAACAAACACCTAGCATTACAAATGAAGGATATATCTTTATTTCTACTAATGATTTAATGTATATTTGAAACAAAGAGCATTTAACTACCCTAATGTTTAGTCTATTCTAAAGCTACAAAAATTACAGTGAGCACATAATAATACAATGAAGCTACCATAAAAATTTTAGGACTAAAGCTATCACTAATTTACCACAAAAATTCCTACAATATTTAACCTAATAATATTAAGCGTGAGGCGGCCCACGGTGCGGCCCATGCAAGGCTGGCCTACAGCGCGAGACGGCTCGCGGCGAGGAATCTCGCGTGCGTTGGCGATTTTGCAAAAGAGACCTCGAACTTCTCTCAAATTATAACTAAGTACTAACACTATTCCCCCCTCTCTCAAACCTTCTCACTTAACCCCCTGGCCTTTCTCTAATTCACCCGCACGCACCCCTAGCAACTCAGTGCACGGTGGCGCGGTGAGCGGTGGCACTGGGCGCTTACACCGGCCACCTGGGACCTACACGACCCACCTAATGGGTCGATCACCATCTCTAACCCAAGCGGCTACGCTAAGCGACGGTGCAGGGTGACACGACTGGCTAGGGAAGGGTGCAGTAGCGTGCGACCATCCGCACGGGTGGCACCACTGTTCCGATGGGCTAGGGTAGCTACAGGCCTAATTGGTTAACTCATGAGCATCAGGAGGCTACCATGGACTAGGTCAAGGTGACAGTTGGGGCAGAGAATGACGGAGGAGGGCTGGCCCCATGTGGCCGAGCCGTGCGACGACACACTATAGTGGCACGGTCGCATCAGCAATGAAGGGGAGGTGGTAGCGGTTCGACTAAGGCGCGTAGGGTGAAGGGGGAGTCAAGGCGATGCTAGTGGTGCAGGCGAATTGGCTCGAGAGGGACGGTGGGAGGGCTACCCACATCCATGGCCGGACATGGCCTTATCAGCACGACAGTGGAAGAAACTCCAAATTGGGGCTTGGCTATGCTCGATTCAAAGCTGGGTGGGGTCGAGCAGCGAGAGGATGTGATGGTGAAGACGTGGATGCATTGAATTGAATGGAGGTGATCGCTAGCAAGGTAATTGATGGCGTAGCTCGGCGGTGGTAGCGGAGAGAGAAAGAGAGAGACGGGGCACGACAGGTGGCTCGACTCATCCTCGCATTGGTGGAATGCGGTCGGCGACATCATGGAGGCCACGCACAAGCACTAGCAGACAGGCGCGCGTGTTTCCCACTAGCATGGCCCGCACAACCGTAGTGTCTTAAATGATAAGGCAACAACAATCTTGCCCATGTGCACGCGGCAGTGGCAGCCTTGAACTGTTCTGACAGCGGCATAGAGGGTACAATGGATAGGAGTGGACACGATGGCGAGGTGATAGCGCCGGTAGTGGCTTCGTCGTGGCGCGGGGCGAGCAACAGTAGCTCTGCGCGATGGGGCCAGCGATAGTCGGGCCACAGCTAGGCCAGAGGCAGCTATGGCCGGCTACATGCGATAGTGCTTGCACATGCAACCAACGTGGCGACGTCGAGTGTGGTGACCGCGCCCACGCGGCCAACCAGCCCGAGATCGAGTCGTGCACGAATTTTAAAGCACCCAAAATAACTAAACGATTGCTTCAGGAGCCAAACCATCTTCACCATGCTCAAGAGGGCATATGAGACTACCAAATTGAGCTATAACACTACACCACCCCTTAACCCAATCCCTCAAAATAATTTGCTAAATATATCAATGTCGAGCTGTTGACAGACTTGGAAATTTTCTAAGTTTTTGAGCTAAACTTGATTTCAATTTGTAATTTCTAGGCTAGTAGAAATACTAGCTAGCAATATCATTTTTCAACAAGTATTTCACTGTCATCTACAAAGTTTGTACTTTAAACTTTATTTAAGTATCACAAACATGTTCTATAGTATTTTTGCTTAATAAAAATTAGTTTTCAACCCTACTTGATATACATGAGCTATTGAATCAACCTTCATTTAGCATTTTTATTGGTCATTTTAAGTTACAAGAAATTTATCTACATATTCTATCACATGCATTAACACATAAACATGATGCCCATGACATGTTTTAGTAGATGATTTAGGGTGTAACACCAAGGGTGTTACATGTTGGAGCACCGTCTAGGTCATCATCCGCTGAGAAAAACATTCTCCTAAAAGAGAAGCATCTCAAGTTTAAGACGGAGAAAGAGGCCTACAAGCAGCTGAAGACCTAGAGGTTCATTCACACTTCTATCTATGGCCAAGCCCTTCAACAAGCAACAGGTATGAATACTGAATTTGAAATCATATTTAAAACTATTGGGTGGGAAAATGTTTGGCATATTGATGTGTGTTGACGGTCATTAATGTTCATCATAAACCATCAATATAACTTATATAAATACATAAAAAGGATCACCAACATAGGTCTAGGGGTTTAAACTAATAAATTCTACAAGTTTTGGTGAGTCTGTGTTTGTAGGAGAATTTATTCAGAAAACCGTCAAGGTGGACCTATTCATCAAAGTAAATCGCACATAACCGCGGCGTAAATAACTCCAGAAGACTCTGGAAAACTCTAGAAGACTCTCCACCAAAGATCGAGCCAAGAGGCTGATAGGGAGGCCTGCCGGCCCCACCCCTAGGCTGGCCGGTCTATGGGCCCCACCTGTCAGGCTCTCCTTTCTACGTCGATTCTCCACCGCCTTAAAGACCGCATCTACGCTGTTTATTCAAGTCAGTTTGATCCAAGGGTCTAGAATCGACGCTACCCCCCTATATATATGGCCATGTACCCCCTCCCTAGAGCCATCTTAAACCCTAATTCATATCTCTCATTTAGATCAATACATACCAGGAGGATTAGGTCTAGAGCTCTCTAATGTAGTAGATTAGTAGCTCAGAAGTGAGGGTCGAGTTGGGCTCATGCTCAAGTTCTGGATCTAGTCTTGGAGGCTCGGTAGAGCCTTGTATCTTCACTTCTACATCTTGTAAGACTTATTATCAATTCATTATATTCCTATCTACATGGCTATGCTTACTTTTAATATGTATCTTTGTCGGTGCGAAATATGGCTGACAAGTAAATATTTGTAGTTTTGCCGTACGTTGTGATCAGATGTGGCCTAGCACGTGATGACACATGATTTATACTAGTTTAGGCAACATGCCCTATGTCTAGTTTTAGTCGGTTGATGACTTTATTCCTAAGCCTAGGTGCTCAAAGTTTGCTATGGGGTTACAAACGAGTAAAGAATGAGAAAGGGGGTGTTAGAGACCTAGTTAGACTCTGAATCGAATGGAAGAGTGTGACAGGAGCTCTAACATGCGCTAAGTATTAGAGCGTATGCTCTGTGTAGCTGTCGAGTTCTAGAGCTATTGAGCTATTCGAGTCCTTAGGTCATCGAGTCCTCGAGTCATCTAGCATCCTTCTATTGGGAGGGAGCGCATCTCCTTTTATAGGTGAAGGGGATGGTCTTACAAGTCAGAGAGAAAGAGAGAGTGCATACGTGTGCTACCTAGTCTTGTTGCCCATGCTGTTGGGTACGAGGTGTCTGCCAGCGCCCACAATACTGTTTATGCCTAGACGCATCTGACAGGCTCTACCGTGTTCACCTAGTACAGCAAATGACGGCGTCCACAACACTATTTATGCTCTAACACGTCTAGAAGGTTGTAGAGTGTTTGTCTATCATAGCCTGGTGGCACCATCCTATAGGTGCGTAGGGTATGGCAAGGTACGGTCCTCGGTATTACGGTTGGCTTGAGCACCTTATCTTGTCTGCTCCACCTGTGCCCTAGGCCCACACCGAGTGGGCGTCCCCAGTCGGTTGCTCCTAGTTGGCCCTGATCATGTCAGTCAAGAAAGAGCAGCGAGTAGAGGTTCAACGTATCCTCGGTCGGAGAAAGAGGGGTGGGTGAGGCAGAGCCTGTGACCTAGAGGTCGAGTGAGGTGGAGCTTGTGACCCAAAGGTCGGGCGAGGTGGAGCCCATGACCTAGAGGTTGGCCCTTTCTACCCCTCACTCTAAAGGTGCCCGGAGTGGTTGTCAAACCCATCGGTGGGCCACCCTTCGAACTCCTAGGCCTAGAGGGGCCATAGGAGCGTTATTAGCTTTGTATCCCTCTTTCCTATGATGGGTCATGGCCCATTTGGGGAGGCCTTGGTCAGAGGTGCCGTTCAGGGATTGGATCATGGTCTTGGCCTGTTATTGTGTATCTGGGCTGGCCTAGGCGTGTGATGTCATTGCACCACCTACTGGACCGAGTTTTGTGGGAAAGCAGGTCCATTGGGGACCCTAGGTTTATGAACCCGACAGGAGCCCCTGAGCCCCTTTGGGACTTCTGTGAAGTTGTGAAGGGGCTATTTTTGGAACTTTAGTGTTTTCCCCCTTGGTTTGTTGTACCATGTAGGGTAACCAAATAGGATTTAGGCACCCAGCCTCCATGTGGAGGACTGGCAAAGGCCATAGAGGCGCGCCATGTAGACATAGGCACCCAGCCCTTAAGGAGGAGACTCGCTGGTAATCTGTTTTCCATTAGGTGCATGCGAGCACACCTGGTGGGTGTAGCCCCCGAGACTATGGCCGACTAGGGAGTCGATCGAAGGCTGGGTACCTTGGTACTCTTTTTGGGCTATGGACTCTTGTGTTTCTTCTGGTCGGGGTGTTCACTCGTGTTCATTCTAACTCGGTGTGATTGGCTGGACTCCCAAGTCAGGGTCAGGTGGCTGAAGCCCCCGAGCCCCGTCAGGCTTGGTAGGGGTTGGTCGAGTTTTGTCCATCACCCCATCCGTGGTTTCTGCAACCGAAGGGGTTGAGCTAATGTCGCTTGCCTCGATGGCTTGAGTGACACGCTCGGTGAGCTCACTAATGGGCATGTCCGAGTGGAATCCGGGTCCATCGTTCGTAATAGGGTTGGCATAGCCCTCATGTGGCATTCCACTACTCCTTAACCAACCTCCTGGTAGGTGCTTGAGCTGTTCCAAAGACTGACTCAAGTGGCCCGCTGGCCTCCCCTTGATGGTGATTCTGTGGGCATGGCTCGAGGTCAGGATCAAAGGAGAAGGTCGAGATGACCCTATCCACTTCTGAGCGGATTGGGTGAAGGCCACTAGGGCTCATCTACGTTTTCTCCCTTGGCTCTTTTTGATGTGAGGAGAACTTGAGCCCTTTGTGGGCTAGCCTTCGAACCCCAGTCGGTCGTCGCTCATATTGAATGAGACGACTACCGCTTCGTGACGCGACGCGAAGCATTGTGATGCAACAATTGCATATGTAATGCTTGGATGTATGGGATGAATGTATGGATGAATGCATGCATGAGAATGGATGAATGAATGCTCATGCACTGGGAAAGTAGAATGGAGGTTGGTAAAGTTACCTTGATGGCTCGAGTGACGGGTCTGAGGAGCTCCTATCGAATATGTCCGAGTGGGATCCATGTTCGTTGTTCATGACGGGGTCAGCATAACTCGCATGGGGCATCCCACTGCTCTTTACCTATCTCTCGACAACCGCCCAAGCTGTTTGATCAACTCGGGTAACCCGTTGGCCTCTCCTCGATGGAGATTCCATCAATGGGCCCCTCCAAACCTTGCCTAGGAAGGCAGAGGGTCATTTGCGTGCGGTTGCGCCTTATTTCCCATGCCTAGGTTGCGATAGTAGTGGGCCCCGCCCAGGCCACATCCTGTTAGCTAGGCGACATTTTGTTGGGCAGGCCACGTGCCATCGGCCAGGGCCACGTCCCACCGCACGCCTTTTCGCATTAAATAGGGGGAAGGGAGAGGGTTTTTCTCCCATTCTTTCGCCTTTCTTCAACCGCTGCCATTTCTCCTTCCTTCTTTACACCAAGCCTATTTGTGTGCCATGGTAGTTTCTAGGAGAGAGGAGGGTAGAGTGAGGGAGAGGAAAAACTCACAAATTCATTTGTAAATCCGAGGTGTGATGTCGAACTAGAGGCCCTCCAACGTGGATAAGGAGGTGCTGGCTACCTTTGCCGAGAAGGGGATACTCCTATTGAAGGAGGTGGCGCATTGGAGGGCTCCTATGCTGGGGGAGGTTGTTCTGGAATCGTGGGCCGACGAGGTCGTCTCCTTTCTTGCCTTCCACGAGCGTGGGCTCGGGTATCCCGTGCACTGGTTCCTGCGTGGGTTTCTCAATGAGTGGGGCCTAGAGTTGTGGCACCTCAACCCAACTGGGGTACTACACATCACCAACTTTGTCACTATCTACGAGGCCTTCCTCAGGATGGAGCTGCACATGGACCTCTTCCGGTGGATTTTCAGTGAGCGAGCCCTATCCGAGGGGAAGCCACCCATAATCGCACCGGTTGGGGGGTTTGCCCTAAAGAAGAGGCCAAAGCCGTTGGTCCCCTACCCCACGTACTCCCTCTGAGACTCCAACCAGGGGTGGCACGATGAGTGGTTCTACATTAGGAACCCAACAGAGGTGCCATTCTCGATGTTCACCAGGGAGAGGTCGGAGAGGAGGGAAAGCTGGTCGTGGGGTCCCGCCTGTTGGTAGAACAAGCTAGAGATTATCAAGATGGAGCTTTGGAGGCTCATGTGGCATGGCCTCGATGGGTTGTGGGTCTTCCATACCTTCTTCTACCGTCGGGTGGCCCCATTGGCGGAGAGAACGCAGCCGATGTGGGAATACTCTGGCCCGATGGATCCCGACCGCGTGTCGCCAGAGGAGTTGTTAAAGGATGAAGTCTAGAGTCATCTTGGTCGGGTGCTACAGTTGAGGGATGAAGACTCCTCGAAGGGACGCCCAGACCCTTTCATGCCATGAAGTTGTCCAATTTGGTATGCTTTTTTCCTGTGACCTTTTCCTTCTTGTTTTGATGTTTTGATTGATTTTGAGTTGCCCGTTTCGAACAGACCCGTGGGCTATAAATCCTTGCCACATCTTTTGAGAGGACCAGAAGGCGCGATTTGGCAAGCTACCTAGAGGGAGACCATGCTTGCCAAGAAGAAGAAGAAAACCGAGAAGGCCCAGAGGAGGTTTGATAAGGAGAAAGAGATCAACCGGTGGGTCTATGGTGGCGAGAGCCAGAGTGACATGGAGGTGGAGCTTGAGTTAGAGGAGCCCACATAGATGGGTGATGACGCGAGTTCATCAGAGAACGAGGAGATAGGGGCGTTGTTGTGACCTTGGTGGAGCGCCATAAGCCCACGACTGCGCCCATCAGCGGTGGGCATGGTACGGAGGTGCATGTTGGTGTTCCTGACTCGAGGAAGCATGCCGTGAGTGAAGACACCACCCTTGAACAAGAGGTGAAGTGGGCGTGGTTGCCGTGCCCTTTGTAGGTGTTGTTGGCTTCACGGCCCCCTACTTCGAGTGTGGCGGAGCACACCGGTCGGTCGAGGGGACGTGATCGTTCCCTTGCGTCTTTGGGGTCGACTCATGTGCGCCCCCTGCTCTGATGGTTTCGCCATGAGCTAGCGGTCGTGGCCGTTCATGGGCCGATCGGGGATCGGCCGGGTCGCCTCCTCCCTCGGTTGATGCGAGGAGGCATGGTTTGGGACCTTTGAGCGATCCTCGTCTGGTCGGCTCATCGCCAGCCGGTCGGGGATTTAGGGTTCTGCTGCTTTTGTCTGGGTATATATTCATGCTTCATTTTGTCCTCATAGTTGAGTTTTTGAGTGTGACTAACCTGCACTTGTTTGACAGTGACTAGGGGCTGGTAGGACTGGGGATCTTCCCACCTCCTGTGCGAGAAGAGTGGAGACCCAGCCTATAGTGGGTTGCAATGAGTGGCGGGGGAAGTAGGTTGGTGGCGGTGCGACCTTCCTTAATGGGGTTTGCATCTTCCCAACCAGTCATGAGCACAGCGGCAGCGGCAGCAGTGGTGATGGCAGTGATCCCCATGGTGATAGTGGAGGCTAGGTCAAAGGTGACTCGTGACTCTTGCGGTCCCTCCCCTGATGGTTGTGGAGGAGGAGAGGATGGAAGGTGGGCTCTCCATCTCATCCAGCAGAGGTGCGCATGGTTCGCCTGCCTGGTCAGAGCTAGAGGGTCTAGAGGAGCCACGGCTAGGCCAGAGGTAGAGCAGCCAACAGCAAGCCATGGAGTCCTGGTGGTGGACATCCCCTTTGACGGTGAGGAGGACATTGGGGTGGAGCCACCAGCCATCCTACCATCCTGGGAGTTTTTGATGATCCGGTTGTCACTTGATACTGCAATGGTTGGATCTTCCAGCGGGTTAGGGGCAACCCACAAGCTAATGTGGCCTTGCCCCAGCGAGCCAAGAAAGGCTCGGTTTGTCCTTTGCGACGAGGAGGTGAGGCTTTGGCACCTGCTCAGGGAGAGATGACTATCAATGGAGTCTGATCATGCCCTTACCAAGGTGAGGCTCAAGGAGGCCTTAGAGAGGGTTGAGCTCATCCATTAGGCCATGACTGTGGACCTACCACATGTTGTAGAGGTAAGTTTTCTGCATTCCTGGTATTGTCTTTGATTCCTTGGCATTTAAACGGTTGTCTCAGCACGCCTGCTTCTTGTCTCACAGGACCTAGAGATGATGTCGATCCGCAAGTCCCAGTTCTCTAGGGACCAGCATGTCGGATGGAGCAAGAAGCGGTGGCGTCGCAACGGGGTCCAATGAGCTCAGGACCCAGCTTAGAGTTCGCTGTGGAGTCCCACGATTGGGCAGCCGAGGCAATGAGAGCATAGGCGATGGAGCGTGCGTTGCCGTGTCTGAGAGGGGACTACTACCGAGATGGGGACTTGATGAGGCGAAATGGCCCCACTTGGCAGAGAACCGAAGGGGTGCTAGAAGTCTTGGAGGCTGTGAGGCAGAGCAGAAGACCGGTCGGATTGCCGAGCAAGAAGGGTTCGTGCTCTAGGGGAGATGTCGGGGCAGAGCAGAGGAGTCAAATTGCTCGATGCTCGAGAGAGGTTGACCCAGCAAGAGAAGGGCTCTCCATTCTTGAAAGTGCCCGGCTGAGTGGTACATACATGTTCTAACCTCAGTTGATGCCTTGATTTCTTTTCCTTGCTCCTAAATTTGTCATCCATTTCTAGAATTGGGTGAAAAGATCGGCTCTCTTGAGAAAGGGTTGGAGACGGTCAAAGCAACGGCCGGTCGGGGGGCAGAGGCGCTAGCCTAGTCCCTTGAGGAGAAATGCGCTCTTGAGGGAGAGCTCAACCAGATTCGCAACATCGTGCAGGTGGTGGTCTCCGAGGTGTTCGGGTTGGGACCGAGCACCAGTACGCCCGCCATCTAGCCGATGGAGGTCTCGAATGAAGTTCAGGTGCTCATCTTTGATGGCATGTTCTATGGCACATGGGGGTGCTGACCTCGGTGGCGACCCATTAACCCGATCTAGATTTTGCGGCCATCTATAGAGGATATGCTGACGGGTGGAGCATAGATGAGATCTATGCATTGGGGGAAAGTTTAGTGCCACATGCACAGATGGTCGCTAAGCAGGTCACCACACAGTGGGTGATGGAGGCTCGCTGTTCGACCATGGCCGTAGACATGCCCTAGGAAGATGTCGCCTAGGCTAGGGAGGCAGCGGAGGCCGGGTCGGAGGCGAGCGTCGTCCCACCCCCAATTGAGCCAAACATCCTCCCGACCACAACTGAGCCGAGCGCCGTTGTCCCGACCACAACTGAGTTGCCTTCGTCCTCGCCAACCGCACCATTAGCTGATGCCACCGGGGAGGGGGGCCATAATAGAGTTAGAGTAGAAATAGTCAGTTTATGTAAAATATGAATTCATGGGGAAGCCCCTGTGTGAGCAGTTTTACATTCATGAATATTTTAAGTTTGTTTTTGTGATGAAATCACTTGTGAGGAGAAGGTTATCCCATCCACCCTTGTTTTTATGCTTGCATAGCTTTGTTTTTGTCATTTCTTTTTCGCACCTACCCATTGACCCATAGGCTGCAACCTTAAGAACCCAGGCATGGCCTACGAGGCTCAGCTGCTCGTAACCATCGGTCGTGGTGGGGTGTGATCGGTCAGGAGGCTAAAAGTGCAAGTTACATAGGGTAATCAAAGGAACGGAATGCCCTTTCATTTGGGCGATGCCTTTTTGTTTGGGCAAAAAGTGTTACTATATAATAGTAAAAAAGGATTGGTATCACACCCCCGTGGAGCCCCCGAGCGACCCTGACTGAGAGTGATCGGGCTAGGGTGCTGTAGGAGCAAGCATTGAATGGAAATAAACGGTAAGACTGAGCTTTAGGGAAAGAAATGATGTAACTGTTCGATGTTCCATGTGTTGGTGAGAACGTTGCCATTGTCGCCCTTTAGTCGGTAGGCACCTAGTCAGATCACCTCAGTCACTGTGTAGGGTCCTTCCCAAGGTGGAAAAAGCTTATGTTTCTCCTTGGTTGACTAGGTCCTTAGGAGTACGACATCACCGACCTCGAGAATCTTTCCCCTGATTTTTTCTTTCATGGTACCTACGGAGAGTTTGCTAGTAATGAGTGGAGCAGATGATGGCCACCTCATGAGCCTCCTTGAGTAGGTTGACCGCATCCTACTGAGCCTCTGTGGCTCGGTCTTGGTCGAAGGCCTTTTCTCTTAGGGCACCATGATCGAGGTTAGAGGGCAACACTGCTTCAGCTCCGTATGCGAGAAAGAAAGGGGTGAACCCTGTGGACCGGTTTGGGGTCGTTCTTAGGCTCTAGAGGATTATTGGGACCTCTGCAACCCATAGCCCGGCATACTTTTTAGTCGGTCGAAGGTGCGGGGCTTGAGTCCTTGGAGGACCATGCCATTGGCTCGCTCGACCTGACCGTTAGTATGTGGGTGTCCGACCGAGGCCTAATCGATCCTAATGTTGTATCCATCACAAAAGTCCAGGAACTTCTTCCTGGTGAAGTTTGTTCTGTGGTCGGTGATGATACAGTTAGGGACACCAAACAGATAGATGATGTCGAGGAAGAACTTGACCGTCTCTTCTGAGTGGATATTGGTGATGGGCTTTGCCTCTATCCACTTGGTGAACTTGTCCACCGCCACGAGTAGGTGAGTGAAGCCACCTAGGGCCTTTTTGAGGGGTCTGACCATGTTGAGGCCCCAGATTGCGAATGACTAGGTGATGGGGATCGTCTGAAGTTCCTACACTGGTAGATGAGTTTGCCGAGTGTAAAACTAACATCCTTCACTCCCACGGACCAGCTCCTCTGCATCTCGTGGCGCATTGGGCTAGTAGAAACCTTGGCGAAAGGCTTTCCTGACTAGTGACCTTGGGGCCACGTGATGTCCATAGATTATGGCATGGACTTCGAGGAGAAGCTGTTTCCCCTGGTCGGTCGGGATGCACTTCATGAGCACTCTCGATGGACTTCGCTTGTAAAGTTTGTTACTAATGGTGACAAACGTCTTGGTGCATCGAGCAATTCGTCGCGCTTTAGTCCTTTTCGGTGGGAGAACCTCCTCGAGGAGGTAGGCGAGCAGTGGTGCTCTCCAGTCGATCGGATAGAGTGCCATCACGACGATGTCACCGGGCGATGTTGCCATGGAGGCACCAAGGTTGGAGCCCCCAGCACTCGGTCGGGGTCGAGGCATGTCGGGAGGTCAGAGCCCCCAAGTGCTAGATTGGTGTTGGAGCGTGTCTGGGTCGGGTCCTCTTAGATGCGGGCAGATGGCTCGTGGAGGTCGTTTCTAAAGACCCAGTTGGCGGGCAGTTCCCATCTGGCCGCTAATTTTGTAAGGAAGTCGGCGGCATCATTGTCCTTTCGAGGGACATGATGCGGTTCGATCCCTCGGAACTTGTCCTCGAGCTTGCGAACCTCCTGACAGTATGCCACCATGAGAGGGCTCTTGTAGGAGGACTCCTTCATGACTTAGTCAACGACCAACTCTGAGTCACCGTGGACATACAGCCATGTGGCGCCGAGCTCAATGACAATGTGTAGTCCATTGATGAGGGCCTCATACTCCGCGGCATTGTTTGAGGCCGAAAAATGGAGACAGATCATGTAGTGGAGCCTAGTCCCATCCGAGGAGATCATAACCACTCCAGCACCTGAGCCGGGCACCATGACCAACCCGTTGAAGTACATCATCCAATACTTGTGGATGATGTCCGAGGTTAGGAGCTGGACTTCCATCCATTCGACGATGAAGTCAGCAAGAGCATGAGACTTAATAATGGTACGGGGGACATACCTGATGTCGTGGCCCATGAGCTCAAGAGCCCACTTGGAGATTCGGCCACTGGTGTTGTGATTATGGATGACCTCCCTGAGTGGGTACAAGGTGATGACCATGACCTTGTGGTCGGTGAAGTAGTGTAGGAGCTTCCAGGTCGCCATCAGCATGGCGTATAGAAGCTTCTGAACCTAGGGGTAGCTAACTTTGGCATCAATGAGTACCTCACCGATGAAGTACAACGATCGTTGGACCTTTAGGGGGTGTATCGGCTCCTCCCTCTCGACGACGAGGGCGGCACTCACAACGTGGTTGCTTGACACGACATAGAGGAGGAGGGATTCTCCCCATTCAGGAGCGACGAGGATTGGTGCCGACATCAGCGATGCTTTGAGGCTTTCTAAAGCCCGCTGTGCCTCCCTTGTCTATACAAATGCATCTATCTTCTTGAGAAGTTTGTAGAGGGGCATCCACATTCGCCTAGTCAGGAGATGAACCGGCTCAGGGTGGCCAAACAGCCAGTGAGTCTTGTATGCCCTTGACATTACATATCAGGCCCATGTTGGAGATGGCCACATTCAGACATGATGTATCCGAGCAGCTTCCCCTTTGGGACCCCAAAAACACATTTTTGGGATTCAATTTGACACTGAACCTTCGAAGGTTTGCGAATGTTGTGGCCAAGTTGTGATCAGGTCACTAGCTTAAGCCATTTTAACCACTATGTCATCTACATAGACGGTAATTGTTGGTTTCGGCCGCTCGACCTGATCAGGTTGGTCGGGCAGATCGATTTGGTCGGCAAAGCATCGCTACATGCACCATTGATAGGTGGCGCTAGCGTTCTTCAGACCAAAAGGCATGGTTACATAATAGTACGAACCATACAGGGTGATGAATGATGTCATGACCTGGTCAGACTCATTCATCATGATCTGATGGTAGCCTGAGTAGGCATCCAGGAAGGAGAGGATTTTGCATCCTGAGGTGGAGTCGACTATCTGATCTATGCGTGGTAAAGGGAAGTGATCCTTTGGGCACACCTTGTTGAGGACAGTATAATCAACACATTCTCCACTTCTCATTCTTGTTTTTCACAAGAATAGAATTAGCTAGCCAGTTGGAGTGGCATACCTCTTTGATGAATCTGGCTACCAAAAGTTTGGCGATCTCCTCACCTATGGCCCTACGCCTTTTGTCATCAAAGCGACAGAGGCATTGCTTGGCGGGCTTTTAGCCCAGGACGACATGTAGTGTGTGCTCGGCGTCCTCCTTTGTTATGCTCGACATGTTAGAAGGCTTCCACGTGAAGACATCGTGATTTGCGCGTAGGAAATCAGCGAGCTCGCTTTCCTATTTGGCCAAAAGCTTGGTCCCGATCCACACTGCCTTGGTCGGGTCAGTGGGGTCGACCTCCACCACCTTGGTTTCCTCAGTCAGATGGAAGGCACTCGAGGAGGTTGGCCCATTGCAGTCGGGGACTACTAGAGTCGCCAAATTCCTAAGCTTCGGGAGCTCAGCAGAGTTGATGACGGTAGTGGTGAGCTCATAATGCTCGCGGTCGCCCGCGTAGGCATGCGAGAAGGTGCTACCTATGGTGATGATGCTGTTCGGCCCTGGCATCTTTAGCTTGAGGTAGGTGTAGTTGGGGATCGCCATGAACTTTGTGTAGCATGGCCACCCCAAAATGGCGTGGTAGGACCTAGAAAAGTCCACTACCTCGAAGGTTAGGACCTCCGAGCAGAAGTTGGTGTGGTCACCAAATGTGATGGGCAGGTCGATCTGTCCGAGTGGATATGCCTATGCCCCTAGGATCACGCTGTGTAAGGGAGAGCTAAATGAGTGGAGCTCTGACCAGGGGATGCGTAGGGTGTCGAGGGTGTCGACATAGAGAATGTTGAGGCCACTACCTCCGTCCATCAGCACCTTAGTTAGGTGCTTCTTGTAGATGATGGGGTCGATGATGAGTGGGTAGCAACCTAGTCGGGCGATGTGGGAAGGATTGTCTCTCTGATCAAAAGTGATCGAGGAGTCTGACCATCTAAGGAAAGAGGGGATGGCTGACTCCGCGGTGCATGCCTCTCTGTAGCGTACCTTGTCCTGGCACTTGGAGTGGATAGCGTCAGATCCCCCAAAGACCATGAGGCATTCCTCAGGGTCGGGGAAGCCGTCACCATCCTTGCCCACCATGCCTCGTTTCTTGGCCTCCTCCTCCTTGCATTTCCTTTCCTTTGGCTTGGTGGCTTGCCGTTGGAAGCGTTTAAGGAGCTCACAGTACTTGTAGAGGTGTTTGATGGGATAGGCTTGGTTGGTGCATGGACTCTCCATGAGCTTGTCGAAGTGGTCGAGCTGGCCCTGCTAGGGCTGCTTGCCCGCTCGGTCGGCCGTAGCAACCAAAGCTAGGTTGGCTGGTCAGCGCTGATCCTTCTTGTTCTTCTTGCCCCTTTGTGTGGAGGGGCACTCGCCTTGGTCCTCGCGCTTGGCCTTGCCCCTATCCTGACCACCACTGAAGACCGCCCCAACCGCCTCCTCGCTGGAGGCATGGTCTATGGCGATGTCAAGTAGGTCGCAGGTGGTACAGGGCTTCACACAGTTGAGCTTGTGGATCAAGGACTCGTAGGTTGTGCCATAGAGGAACACGCTAATGATGTCCACGTGGATGACATCAGGAAGGGAGTTGCACTGCTTTTAGAACCTATGGATGTAATCTTGTAGGGACTCATTGGGCTCCTGCTGGCAGCTCTTGTGGTCCCAGGAATTCCTTGGATGAACATACGTCCCCTGGAAATTTTTGACGAAGACCCTCTTGAGATCTGCCCTGTTGCGGATGTTGTCGGGTGGAAGGAATTTGAGCCACGCTTGAACATGCTCCCTCACGTAGATGGGGAGGTACTAGATGATGAAATAGTCATCATCCACTCCTCTGGCTCGGCAGGCGAGCCAAAAGTCTTCGAGCCATATACCGGGGTTCGTCTCTCCGATGTATCTGGCAATGTTGGTGGGCGGTCGGAAGCACTGTGTGAACGACACTTTCTAGATGCGACGACCAAAGACCCATGGCCTCAGGCAGTCTGGGATAGGGCTCCAGTCGTTTGGTCGGCCACCATGCCTGGGGTACGTGTCCCCGCACTCCTCGATGGTCACGCCAGGGCCCGCGCCACCTAGTCTCGCCGCCATTAGATGGGCGTTATCATTGTGCCAGTCATGGCGTTGATTGTTGATGATGCTACAAGCGTCATGGTTTGGCCTGAGCCATTCGGGCATCGGTGGTCGGTGTAGAGTGGGCACCAGGTTGGGCTACGGTGCGGCCATAGCTTCCTGCTCCACGCCTGACAACTGTTGCGGTGAGTGGACAGAGTGATTCGACTGGTGTGGCCCTAGTCCTCTGGCTAGGCAAGAGGTCATGAGCTGGTGTCATGATGAGGAGCTCTCTGCCTGCTGAACGGCGGTGGTCTCCACCAGTGCTCAGAGGTTGCGGTGGATTGCCTATTCCTGGGGGTCGGTTGGCTCGGGGAGGCCGCGTAGAAGCATTGCCGCAACAGCGATGTTCTAGCCAGCCCAAGCAAACTAAGGGGGTCATTCCCTCTGTCCAGAATGTTACACTGGACCTAATGGGCATGACCCCGAGTGCCGCTCACTGGGTTACACGCATGTGGCGGCTGGCTCTACCACCTTTATCATAACTCCTCACCGTGCTCCTACACACGTGCTAGGGCCTTCACATGGGGTCCAAAGGGATGTGAGTCTACAGAGACTCCACTACTACCAGTGGCTGTCCCAGGGCATCTGCCATAGCGCACTCCTAGGACAGAGGGTGGCCAGGTGCCATGACATCACTGATGCTGGAGCCGTTGCTTTTGACCTCATCATTGATGAGGTTGCAGAAGGAGGCTAGAGCATAGCCCGCCATCCCCACAAACTTAGACGTGAGAGGGGGCAGTGTCAGGATCCTTTGGAGCCCCCCCA
The DNA here is from genome assembly GCF_019320115.1 of Miscanthus floridulus. Lineage (NCBI taxonomy): Eukaryota > Viridiplantae > Streptophyta > Magnoliopsida > Poales > Poaceae > Miscanthus > Miscanthus floridulus. The sequence continues at coordinate 93,956,247 of NC_089585.1, forward strand.
CACGCGTTCATAGGGGACGCAAAGCCATAGGGGAACCGGTCGCATGGCAGTCGCGGTGGGGACAATGGGGTCCCTCAGGAGAGTCAGCGAAAGGTGTTAAATAGTGAGTAAAGAAGAATATGTACATCACTCACCATGGGGTTTGAGCCCAGCTTGGGCTTGAGGTGAAGCACGAGTGTCTCAATGTTGAGGTCGTCGAGTGGCCCATGGCCAGTGGAGGGCGCTCCTCCTCCAGTGGACGCTAGGACGAGCACCTCCTCAGGGAGGTAGAGTACGCCAAGCTAGTCGGCGACAAAGTCCAGACTCCCGAAGAGGAAGGTTTGGAGTGGCACGAAGACAAGAGGAGCCCACATCCCATAAAGTGGGAGCATGGGAAACTCCAACGAGCCAAAGCGAATCGTATCGCTCGAGCTCGCCATGCCAAAGATGGTGGAAAGGTGGGCCATCCGATGACCAAAGGCATGAACACACAACGTCCTCCCCATGGATGACATCAACTGTCGGTGCAAAATGTGGCTGACAAGTAAATATTTTTAGTTTTGCCATGCGTTGTGATCAGATGTGGCCTAGCACGTGATGACATAGGATTTATACTGGTTTAGGCAACATGCCCTATATCCAATTTCAGTCGGTCGGTGACTTTATTCCTAAGCCTAGGTGCTCAAAGTTTGCTGTGGGGTTACAAATGAGTAAGGAATGAGAAGGGGGTGTTAGAGGCTTGGTCGGACTTTGAACCGAATAGAAGAGTGAGACGGGTGCTCTAACATGCGCTAAGTATTGGAGCATATGCTCTATGTAGCTTCAAGTTCTAGAGCTGTTGAGCTATTCGAGTCCTCAGGTCATCGAGTCCTCAGGTCATCTAGCGTCCCTCTATTGGGAGAGAGCATATCCCTTTTTATAGGTGAAGGGGATGGCCTTACAAGTTAGAGAGAAAGAGAGAGAGAGAGTGCGTACATGTGCTACCTAGTCTTGTTGCCCACACTGTTGGGTACAAGATGGCTGCTAGCGCCCACAATACTGTTTATGCCCAGATGCGTCTGGCAGGCTCTATCGTGTTCACCTAGTATGGCAAATGACGGCGCGCACAACACTATTTATGCTCTAACACATCTAGAAGATTGTAGAGTGTCCATCTGTCATAGCCTAGTGGCACCATCCTATAGGTGCGTAGGGTATGGCAAGGTACGGTCCTCAGTATTGCGGTTGACTTGAGCACCTTATCTTATCTACTCCACCTCCACCCTAGGCCCACATAGAGCGGGCATCCCCGGTCAGTTGGGAAAGAGCAGTGAGCAAAGGTCTAGCGTATCCTCGATCAGAGAAAGGGGGGTGGGTGAGGCGGAGCCTGTGACCTAGAGGTTGGGCGAGGCAGAGCTCATGACCTAGAGGTCGGGCAAGGCAGAGCCCGTGACCTAGAGGTCGGGCGAGGTGGAGCCCCTAACCTAGAGGTCGGCCCTTTCTACCCCTCACTCTAAAGGTGCCCAGAGCGGTTGTCGAACCCATCAGTGGGCCAACCTTTGAACTCTTGGGCCTAGACGGATCGTAGGAGCCTTTTTAGCTCCGTATCCCTCTTTTGTGTGACGAGTCATGGCCCATTGAGCCTAGATAGGAGAGCAGACGTTGTTTCAACCTTTCGGCAAGCTTCCACAAGAAAAGAAGAAACATTGAAGAACCTCAGGGTGCCTGAACATTCAAAGATCCATCAACATTGGAACCCTGCCATCTCACGGGTTTGTATAGACATATATATATTATTCTAACCATGTGTAGATTAGAGAAAAAGGTCGACGTCACAAGAATTCAAATCACATCTCAAGTGACGGAAACAGACACTGCACTACTCACAAGTTCCATCATGTGAGTCATGGTAAGTATGATCAAGAAAGGTGAGATAGTCATGCTCATGGACTTTAAACTTAATGAGTAGTTATCATTTTAATATTTTGCATTCCACTGCATGTTTACTTTAAATAATCCATGCATCCATTCCATTTAGTTTGAATTCTCTCATATCAAATCCACAACATGTTTAGTTCCATGCATATATCCAAGCAACCTGCATCCTTTATCTTAAAAAAATCACTCACCATGATCATGCTCTTTCATCTCTATTTGAGTAAATCTCTAAAATGCTTTCATGCTACTTTTGTCTTCCATAGTATGCTTTGGTTTGGAAGTATTGTACATACTTCCATTGGCTTTTAAATTATGCGTGGTGCTTAGGTTAAAATGTCTTCCTTAATCAAAATGATACATGGAGTCTAGTTTGGTTATTGAACTAAAAATTGCTTATGTAGACACTGGTTATTTTTGTTGGACTAACCCATGTAGGAAATTCTCAAATTTAATTAGGGAAAGTCCTAAGATGAACTCACACCGGAGATGAATCAAGGCATGCGATGAACTCCAACAACTCTACGCAAAAGAAGACACAACTCATTTTTCATCGAAGGAAGAACTGTGAGTATCAAAATTCACTCACGTGTCTTTTGCTGCAAATTACCTTTGCCTTGAACCATGTTTGAATGCAGTGAACAAATAAAATTTGTTATCAAACATGATAAACAAAATCTAAGCTAAAGTAATTCAAAAACCACCTTTTCATTGGCATAGATAAAAATCACACAAATTATGTACAACAACCTGTATTTCAAACTTGTTGTATTCCCTTGGGTATGTGTCCATTAACATTTTGTAGGAAAGAATGAATCTACGCTGTGCCTGTCCATGGTTTGGTATGAACCTACCAAACCACCACTTCGGCTATGGAACAAAGAGAAATGAGACGAGTGCCACAAAAAGGATTTACAATAGAAGCACTCACTCATAGAAAGTTGACGAACAAATCAACATGCCACAAGTAACGTCAAAGGCAACCTAGCATTTCCAGGACTCAAGCTAGGAGGCTAATGAGAAGCAGGGTGCAACTCACCTCATATTAGCAAATCTGATGCCTGCTTTCATCACCTTCGATGACACCATCTCGCACGTCATCAATAAGGACAAGACATCGAGATGCCACTACATCATGGCGTACATTCTCGTGCTAACAGACATCATCAATCAATGGTTCACTGTTGACTATGTCTCATGAGACCATGAACAACCATAGTTGCAAGATGACGTCCTTATGTCTTTGGAGATGAAGCTTTCATGCAAGTACCAATGCTGTTCCTTCCTCGACCATCAAAATGGCTGGCGTATCAATAACAAAGAAAGAAGAATAACTCTCCGCCATCCCGCTGGATGACAAAGACAAGCAAGGAGGAACTTGAGTTTGCATCTCCAATGAACCCCAACTCGTCAATCAAGAATCAACAAAAATCAAGAAAGGTTGATGGGAGAAGAGGATGCAATTGTCCGTATCCTCAGGATCAGATGTGTCGCACCCAATTTTGCATAGCAAAACCAAGTACTCATATATGTGCGCCCAGGATGTCCAAACACACACATATATCATAAATTACAATAGTATCAAAGTAAAGTACTTATTACATCGCATATCTCATCATAAAGTAAATACAAAGTTTGCTCAAAGGCAATATTATTACAATCACAGCGGAATAACTAGCCCAACTGTCATAGGGACTCCAACTGGTGAACGTCTCCCTAGTAGTCCTAGGCATCCTCTGGAAACTCTTCATATCCATTATCTATTACCCATCTGGGATTTTCATTTGATATAAAGCAAGTGTAAGCTCACCATGCTTAGCAAGTATATCAAAGGGATCTATGAGGCTCAAAAAGGCTTAACACTGTTTGACTGCGGTTCGTAATTTTAGTTAATCAAATTTTATCATCCTGAATCACTACTTAATGAACAGTCCTAATTCCGAAGTGGTATTAAAGTGTCATCAAGTTTATCTCAATTCCCAACCATCCATCATCCACAGTAACCACCAATCTCGAAGGATCTAGACCGCTTATATCCGTGAGCACGACTGTTATAATAGGTTAATTATTTCTGCAGAAATTGTACATCTTTACCCACCGAGCCATGATTCCCAATGCCGGGGTTCGCGAGACCCACTACACCTCTTCCCAGGAAGTGTGGCAGAGTTTCACTATGAAACCCTTAGCTAGTTGCACTAACAGATCGTAGCTACAAAGGAATGGCACACGTGGGCATCGCAGCACGATGCACACCCTAATAGAAAAAAGGAAAGATACCCTCTTACCCCTTACTAGAGCTACAGACAAGCTAGTACAATCTAGTTAACAGGTTAAAGTCAGAGCCATGTGACACTCAGGGTTGTACGGTCCCTCCTAGGTTGCCGCTTCAGGATTAAGTCCTTATGGAGAGGCACTAGAGTACTCAACCCCGTACTCCAGCCCCCTATCTGTCGCTAAAAAGCTCTATTTTATCACATTGCATATAGCCTTTAATCATGTTTAACAATTATTTCATGTTAAGCGCTCCAGCATCTATCCAAAATGCCTACCCAACAACCTCAGGTATCAAGGATATGTGGTACAAGGAATCATCTAGGTAAAGTCCTTAAAGGCATTTCAAATTAAACACATGCATGAATATAAGTGGTAATAGTTCATAGGTAACAAGAGGCCTTTGGTACACTTGCCTTCCTTAAAGTCATCCTAGGAGTACTGCTGATCCTGCTGGGGGTCCTTAGTCACCTCAAATAGCTCACCCTCTAATCATGATCCAATCATCAATCAAGCATCATACCAATCATTACATGCATGCAAGATAGACTTCCATTAGAACAGTACACCAAACAGTGAAAACATAAGTAAAAAGCTTACAAATCTATTCTACGCATTGCTACGAACACATGAGCGAAAGAATCACTCAAATCGGACTTAAAACGCGAAAGTTATGCATGAAATAAGATGTAATGGCATTTCTATAAATAAACCAAACCTATTTTTGAATTAAAACAATTAAAAATATAAATTATCACGGTTACAGGACTGCGGGCATTAAATCTGGAAAGTATAGGGGCTTAACTGAATAAAAATAGGACTGAAGAATAATTATTTTGAATTAAAATGGACTGCGGGTTGATTCTGAGAAAACCGAAGGGCCTTTCTAAAAAATGAGCGCGGATGTCTGCGGTTTTGACCTGGCTGTTGACTGGGTGGACGCATGGCGGCTAGGGATTGGTGTGGTGCACCACGCACGTGTGGGCGCACGCTGATGTGGCCGGGTGGACTAGGTCCATGGCTTGCTGTGGACCGGCCACTTAACAGCGAAGTGGTACGAAATCTGGATCGCACATTCAAGATCCAACGGCGCTGATTACGACGGGACATGGGATCACTGGCGACGATGGCTCCCACGGTGGCGCCATGACCGCGTGACTGGAGATCGCCGGTATGGCGTTCCAGGGCATAAAATCACAAATGAAAAGCATGGGGATGGTCAGGAGCTCATCGGGAGTCGATTGAGGACGTTCTCGGTGTTCAGGACGGGCTCCAGAGGCTTGGTCGACGGCGGTGGAGCTCTAGAGAGAGAGAGAGCATGCGGGTGAGGCTCAATCCAATGATTTCATGACCAAAACAATGAGAGGGAGGTACCTACGGGCACGGGTGGTCACAGCAGAGCTTTGAGCGGTGTCAGCGTCGAGCTTTGAGGCACGGGAGAGGGGAAGCTACGGTGGCGGTGGATTCTCGGCTACGAGTAGAGGATGGGAGATGAGGCAGGGCTCGGCTCAGGGTTATATAGGGCAGACGGTGACTAGAAATAGGAAGGGAAGCGAGTGGATTGGCTGCTTTCCATAAGCGGGCGACGACGTGGTGGCTTTCCATACGGGAGCGCCATCACCAGAAGTAAGGAAGGAAAGAACAGCGCGAGGAAGAAGGAAAGGCCGGTGCTGATGGGTGGGTCCTGCGGAGCAGTGAGGGAGAGAAGAAAGAGCGAGCGACACGGTGGCTACAGCAATGAAGGCCGGGCGGGCCGGTGCGCCAGGTAGGACCGCCGAGTGGTGCGCGCGCGGGAGGAAACACAAGGCAGGCCGAGCAGTGGGCCAGGCGACAAGCTGGGCTGTGCGCGGTAGCAGACCAGTGTGGCCAGGTGCTGGGAAAAAGAAGGGCCATGCGCGGTGCAATGGAAAAGAGGAAAGGGGAGGCATGGCTAGGCCGCCAGTGGGCCAGCGCGGGAAGGAAGAAAAATTGGGGACTGGGCCGATTCCTGGTGTTGGGCCAAAATAGGAGAAGATGAATTTTTCCCCAAACCAAATCTGTTTCCAATTCTATTTCCTCTATTTTCAATTTTTAAGCCAAATTCAAATAGGATTTGAATTCAACTTCAAATCATCTAACCCTACACTCATCCAAAAACCATATGCTTTGGCATGAATGCAACAAACAAGTTTCTAAACCTTATAGTTTATTTTATTTATCCAATATTTAATTTTTAGCCTAAGTTAAAAATACCTAGAAAATGTATTAAAGGATAAGAATAAATTGCTAATTTGTAGTAAGAATTTTGGGTGTTACAAACCTACCCCCCTTAAGATGAATCTCATCCTCGAGATTCGGATGGTTCAAAGAGATTGGGATAGTCAGTTCTCAGATCCTCCTCTCTTTCCCAAGTTGCCTCATCCACTGAGTGTCTGTTCCACTGAACCTTGCACATTCTTATTATCTTGCTCCTTGTGATTCTCTCTGCTATTTCCAAGATTCTTACTGGATATTCTTTGTATGATAGATCCCCTTGGATATCCAATTCTTCCAAAGGTAGTTGTTCCTCAGGTACCCTCAAACATTTCTTAAGTTGCGACACATGGAAGACATCATGAACCCCTGAGAGCTGCTCCAGTAATTCTAGCTGGTAAGCAACTTCTCCTCTCCTATTGATGATCTTGAATGGTCCCACATACCTGGGTGACAACTTTCCCTTGGTATGAAATCTCTTAACTCCTTTCATGGGTGAAACTTTGAGATATACAAAGTCACCAATTTCAAACACCAAATCTCTTCTTCTCGTGTCCGCATAGCTTTTCTGTCAAGACTGTGCAACCTTCAAGTTTTACCTTATTGTTTGTACTTGTTTTTCTACTAGTTGTAAAACATTTGGTCCAAAGACTTGACTTTCCCCTGTTTGATTCCAAAACAATGGGGTTCTGCACTTCCTGCCATATAATGCCTCAAACGGTGCCATCTTGAGACTCTTTTGGTAGCTATTATTATAGGAGAATTCGGCATAAGGTAAACTCTTATCCCAACTTGTCCCATACTGCAGAGCACAAGCTCTTAGCATATCCTCTAAGATCTGATTTGTTCTCTCAGTCTGTCCATCTATTTGAGGATGGTAAGCTGAGCTAAAGTTCAACTTCGCATCCATTGACTCATGCAATTTCTGCCAAAAATGTGATGTGAACTGTGTACCCCTATCCGAAATAATCTTCTTTGGTACTCCATGTAAACATACAATCCTTTCCATATATAACTCTACTAACTTTGCACTTGAATAAGTTACCTTAACCGGAATGAAATGTGCCACTTTTGTCAGACGGTCTACAATCACCCAGATAGAGTCAAATCCTCTCTGTGTACGGGGTAATCCAACTATAAAGCCCATTCCAACTTCTTCCCATTTCCACTCGGGTATCTTCATAGGCTGTAGCAAACCTGCTGGCCTCTGATGTTCTGCTTTTACTCTTTGGCACATGTCACATATAGCTACATGTTTGGCTACATCTCTCTTTAGTCCATACCACCAGTATCTCTCTTTAAGATCAAGATACATTTTAGTACTTCCTGGGTGTATGGAATAGGCTGAGTCATGAGCTTCCCTCAAGATAGTCTCCCTAATAGATTTTACTTCTGGCACACAAATCCTTTTACCAAACCATACTATCCCTTGATCATCCATGTGGAATTCTAGGGCTTTACCAATCACTATACGCTCCACAATATCCTTGATCCTCTCATCATTCAACTGTCCCTTACGAATCTCTTGTTCTAGAGTAGGTTCTACCTCTAACTCTATGGTGTTGGACACAATACCCAAATTCAGGTACTTGAACTCCTCACACAACACTTCAGGTAGTTGAGTTGTATAGGCCATGTTCACATAACTCCTACTCAAGGCATCTACCACAATATTAGCCTTTCTCGGGTGATAGTGTATATCCAAATCATAATCCTTGATTAACTCTAGCCATCTACGCTGCCTTAGATTCAGATCTGACTGTGTGAATATATACTTCAAACTCTTATGGTCCGTATAAATCTCACACTTATGACCAATCAAGTAATGCCTCCAAATCTTGAGAGCATGCACCACAGCTGCTAATTCCAGATCATGAGTCGAATAATTTAACTCATGTTTTCTCAGCTGTCTGGATGCATAGGCAACAACTCCGCCTTCTTGCATAAGAACACAACCTAGACCTTACCGTGAGGCATCACAATAGATAGAGAAGCTTTTAGTGAGATCAGGTAAGATAAGTATTGGGGTAGAAGTCAGTCTCTTCTTCAACTCCTCAAAACTGTCCTAACATTGCTTAGTCCATACAAATTTGGCACTTTTCAAACAAGGTAGTCATAGGCTTGGCTAACTTAGAGAATCCCTTAATGAATCTCCTATAATACCTAGCCATACCAAGAAAACTCCGTATCTCACTAACATCCTTAGGTGGCTTCCAACTCAACACACCTCTAACCTTCTTGGGATCTACTGCTACTCCTTCATTAGAGATTATGTGACCAAGGAAAGATACTTCTTTTAGTCAGAACTCACATTTGCTGAACTTGGCATAAAGCTAATGTTCTCTAAGCTTCTGCAACACCAACCTCAAATGTCCTTCATGTTCCTCTTCATTCTTAGAGTACACTAATATGTCATCAATGAACACATCGACAAACTTATCAAGGTACTCTATGAACACTTTGTTCATCAGATACATGAAGTAAGCAGATGCATTTGTTAGACCGAAAGACATGACTGTGAACTCATACAGTCCATATCGGGTCACAAAAGCAGTCTTAGGGATGTCAGTACGCCTTATTCTCAACTGATGGTATCCAGATCGAAGGTCGATCTTGGAAAACACACAAGCCCCTTTCAACTGGTCAAATAGGTCATCAATTCTAGGTAGTGGGTACTTGTTCTTAATTGTGACCTCATTAAGTGACATGTAATCTATGCACATCCTCTATGTACCATCCTTCTTTTCTACAAACAGTACTGGTGCACCATAAGGTGAAGAACTAGGTTGAATAGAACCCTTATCTAACAATTTCCTTAATTGTTTCTTAAGTTCTACTAATTCATTTACTCCCATTCTATAGGGTCTCTTAGCTATAGGTGCAGTTCCAGGTAAAAGTTCAATTATAAACTCGATGTCTCGGTCAGGTGGCATACCTGGCAATTCCTCAGGGAAGACATCTGGGTACTCATTTACTATCCTTATATCTTCTAAGGTTGTGCCCTCCAACTGATTAACCTGGTAGATTTCTGTAGCTGACTGAGTTGCCACATACACAACTTCCTCTCCACATGAAGTGGTAAGATTCACAGAACTATTACCACAATTAATAACTACTTTTTACAACCTTAGCCAATCCATACCCAATATGACGTCAATACCGGTGGAGTTTATGACTACAAGATTTGCTTGAAATTCTATCCCCCTTATGCTGAGACTAGCAGCTAAGCATATCCACTCTGCTTTCATTACGCCACCAGGTGAGCTTACTAACATGTGTTTCTTCATAACACTTACTAGAATACCATGCTTCTTTATAAATGTATATGCTATGAAGGAATGCGAAGCACCAGAATCAAAAAGTACTATAGCTGAGTTTGAGTTGACCGGAAACGTACCGATTACCACATCCGGTGCCTCCTGAGCTATTTCAGCAGTCACGTGGTTCATCTTTCCCTGAACATAATTCTGCTGTGAGTTAGCTGTCTTCTTGGGGCATCTGTTGGAGTAATGTCCCGGCTCTCCATAATTAAAGCATTTATTATCATTAACTGCATTTGGCGCTTTTGGTGCACCATTCCTCTACGGAGCATTGGGGGCATTATTCCTCATCGGTACATTGTTGGGCTGCTGCTGGCGCTAGGCTGGTGCCTTGTATTGCTGCTGCTGCTGTGCACGCTGGGGTTGCTGGTTATGGTTGGGACCCGTCTGACCTTGATAGCGCTACTGAGGTTGAGCTTGTTGAGGGTTGGTACGGAAGCGAGAGTTGCTCCTGGATTGCTGTCCTTGAAATTTCCTCTTTTTGTCCTCCATCTGGTGGCGCTTGTTCTCAATCACTAAGGCCTTGTCCACCAGCTGCTGGAAGTTAGCGAAGGTATGAGACAACAGCTGGTACTGGAGACCATCATTCAAGCCCTCCATAAACAGCTCCTGCCTCTTTCCGTCCTCATCTACCTTAGTCAGTGCATACCATGACAATTGTATGAACTTGTCACGATATTCAGCAACAGTCATGCTCCCCTGCTTGAGAGCCAAGAACTCCTTCTTCTTCAGCTTCATCAGTCCTGCATGCACGTGGTGAGTGCGAAAGGCACTACAGAACTTAGCCCAAGTGATGGGATTAGCTTTGGTTCAGCCAAAGCAGAATGAGTCCCACCAATCCAGTGCAGCTCCTAGCAACTGTCCAGAAGCATATAAAACCTTCTCCTTATCATCACACTGGGCAATCTCCAGTTGCCTCTCAATGGCACGTAGCCAGTCATTAGCTTGGAGTGGGTCGACAGAGTGCTTGAATACATGTCGGTGTCCTTTCAGGAACTCTCCCCTCTTATCTCTGACATGAGGGGGTGCATTCCCATTCCCTTGCCCCATGTTTTGCATGTTCTGGGCCATCTGCTGAAGCAACTGTGTCTGCATCATCATCAGCTGCTCCATGGTGACTAGGGGTGGTGGTGGCAGTTCCTCGCCTCCCTGGTTGTTCCTCCTGGTGTTCACCATCTGTAGATGCATCATATAAGTCTTACATGTCCAAGCATATAACTCTTATAAGATACTAGTGTAACAAGAGTAGGTGTAGACAAGAGATATATGTAGGGTATGCAAGAAGATATTTGTTCTGAACTTTTCCAGCGAGTTGGACAACAGCAGTGCTGTAAAACAAGCATATCTCACTCTCTGTTTATCATATGATTGCGTATTTTACCTTTTTGTAAATCTTATGAAATTCTCTACAACTTTCATTCAGAACACTTTTCCAGATTCTGACATTTACTTAGTCAAATACAGACGATAAGCAGTACTGTTTCAGAATTCTGACAGCACAGAAACCTCAACTTACAACAGCTGTATCTCACATTTTATAATAGGTATTGAGGTGATTCCAGAGCCAAAAGAAAGATGTTGAAGTCTACTTATCTCCATAAAAATTTCATGATCATTGGACATCTAGATTATGAGATATGAACTGATAAAGACAGACTGCTCCGGATGATATAGGATGAACATCATGATAAAACAAAACCCAACTATTTATTCATAATATCCTTAAACCTTAACCTTAACTAAATGACCATGGACATGCCCACAAGTCATCACAATCATATCAAAGATCCAAATCAAACATTATTCATAATGATAAACATCCAACCATGCAACTAACACTTGTTCAACCAAGAAAGAAACTAAATACTCTCTCGCGTAACTACGCGTGTTTATTACATATTTTTAAGACTCTCCTATGGGTACGGGTCGATGTTGGTGCTGGTGCTGGGGCCTCCAAACTCTCCTCTGGTCCTCGGGGGTGACTGAGCAGGTACTCCTGATTCTTCCACATCTGGACCTCCTAGCTGCTGCTTCAGTGTAGCGTTCTCACGAGCCAGCTGCATGTAGGCCCTCCCCATGACATCGAGCTTGTCCAGGGTCTAATACAAGTTGGTGTTGATCTCAGCCAAGCATAACATGGTAGGCCTCAGCCTCAGGTTCACCTCTCCAAGTGGTGCAACGATGTTGCACGTAGATTGTCTGCTCCAACGGCGGGGAAGATAGCGGTCGTCCTCCCAGGCAATGTCGTCGAAGTGACGGTCGTGGTTGACCATCAACACCTATCGAGTTGCATCCCTGATGATGGCTGCATGTGTGAGCCATGCAGTGGTGGCACGGTGGATGTAGCGCACCCGAGTCCCCTCTCGGATGTACACTTCTGTCTCCCAGAAGCCGGTGTAGTCGGGGTGGGTCCAATGCTCCATCCTGTACTGAACAGTACCTCCAGGGTGGTAGCGATGCACAAGTGCGAGAAGCCTGGGGTGGTAGTAGCCATCAGCCTCCAAGTTGTAGTGGATCTCCGTGATCCATCCCTGAGCCAACAGTGCATTGTGATCATCATCACTGTTATCACCCCCATTTCCACCATCTCCTCCATCATCACCACCATCTCCACCATCATCACCTCCATCAGCATCAGAATCATCAGAGTCTTTTCCATCATCGGGGTCACCAGCTCCCTCCTGGCAACCTTGTTCATGCTCCTCCTCGGGATCCTCCTTAGACTCCTCTATCTCAATGGTATCCTCAAACATGGGTCCCTCTTCTGTTTCTTCATCCATTGGATCCTCCAGCAAGTCCTCTAGAGGTTCCCCCATGGGCACCTCCATAGGTGGTTCCTCCTCCTGGTTCCTCAGAGCTTCCACCAGATGTGCCAGGACACGCTTGCCCAAAGTGAACCTGATCCTCCTAGTGGGCATCAGGATGGTCCTCTTGCACGGGGTTTGCTTGGTATGGGCCATCTACAAGAACAAAAAGGTTGAGTATTAGAACAAAATAATTTTTGGCAACAGATAAAGAACATAATATAAGCAAAAATTTTATAGCAAATTAAAGGTAGTAAAATAAAGGTAATGAGATCCTAGAAACATCCATTTCTAAATAGGTTGTTCGTCCTACAGTCAGTTATAGCTTTGATACCAATTTGTCGCACCCAATTTTGCATAGCAAAACCAAGTACTCATATATGTGCGCCTAGGATGTCCAAACACACACATATATCACAAATTGCAATAGTATCAAAGTAAAGTACTTATTACATCGCATATCTCATCATAAAGTAAATACAAAGTTTGCTCAAAGGCAATATTATTACAATCACAGCGGAATAACTAGCCCAACTGCCACAGGGACTCCAACTGGTGAACGTCTCCCTAGTAGTCCTGGACATCCTCCGAAAACTCTTCATATCCATTATCTGTTACCCATCTAGGATTTTCATTTGATATAAAGCAAGTGCAAGCTCACCATGCTTAGCAAGTATATCAAAGGGATCTATGAGGCTCAAAAAGGCTTGACACTGTTTGACTGCGATTCACAATTTTAGTTAATCAAATTTTATCATCCTGAATCACTACTTAATGAACAGTCCCAATTCCCAAGTGGTATTAAAGTGTCATCAAGTTTATCTCAATTCCCAACCATCCATCATCCATAGTAACCACTAAACTTGAAGGATCCAGACCGCTCATATCCGTGAGCACGGCTGTTATAACAGGTTAATTATTTCTGCAAAAATTGTATATCTTTACCCACCGAGCCGTGATTCCCAATGTCGGGGTTCGCAAGACCCACTACACCTCTTCCTAGGAAGTGTGGCAGAGTTTCACTATGAAACCCTTAGCTAGTTGCACTAACAGATCATAGCTACAAAGGAATGGCACACGTGGGCATCGCAGCACGATGCACACCCTAACAAAAAAAGAAAAGATACCCTCTTACCCCTTACTGGAGCTACAGACGAGCTAGTACAATCTAGTTAACAGGTTAAAGTCAAAGCCATGTGACACTTGGGGTTGTACGGTCCCTCCTGGGTTGCTGTTTCAGGATTAAGTCCTTATGGAGAGGCACTAGAGTACTCAACCCCGTACTCTAGCCCCCTATCTGTTGCTAAAAAGCTCCATTTTATCACATTGCATATAGCCTTTAATCATGTTTAACAATTATTTCATGTTAAGTGCTACAGCATCTATCCAAAATGCCTACCCAACAACCTCAAGTATCAAGGATATGTGATACAAGGAATCATCTAGGTAAAGTCCTTAAAGGCATTTCAAATTAAACACATGCATGAATGTAAGTGGTAATAGTTCATAGGTAACAAGGGGCCTTTGGTACACTTGCCTTCCTCAAAGTCGTCCTAGGAGTACTGCTGATCCTGCTGGGGGTCCTCAGTCACCTCAAATAGCTCACCCTCTAATCGTGATCCAATCATCAATCAAGCATCATACCAATCATTACATGCATGCAAGATAGACTTCCATTAGAACAGTACACCAAATAGTGAAAACATAAGTTAAAAAGCTTATAAATCTATTCTACGCATTGCTATGAACATATGAGCGAAAGAATCACTCAAATCGGACTTAAAACGCGAAAGTTATGCATGAAATAAGATGTAATGGCATTTATGTAAATAAACTGAACCTATTTTTGAATTAAAACAATTAAAAATATAAATTATCACGGTTATAGGACTGCGGGCATTAAATCTGGAAAGTATAGGGGCTTAACTGAATAAAAACAGGACTGAAGAATAATTATTTTGAATTAAAATGGACTGCGGGTTGATTCTGAGAAAACTGAAGGGCCTTTGTGAAAAATGAGCGCGTCTGTCTACGGTTTTGAGCTGGCTGTTGACTGGGTGGACGCATGGTGGCTAGGGATTGGTGCGGTGCACCACGCACGCGTGGGCGCGCGCTGATGTGGCCGGGTGGACTGGGTCCATGGCTTGCTGTGGACCGACCACTTAACAGCGAAGGGGTCCGAAATCTGGATCGCACATTCAAGATCCAACGGTGCTGATTACGACGGGACATGGGATCACCAGCGACGATGGCTCCCACGACGGCGCCATGACCGCGTGACTGGAGATCGCTGGTATGGCGTTCCAGGGCACAAAATCACAAATGAAAAGCATGGGGATGGTCAGGAGCTCACTAGGAGTCAATTGAGGATGTTCTCGGCGTTCGGGATGGGCTCTAGAGGCTTGGTCGACAGTGACAGAGCTCTGGAGAGAGAGAGAGAGAGCATGCGAGTGAGGCTCAATCCAAAGATTTCATGACCAAAATGACGAGAGGGAGGTACCTACGGGTGCGGGTGGTCACGGCGGAGCTTCGAGCGGTGTCGGCGTCAAGCTTCGAGGCACGGGAGAGGGGAAGCTACGGCGGTGGTGGATTCTCAGCCGTGAGCAAAGGATGGGAGATGAGGCGGGGCTCGGCTCAGGGTTATATAGGGCGGACGGTGACTGGAAATAGGAAGGGAAGCAGGTGGATTGGCCGCTTTCCATAAGCGGGCGACGGCGTGGTGGCTTTCCATACAGGAGCGCCATCACCGGAAGCAAGGAAGGAAAGAACAGCGTGAGGAAGAAGGAAAGGCCGACGCTGACGGGTGGGTCCTGTGGAGCAGTGAGGGAGAGAAGAAAGAGTGAGCGGCATGGTGGCTTCGATGATGAAGGTCGAGTGGGCCAGTGCGCCAGGCTAGGCTGCCAAGTGGTGCACACGCGGGAGGAAACGCAAGGCAGGTCGAGTAGTGGGCCGGGCGACAAGCTAGGTTGTGCGCGGTAGCAGGCTAGTGCGGCCAGGTGCCGGGAAAAAGAAGGGCCACGCGTGGTGTAATGGAAAAGAGGAAAGGGGAGGCGTGGCTGGGCCGCCAGCGGGCCAGCGCGGGAAGGAAGAAAAATTGGGGACTGGGCCGATTCCTGGTGTTGGTCCAAAATAGGAGAAGACGAATTTTTTCCCAAAACCAAATCTTTTTCCAATTATATTTCCTCTATTTTCAATTTTTAAGCCAAATTCAAATGAGATTTGAATTCAACTTCAAATCATCTAACCCTACACTCATCCAAAAACCATATGCTTTGGCATGAATGCAACAAACAAGTTTCTAAACCTTATAGTTTATTTTATTTATCCAATATTTAATTTTTAGCCTAAGTTAAAAATACCTAGAAAATGTATTAAAGGATAAGAATAAATTGCTAATTTGTAGTAAGAATTTTGGGTGTTACAAGATGGTGCAAAGAAAAGCTAAGTGCAAGGGAGAGGTCCTACTCAATGGACCTAAAAACAATGAGTCCTCGCCGATAGTGTCGAGTGACATAAAGTCCATGTGTGGGGGAGGAAGGCCGACTTTTCCATAGTTGATACAACCCTGCTCTTCTTCTTCCCATGCTCCCATTGCTCTGGCACGTTGGTTTGCAATCCCTCTACTCAATATTGCTTTGTTTCTATAAGTTTGAATATGTTTACAAATTTCATACATGAAAATCAAACTTAAGATGTAAAGTAAAATCAAACTTTACGAGAAGAAGATTTTATGACAATTAAGGCACATTATTTAAAAACATGGGACAAATGTTCTATGCTAATGAAAATGTTAAAACTAATTCTGCCATAGCATAGAAGATGACCATTAGCTCTATGACAACACTATCTTTGTTTCAAATTATTTGTACATTCCATCAGGTATGTGTTGTCCACTAATCTTTTGTAGGAATGAAACAATGAATGGAGCAGAAGGTCCAAACAAAATGCCAAGATTCACAAAAGAAAGAACAAAAAGGTGGCATCACAAAAGGATGAGAAAGAAGGAGTACAACATATGAGACAAGATGCTCATGAACAGCTCAAGATGTGAAGTTAGTCAAGCAAGGAAGGCTTCAAGCAGAAAGAAAAGATCACCACAAGTCATCTACCCTTCATCATATGATGCCATCATACTCCAATGATGAAGGTAATATCTTAAGGTAAGTGGTCATTATTTAAAAATCTTCCCTTTGATCTTGGTATTCATATGAATAAAGAAACAAACACGTTTGAGTTACAACTTTGCTTGATCCAACCCGATTAACTCAACACTTTTTGTTCCTTAAGTTTGTTCATAGCACTACTTTCTTGAACTCATAGTCTTAACCAAATGAGCTAAAATATTACATATCTTATCCATGGAAGATAGTCATAATCATGTAAGGTTTGATACATTATAGACAGTCCTTCCATAGGTTAAGCAACTCCACTCTTTTTGACAAATATATTCAAATGCCACATTAATACCCATCCTTCTCATCTTATCACCCATGTTGTAAGAATGAATGCACATAAAATCAACCGTAACATGATTTGATGTGCCTAAGGCTAAAGAAGAATAAATGAAAGTTTTGGTTCTGTTGGTGCTTTTCCACCAACAGAGCCCATGCACTTGTTCTCTACCTTGTCTTCATGAGCAGAACACACTATTGAG
Organism: Miscanthus floridulus; assembly: GCF_019320115.1. Lineage (NCBI taxonomy): Eukaryota > Viridiplantae > Streptophyta > Magnoliopsida > Poales > Poaceae > Miscanthus > Miscanthus floridulus. The sequence goes on from NC_089585.1 coordinate 93,973,421, forward strand.
CAAAGTGTGGGGGAATCGATCCCCCAAATTCTATAAGTGGAAGTTCTAAACCAACAATAATGATGTACACAAGATGTCGCTATCTTCTACTACTAAAATGTTGAACAAGGAGGAAGAACAAGTCAAGAAAGATGAACCTATCAAACCAAAATCAAATTTAAAACAAAGATGGGTTTGGCAGAAGAAGGTGGCACCACCATTGGAAGCGCCACTAATGGAGTTGTCACCACAAGAATCCTCATCTTCAAGAGCGAACCGAGGGAGGACACATGCCTTTCTCTGGCCAAGGCACCTCCACATCCAGCCACCTCATTGAGCAACCACGACAACAACTAGCTTGGGGGAGAATGCATCTCCCGTGTATCCATGTAAGTATTCTTTCCTCTTTGTTTTAGTTTTAGTTTCTTTTAAATAGTTAAAAAATAATGAATGAAACAAAATAAAAAAAGTGTGTCTAGTTTGCTTTAATTTTGTTTTAAAGAGCTAAATAAATAATAAGGGACTCTGGAGATAATCTCTTAAAATGGAAATGATAAATAGTTGCTCTATTGTAATTCCTTTCAAGTACCTAGTTTTCAGCCCTGAATTTTTATGAGTTTTGGATAAGATTGTTTTGATATAAAGATTTACTCTGAACTTGAAACTCGTGGGTAGCATATGCTTGATCTAAGTGTAGGTAATTGATGGATATGATATGAGAAGGTCTGAGCTGCTGTTTATCTTGTTCTAAGTGACACTAAAATTCTAGAGATTTATCTTTTGAAAAAAAATGCTAGGATGAGTTCCTGTATGACAAAGCTTGAATTGTTACCAGAGCCATACATGTTATTTAGGCTAGGAAAACTTCCACTCATATGCTGCTTGTTTTGCATTGAGTTTTGTCAAGCTTTGTTGACCCTTATGAGAGATTTGTCATGCTTTTAAAATCAAGATTGCGTACACTCCGCCCATATATGCACTACTCCTACACTGGGAGTAGGCGCAAAAACATGCTTTCCATTTAGATCCACCCAAAAATGTTTTACTCCTACATAGGGAGTAAACACCAAAAATATGTTATATAGGTTTTTCACCAAATAAATGCTCCAAGTTCTTGTTGCTATCTCTCAAAAGTTCTGTTGCAGAAGAGGCATAGGCTATAGTTATTCAAAAAAAAGAAAATAAAAAAGTATTCAAATAAAATGGACAAGTGTCCGAATATCTAAAACAATGGGTACTTAGATGCCCACCTGAGAAAAAAGGAGAGAAAAGAAAGAAAGAAAGATGAATAAGATAGCCCATGTTTCCTTGCAAATATTTCCAAGTTTCAAAAGAGAGATGTTTTCAAGGAGTAAAGTAGAATTAAGTTAGCTACCACATATATCCACACACATGCACATCTTGATTTGATTGTATGACTCAACTCTCTTTGGATCTGTTGTTTGACTTTACAATATATGCATTGCAAGTATGTTATAGCTTTCTCCCTACTTATGAACTACACATAAGCTTTAGTGGTAGGAAGAGATAAGGCACAACATCATTTTATGCCTTGGTGAGGATCCACAAATACCACATATATTGAGAGACTTGAGAGTGTCAAACAATGGAATCTCTGAGTTTTATTTTGAAAAATTTATAAAAACTCCAGAACAATGGTGAAACAAAGAACTTGAGACATAGTGCTTGACTTGATCATTCTATCTTTTAATTACTCAAGACCTAAGTGAAGGCTAAGAAGCCCCATGGTTGAAGGTAATATGGGTAAGTTTGAAAGTCAGATCAGTTTATTCTAATTCGAAGGATAATTTTTGATTGAACACCTATGTACTTTTAAGGCGTGAAAACATTGTAGCAACTCTTGATCCAATGCTGAGTTTGGCTTTGCTCAGGGACTAGCAAAGGTTAAGTGTGGGGGAACTTGTTGATGGTCGTTATTGTTCATCATAAACCGTCAATATATCTTATATAAATACATAAAAAGGATCACCAACATAGGTCTAGGGATTTGAACTAATAAATTCCATAAGTTTTGGTGAATCTATGTTTGCAGGAGGATTTATTCAGAAAACCATCAAGGTGGACCTATTCGTCAAAGTAAATCACGCTTAACCACAACATAAATAGCTCTAGAAGACTCCAGAAGACTCTCCACCGAAGATCGAGCTGAGAGGCTGACAGGGGGGCCGACCGGCTTGTGGGCCCCACCTGTCAGGCTCTTCTTTCTACGTCGGTTCTCCACCGCCTTAAAGATCGCATCTACGCCATTTATTCAAGTTGGTTTGATCCGATGGTCCAAAATTGACGCTACCCCCTATATATATGGCCCTGTACCCGCCTCCCTAAAACCATCTTAAAATCCTAATTCATATCTCTTATTTACATCAACACACACTAGGAGGATTAGGTCTAGTGCTCTCCAATGTAGTAGATTAGTAGCTCGGAAGTGAGGCTCGAGTTGGGCTCATGCTATAGTCGGGTATGGATATATACTTTGATCCTGTAATAAGAATATCAGAGGAATCTGCCTCACTCCTTGTTCTCCTGAGTTAACTAGTCTATTTTATCTTTATAGATCTACACCCTGAGTGTTATTATGCTTAATTTCTATCCATATATTTACCCTCTACTTAAGCTATGCTGGTATGTTGATAGATATTCCTCTATTCCTCAATAAGTCTTTACTCCATTATTTTCCTGTGGTAAAATATAAATAACCATACCTAGAATACTCTGGGTAAAATATTACAATGGTATTCTGTGCGCTTGTGAAATCCTTTATATTCTATTTGCGTTAATAAATACCAACAATAAGCTAGGGTCTAAGCTCTTGACAACATAATTTTTATGCACTATGCAAACCACTAATTCTGAAGTCACATTTAGATTGTTTGGGAAAGATTTTTCTGTCCCCTGGAAACAGTTTAGTGAGCTTCTAGGATTCAATGCACAATGCGTAGTTGACATAGATTCTGCTTTGCAAGATTTTGATAGGACAAAATTCTAGAGAGAAATATCCAAAGAACTTACTTGTCACCGTCCTCACACTAGTGATATTCATCACCCTACCCTACGCTTCATGCATAAATAGCTAGGATTTTCTTTATTTCCTAGAAATCATTTTCGCACCGTAAGGATTGATGAACTCAAGTTACTTTATGCCATGGTTAAGAGAAGAAAGGTTTTACCTGTTAAATTCATGATGGAACAATGGAAGGAAGTTTTTGAACTTAAGGGAGATGTCGGTTGTACCTCTTTGGTCACCCGTATCACCCAAAATTTGGGTCTTTTGGAAAATGCTTTTGTTGCTTATATTGAAGACATTGACCGCTGGTACATCGATTATGAATATTTTGTCCAGGCTCACATGCTAAAAAAGAACAATAATGGTCAACTAGTCATGATATATCTGGGATATACAACCAAGATTCCGTTACCAGACCAGAACTATGGGTTATATGCGGTGAATTCTTTTATCTTTGATTTATAGGTCAAGGAAGCAGTGCCTCGCAGAAGTGCTTCTACGAGAATAACTCGCAACCCGCTGCCCCAATACCACGGTGATGACCCAATTCTAGAGGGACCAGATTTTACCAGCTATGTAGGCTAGGATCAGCCAGGATCTTCCTACATATACCACCTCGAGCATGCTGGCTAGGAACAGCCCGCTCCTCAGCACTCAGAAAGCTCCTAGCAACAGTGCTCAAGTGAACAATGGCAGTATGGCAACTTCGACTACTATCAGCAGTAGCCCTATGAAGTTTCAAGCAGCCACCAGGGAGGATGTATGTCATTCTCTGCCCGTGGCTATCATGATCAGCCAATGGGCTATCATGACCAGCAGATGGAGCATTCCCGCCTCGATACTAGGTTGACAAACATAGAAGAGATGCAACAAGACATCCAGAATATGCTTCACCAGCACTCCTAGTGGCAAGCAGAGATGGGAGATCACCTCACCAACATCCAGCAACACCAGCAGCAGGAGAATGAAAATTGGAACTATTTGTTCGGAAAGCTCAACTTTGACCCACCATTCTGAAGGAGTACAGCAACACCCAGCTTGGGGGAGGACTACGGCAACACCCAACTTGGGGGAGAAGGATCCCCCATTATCTAAGGTAAGTTTTCTTTATTTTTCTAGTACTTTATTTTCTTTTCCATTTATTTTTGAGTTTTTCTTATTTAAAAAAAGAGATGCACAACAAAAACAAAATAAAAATTTGCCTTTATCTTTTTATATATTAGTAAGGTGTGATCTAAAAAAAATGAAAACAAAATAAAAAGGGTGTGTATAAAGTTTGATTTAAGTTTTTGTTTTTAAGAGCTAAATAAATAAAAAGAACTTGAAGATGAATTCTTATAATGGAAATGATGAATAGTTGCTCTATTATAATTCCTTTCAAGTACCTAGTTTTTAGCCATGAATTCTCTCAAGTTTTGGATATGACTGTTTTGATATGAGAATTTGCTCTGAACTTGAAGCTTGTGGGTAGCAAATGCTTGATCTAAGTCTAGGTAATTGATGGATATGATATGAGAAGGTTAGAGTTGCTATTTATCTTGTTCCAAGTGATGCTAAATTCTGAAGATTTCTTTTCAAAAACATAAAAAGGCAATATGATGAGTTCCTGTATGACAAAGCTTGAATTTCTACCAGAGCCAAACATGTTTATATTTAGGCTAGGAAAAACTTCCACTCACTTATGCTACTTGTTTTGCATTGAATTTAGTCAAGCTTTATTGATCCTTATGAGAGGTTTGTCATGCTCTTAAAAATCAAGATCACGTACACACCACGTATATATGCACTACTCCTACACTAGGGGTAGGCAAAAAACATGCATTCTATCTAGATCCACCTAAAAATGTTTTACTCCTACACTAGGAGTAAACACCAAATATATGTTTGATAGGTTTTCCAGCAAATAAAATGCTCCAAGTTCTTGTTGCTATCTCTCAAAAATTTTGTTGCAGAGAAAAAGCTTGGGCTATGCAAAAGTTATTCAAAAAAAGAATAAGAAAAAGAAAGTATTGAAAAAATGGACAAGTATCCGAGATACTAAAACAATGGGTACTTAGATGTCTACCTGAAAAAATGAGACAAATAAGATAGCCCATGTTTTCTTGCAAATATATTTCTAAGTTTTAAATGAGAGATATGTTTTCAAGGAGCATAGTAGAATTAGGTTAGCCACCATAAATATCCACCATATTCTACACACATGCACATCTTAATTTGATTGTATGACTTAACTCTCTTTAGATCCGAGGTTTGACTTTACAATATATATATTACAAGTATGCTCTTTCATGTTATCACCTTTCCTATGAGCTCCACATAAGCCTTAGTTGTAGGAAGAAAGGCATAACATTATTTTTACCTTGGAGAGGATCCACAAATACCACATATTTTGAGAGACTTGAGAGTGTCATACAATAGAATCTCTTAGTTTTATTTTGAAAACTTGCAAAAACTCCGGAACAATGGTTGAACAAAGAACATGAGACAGTGCTTGATTTGATCATTCTATCTTTCAATTGCTCAAGACCCAAGTGAAGGCTAGAAGCCCCATGGTTAAAGGTAATATGGGTAAGTTGGAAAATCAGATCAGTCTATTCTAATCCGGAGGAGAATTATTGTTTGAACGCATGTGTACTTTTGAGGAGTGAAAATATTGTAGCAACTCCTGATCTATTGCTAAGTTTGGCATTGCTCAGGGACGACCAAAGGTTAAGCTTGGGGGAGTTTGTTGATGGTAGTTATCATCCATCATGAACCGTCAATGTAACTTGAATAAATGCATGAAAATGATCACCAATATAGACTTAGGGGTTTAAACTGACAATTTTCATGAGTTTTGGTGAATTTGTGCTTTCAGCGGGTTTTATCCAGAAAACCGTTAAGGATGGTCAATTCATCAAATTAAATCATGTTTTTCCGCGGCGTAAACAACTCCAGAAAGTTCTAGAGGACACCAAAAGACATTCCATCGAAGCGGGGACCAAGAGGCTTCCAGGTGGGACCAGCCGGTCCCACCTACAGGTTGGTCGGTCCCCTGGCCCCACGTGTCAGCCTCTGCTTCGCACGTTGGTTCTCCACAGCCTTAAGGATTGTATCTTCGTTGTTTATTCAAGTCAGTTTGATCCGAGGGCTCAGAATTGATGCTCCAGCCTATATATACTAGCCCCTGCCCCCCTCCCTCAGGTAGATTTGCATAAGTCAAGATCAGATTAGAAATTAGAGTTTCCAGAGAGTAGAGAATAGAGCTCCAATTCTTTAAGTTCTAGTATAGGCTAGCTAGCAAGATTCAAGTAGGGTTTGGGCTATTGCTCAGGATTCTGGATTCGCCGTCTGGAGGCTGGTAAAGCCATTGTATCCCTTTATATTTTGATTTTGTGCTACTTTAATACTATGTTGCTATTTATTACGTTCCTAGTTTGCTCTAGTTATATGCTTGATATAGTCATGATCGATGATGAATTTATGCATATGTTTGCAAAGCACTTAGCTCAATACTCGAGTGGGTTAAGTGGTCGACACTATGTAAACGTGGTGCTTAAATATTATTTACATGCGGATGCATTCTACACTCTGGGTCATGTGGTAGATCGCGGATGTGACACTCCCGTTGAGTCCTTTGTAGTCCACTCTCCGTTTGTAGAACAAGTAGAACCCGGTTGCGAAGGGAGACAAGCTCTGTTCTTGATCTTTCTTAGTAATATTCCTTATGCATAGATACAGAGTTAATTATGTTATAGATGAGAGTGTATATACTTGGGTGTATAAGAGACTTAGTAAATAAGGAATGACTTAGGAATCTTTTGCTCTTAATTAATCTCCTACCTAGCCATACTACATTTATGAGTATCTATTTCTATCTCTGGAATACTATCAATGCCTTATACTTATCATTTATTTATCATTTGACTTACCTCTGCTATAGCATGAGAGTTAATGATCTTGTCATAAGTATGCATATTTGACAATAACTCTAGCCACCCCATAGCCCCTTCCAGTGAAAAAATATAAATAATAATACCTGGTATACTCTCGGGTGAAATGCTACAATGGTATATTATCTGTGCGCTTGTGGATTAATATATATATATATATATATATATATATATATATATATATATATATATATAATTTTAAGTGTTCTCAATAATTACCAACAACGTATTTCTGGCATCATTGCTAGGGATGACAACTTAGCAAAGAGTGATGCTAAGAAATGCCAACAGAGAATAATCATTGTTTCGCTAGTCCAAATAATTAAATTGCACAAGCTGAAGTCCCAACAACACGTTACAAAAGCAGATAGGAAGCTAATTGGACAGATAAGGGAGGTCAGGATGAAACCAACCCACGTGTGTGAGTTTGTGAAAGAGTTTTGGGAGGAGCTGACAAAGTGACCTTCTCAATATGATGGATTGTAATAATGAGATCGACGTGAGTGCAAGAAGTACTTAGAATTTAATGATGCGTAAACATTGGTGGAATATTTGAAGAATACACAAATAGAGAATCCTACATTTTATGCAGTTCAAAATAGATAAGGATATTTATTTTGGATAGATAGTCAAACTATCATGAATTATGCATGCTTTTTGGTGACGATGTGTCATTTGACATCACGATTCATATTAATAAGTTTGAAATGCATTTTGTTCCAATCCTTGAAACCAACCATCACACGCGATTCATAAGCACCCTGATAAGTTTCTATCAAAATTTAAGAACCCTGATAAGTTTCTATCAAAATTTAAGAAATGTGTTTACAAAGACAGATCAAAAAGCTTTGTTCATCCATAAGTGGCTCGGGTTGTTGTCTTAAGTATAACCTCGAGGGCAACCAATGGGTGAAAAACTTGTATGATTTGAGAAAAAAGTGGGGTTGTTGTTTACTGTAACTCTTTTACAGGTAAAATGAGCGTGACTTGCCCTTGTTTAGTTCGCGAAAAGTTTTCTCAAATAGTGCTACAGTACCCATCACATCGAATCTTGCGATACGTGCATGGAACATTAAATGTAGACGAAAAAAAACTAATTGCACAGTTTGATTGAAAATTGCGAGACGAACGTTTTGAGCCTAATTAGTCTATGATTGAATACTAATTGCCAAATAAAAACGAAAGTGCTACAGTAGCTAAATTTCTAACTTTCCACCAATTAAACACGGGATTAGAGGAGTGAAGGTATGAATAGTATCCTGACATTGCCAGTCATGACACATTCTCACTCGCACGCACGCACGCACCTCTGTAGGGCTGCTAGCAAACGCCCACGACAAAAGACCGGAGGTACCCGTAACCCACTAGCCCACTAGAGTACACCTCTCCAGTGCTCTTCTCTAGAGCTGTGAGGGCCGAGTGGTGAGGAAAGGAACGGAAAAGAAGAGGGTCTGCAATACTCCGTACCTCAGCAGCTATGGTAACGAGAATTTGGGACTAAAGTGGTAAGTTACGATGCGGTGGTATTTCGGCAGATTTAATAGTGTTTCTATGAGAGAGAATAAGTCAAAATAAATAAAAACCGACTCAAAAGTAGATGAGCAGAACACTGACCACATGCAAAGCCACCGGCCGGGGTTCTGATTGATTGATGAAATAGAATAACCAAAGCAAATACATCCGCACGTAGCTAATCAAAGGCAAACGACGCAACACAGCACGAGGAGCAGAGCGCTCGTCGCCAGTCGTCACAGCGGCGACAAGGCGCGCGTGGGCGCGGCCCCGCCGGCACCACCCCGTGCTCCGTCCGTAGTCCATCCACTGCTCTGCCGGGCTCCGCTTCCGCTAGCTTCCCTCCGCGCTGCTGCAAAAGGCAGAGCGGCTTCTCCCACGACTTGTCACCGCTGCTACGCGGGCAGCTTGTGATGTCTCGCTGCCGCCGCAAAGACCAAGAGAAGCTCACACACGTCCGCCACTGCCCACTGGGAAAAGCTCAAAGCTCTCTTCCCGTCGGACGCAAGCCAACGATGCCTTGACTGTTCAAGCATGTACCTTTTGGAGCAGCTGGCGTGCGGGCCCGCATCGCCGAGCCCCCCGAGCGCCGAGCAGCGGACAACGTGCGGACTGTGGAGTACCCACGGCCGGGCCAGAGTCACGGTCGCTGCGCCTGCGCATGACGACCTTTGCTTTGCGAGTACTAATACTGTAGGTAGTAGGCCCGGTCCTTGGATTCGCTGCGCTGCGCCATCGATATCGATCAAGCAGGCGAGTAACCACGTGCTGACATGCAGGTGTCAAAGCGTAAAGGGTTCGTGTGCATCGATTGGGCTTGCCGCTTGCGCATGGACGGTGTCCAGTCCAGGGTGGCGGGCGGGCAGTCGCCAGCCGGGGGCCAAAGCGCTTCTTACCCCAAACAGCATCTCTGAGCCACGCCCGATAAAAGCGAGGGGAAAGCGAGGTGGCCGTAACACTGCCGGCCTGGGACGTAGCTGCAGTGCCGTCGGAGGGGTGGGGCCTGGCCGCCTCGGGGACCCTTTCCGACCCTTTTAGGCCCCGTTTAGTTGAAGCCAAAAACCAAAATTTTTTTACATAGTAACCGTCACATCAAATTTTGCGACATATGTATAGAGTACTAAATGTAGACGAAAAAAAAACTAATTGCACAGTTAGCCGAGAAATCGTGAGACGAATCTTTTAAGCCTAATTAGTCTATAATTGGACAATTTTTGTCAAATAAAAACGAAAATGCTACAGTAGCCAAAAGCCAAAAAATTTTGGAACTAAACGAGGCCGTCCGCTCGTGTGGTCTCGTGCATTTTGATCGCGCTCTCGCTCTCCGCCCCACGGCCATCGGCGTGTTCAGTTGGCTAGTTCATATCATTGCTGGTTTGTGAAAAAGTATTGTTGGCTGGTTTATGTGAGAAAAAAATACTGCTCTGACTGAAAATTTACGATCATTTATAATAAGCCACACCCAAACAAACAGGCTGCATGTCCCGGACCATCACGGTCGCGCCCGTGCGAGGCCCGGCCGGTAGCCTGGCGTACTGCATGCGTACGTACGCGTGCACAGTGGCGGTGGCGCATGCATGTGGCACGGCATGGCGTGGCCGGTGGCCGGTGGCCCTGCCTGTGCGTGCCTGCGTTTGCTGCCTTGGTCGACCGGCCTCGCCACGCCGGGCTCTACTGCGTTCGCAGCGGCGGCACTGCGGCAGCGAGCCAGCGGACGCACGCAGTCTTGTACTACGAGGCGTGCCGAGCCATCAATGTCCACTCGACCTTACACTTACGAGCAGTACTGTACTGGACAAAGAGCCTGGCTCGCATTGCCAGCCCAGCCTTCTTGTTTGGCCCTTCTCCGAAGCGTGCGTTGCCTTCGGGAATCTTGAGCTGATGATGATGGTGTCATGATGAGATGAAACCCATCGACTGTACGAACAGTTGGAGATCGATGTGGCCTGTGGGCCCGGCGGATCAACAGCGATCGTGCACAGGAGCGTTAGTACTATGAGCTGTTGATTTGGGTCATGTTTAGATTGAAAGTTTTTTTAACATGATAAATAGTACCATTTTCATCTTATTTGGCAAATATTGTCCAATCGTGGATCAACTAGGCTCAAAAGATTCATCTCGTGATTTCCAATTAAACTGTGTAATTAGTTATTTTTTTACCTACATTTAATACTCCATATAAGCGGCTAAAAATTGATGTGATGGAGAGAGAGTGAAAAAACTTGGAATTTTGAGGGTATCTAAACAAGGCCTTGATGATATCCCCCAACAAATCCAAATAGTACATTCTAGCTTTAAGTTGTGACAAGGCCTTCATGGCCTCATCATGGCCAGGGACAAGCACAAGCAGACAAAGAGCCATCTTCAGGAGTGCACCCTCCACTGCATGCGCAATGCTCCAGATTTTTATGAGGCCGGGTGCCCGGGTCAAATCACACAATGGCCTCACATCATTTAAGCGTACTACTACACCACACCTGCAAAATAGAGTGGCATGAATCACCTGCAAAATAGAGCGGTGTTTGTAGCATTGACCATGGACCGGGCCAACTCATGGATCGGATCGGTGTGGCTAGGTCAGGGTCGGGGAAACATGGCGCCGAGGGCCGAGGGCCGTTAACCGGAGCACGGTCCCTCTCGGAACAGCTCAACCAACTGCATGTGTCCTGAGGACCGCGCGTAGCGCGAGTGGCAGCACCCTGTGGCTTGCTCCGTGCCCACCAGCGTTCCAGTCTAGACTCGTCGCTCGTCTCTGGTCTCGGAGATTTATTCTCCGTTAATAATTTCAGTTGACTTTCACGCACATATGTCACAATGGTAAGTGACGTGTCTGTCACGTTCGAAATCTGGTGATTTTCGAGTATCTTTTAGCTGCGTTCGTTGACTGGGTATAGATATAGATTTATTTGTATACCGTATGTGTAAGATATGCGTGTGTAGTGGTCCACCAGGCTTAAGTGCTTGCCCAGGGTCCCTCTCGGAAAAGCTCAACCAACTGCATGTGTCCTGAGGACCGCGCATGGTTGTCACATTCAGAGTCTAGTGATCTTCGAGTATCTCTTACTTGTGTTTGTTAACTAGGTTTAATTGTAAGTTTGTTTATATACCGTGTGTGAGATGTGCATATATGTGGTGGTGTGTTTGTATCCTCACATATACTACTGCTGTACTTAGATGAGAGAAAAAAAAAAACTGCATGCGTCCTGCAACATAAAAGCGGCCCCCTCGCCCTCGGTAGCGCACACATCTAGCCATCTAGGGTGGGGGAGCCGAGGGTACCCAGCACGCCAGCAGGCAGCAGCATACTCAGGTGGCTACAGGGAGTTCGATGGCAATGTCAATGTGGGCGCGCCAGGCCAGGCCGGGCCAGCCGGGGGTCCGGCGCTGCTGGTACCCGCACCATCGGCCGTTCGGCGATCCAGGGCGTACTGTGCCGGTGCCCGGTGTGCCCCCCCTCGAGTTTGTCACCATCGGTTAGGGACAAGCGAGAATTATGCTGCTTGGCAACGCTGAACGGCGGTGGGCGTCAACTGGATCCATCGGGTATCAAAACGTACAAATGCATCTTGTGTCCCCCTTGCTCTTTACATGATCCGTATGATATTTTTACCATGCCGAAAAATTGAGAACCATGAAAAACTAGGATATGCAATCCAACCATCCAAAATCAGAGTGACAGAAAAGTTTCCCCATTGAACATGATGTACGTACCACGCTAGTACGCTCTTATAATTGAATATAAACTTTGAATCATAAAAACAAGGCCTCGTTTAGTTTCACCGAGTAGGCGCCGGCCGAATTCCTGCAGTAACACTGTAGCTACAGTGCAGTTTTGTTTTTATTTGGCAATAATTGTCCCATCGTTGACTAATTAGGCTCCAAATGTTCGTCTCGTAAAGTACAACCAAACTGTGTAATTAGTTTTTAATTTCGTCAACATTTAATACTCCATGTATGTACCACAAGTTTGATGTGACGGGGAATCTTCTTTTTATATAGTGTCAAATTTTGGAATTTGGGGTGAAGTAAACACCCCAAAAATAAAGAGGCAGTAAGTGACGGACTGAAGGAGAGACTGGTCTGAGCAGGGAGCAATGGTGGCAGCCAGAGCCAGGCACAGGAGCGTCAGCCCGTCACTCCCCCACCTCTGCAGCTGCACTGCACAGCGCACAGCGGCTCCCCGCACACGCGCCTGCGCTGTCCACCACTACTGCCTTGTGCCTTCCCCTTACCTCGCCGGCCACTTCCTTCGCTACACTATTCATTCGAGACTCATGCCTCTGCTCTGCGTCGCCGGCGGGGGAGAGGAGGAGAGAGGGAGAGTGGCAGAGGCATGAGTCCGCGTGCCAAGAAGTGTCAAACAAAACCACTGCGGCTTTGTCCGCCACCAGCGGCAAGAGCAGGCAATATTTCAAAGGCCGTAGCCCCGTAGGCCTGCCCTACTCGGCTACTCCCCACCACACCACTTCCCTTCCCCGCCTACAAGCAAGCCACCCCCAGCCATTCATGGCCATCACCACCATGTGTCGCCACCCCACCTCCACCTCCCACCCACTCCTCTCCCCGCGCCATTAAACCCGCCTCACTCGCTTCCTCAGCTCCATCCGTCGCCGCATCGGCGCTTTGCTGCTGTTTGCTCCTTCCGTGGAGCCAGCTGCTGCGGCCGACCGGGGCCATGGCGGGCATTGACCTCAACACCGTGGAGGAGGAGGACGAGGAGGAGGCGGAGGCGCCGCCTGTGGCCAGGGCGGCGGGTGCCGCCGTGTGCCTGGAGCTGTGGCACGCGTGCGCGGGCCCCGTCGCGCCGCTGCCGCGCAAGGGCAGCGCCGTCGTGTACCTGCCGCAGGGTCACCTCGAGCACATCGGCGGCGACGTGGGCACGGCGGGAGCAGCCGCCGCTGCGGCGGTGCCGCCACACGTGCTCTGCCGCGTCGTCGACGTCACCCTCCACGTGAGTTCGTGCGTCGCGCCGCGCGCGCGGCGTCTGGGCGGCGCTTGTACGGTGCCTGCGAGCGCAATGTGCTCGAGCTATTGACTGACAAGAGAAAACCTGTCTTTGTTCCGTGCAGGCGGACGGCGCGACGGACGAGGTGTACGCGCGGGTGTCCCTGCTGCCCGAGGACGAGGAGGCGGAGAGGCGGGCGCGGGCGCGGGTTCGGGAGGACGAGGACGCGGATCGCGACGGCGAGGACGGGGCCGCCATGAAGCCGCTCGCGCGGACGCCGCACATGTTCTGCAAGACGCTCACGGCCTCCGACACCAGCACGCATGGCGGCTTCTCCGTCCCGCGCCGCGCCGCCGAGGACTGCTTCCCGCCGCTGGTACGGCCAGTAGCACTGAAAGAGGTCCCTTCTCATGCTGGCTTGGAGGTTGCTTGGGTTACTGACTCTGTTTAGTGTGGCGTGCAGGACTACAGCCAGCAGAGGCCGTCTCAGGAGCTCGTGGCCAAGGATCTACACGGCACGGAGTGGAAATTCCGACATATCTACCGAGGTAGTACGCCAATAGTATGTATTGACTGGGTTAGCTTGGCTTGGGTACTCACTATGGGCTATACGATTTTGTACATTATGCTTCGTTGTTAGAATTCTCTCTGCAACACTTGTTCCATTTTCTTAGCATGTTAAGTACCGAATGAGACTCAGTTCAGAAGGAGGGCTTTAGTTGTGTTCATTTGAGAGTCTGCATTTTCAGTAATAATAATTGAACAAATGTTGGCTTTAGTTTTCAAGTAATGGAGGTTATTGTATTTGCATTCAGTCTGTAAATTTGAGCAAATTTCTGAAAATGAATATCTTGAAGCTAATTTAAGTGGTCAGGAAAAATCAACTGATACTTCAACAAAAGATCATGCAACTTGCGAACAGCGAAACATATGTTAGTGACTGTATGAAACTATGAAACATAAAATAGAATGGATGCTATTGGATTTTGAATAACTATAGTTTCTGATAGGCCTGCTTGTTACAGGCCAACCACGAAGGCATCTCTTAACCACTGGATGGAGTGCATTTGTTAATAATAAGAAGCTTGTTTCTGGAGATGCAGTTCTGTTCCTTCGGTAGGCGTTTAGCTCATTTTGTCATTATAAAGTTGAACATATTGTACCTTTTCTTCTGTATAGACTTTCATCCTTTTCCAGAGGTGAAGATGGAGTGCTTCGACTGGGAGTGCGCCGAGCAGCCCAGCTAAAAATTGTAACTCCTATTCCTACACCGCATAACCAGTGCTCAAGTCATAGCACTCTGGGAAATGTTGCACAAGCTGTGGCCGCCAAGACTGTTTTCCACATTTACTACAATCCTAGGTAATAAAAGTACTTTTCTGGTTGTTTTGTCAATATTATCTAGATGTCTGTACTGGTACATATTTGACAAGCTCACATTCACATGATGCAACTATAGGTGTGATAGAGCATAAGCTATGCATGCAATTTGTGGATCCTTAAATAATAGGAAAGTACTAAATCCTACTGTTGTTCCTTAGTGGCTTGCTCAAAAACCATTTACTAGAGCCTAAATATTATGTCTTACTTATACTCGGTTCAATACTTAACTGACGAGCAAATCCAGTGCTGCCTGTTTTCGAGTACAACAATCCACTTTTATGGTGTCACAATAGTGGCTGTTGTTGTGCTATGGTTGATTAACAAAATAAAAAAACTGATCCCTTTTGTTTCACCTTCTTGACCTGTCGCATTATCTTGTGTTTCCATACTTGCAAATTATGCTATTGCATGTGATCTTTGGGAATGAAGACACGATGCACATTTAAGGTTACCATTTAGATTTCAAGGTTGTTTTTTTGAATTTAACATTTGACCTACTGATGCCAAATTATATTTACAAGTATCTATGCCGTTCTTCTGTGCTACTTCTTTTTTAGTGCCATGATTAAATTTGTGACGAGTTAGAAGTGCACAGAATTTCAGATATGCATTTTCCTTCCAATGTCTCCCCTTGTTGGAGGAGTCTGATGCCTTCCTGTGTATAAGAAATTACTTGAATTCACAGGTTAAGTCAATCTGAATTCATTGTATCCTATTGGAAGTTCAAGAGAAGCTTCAATCAACCAATATCTGTTGGAATGAGATGCAGAATGCAATATGAAAGTGACAATGCTTCTGAAAGAAGGTTACAGTGGTGCAATGATCATATATGTTTTTTGCTGACGGATTTCCCATGCACTCTGGTTTTTCTATTTCACTCATTCTGATGTGTTCAAAATCATTTCTTTTCAGGTGCACTGGGATAATAATTGGAAGCAGAGAAGCTGAGCCTATTTGGTATGGTTCAAAATGGAAATTCTTGGTGGTATGTTCTCTTCTCCTGATTTGTACATAAGACGGATGCCAATATTAGTATCGATTGTACATGTATTCTTAAGAACATAATTGCAAGAATAATCAATGTCTGTATCTAGTGGTTCATTATTGGCATCCTTCCTGGCCTGAACTTTAAGAACATGATTCCAAGTAGACCGAATTTATGTGTATACTAATCCCTCCGTTCCAAATAATAAGTCACTTTAGTTTTGTAATGAGTCAAATTTCTCCTTCTTTGACTAGCTATAAAGAAAATGTACCAAAAAGCATCAAATGAATTTTGTTAAATTCTCCATGGAATGTCTTGATAGTGCATTTATTTGAACTATGTCTATATGTTTTCTAAAAACTTGATCAAAGTTAGAGAAGTTTGACTTAAAAAGCTAAAGTGACCTATTTGAAATGGAGGGAGTAGTAATTTTGAAGAAACAAATCTATTGCTGTACCCTAGGAGGCTACTACTAATGCTTGACATCATCAACGCAATTTCTATTTTTTTCTTTGGTTATTGTGCTACTAATCAAGTTATATTCATTTAGCGCATCTGAAACTAAACTTCAATTATTTCTTTGTGCTTGCGGAACTTCATGCCTGCTTGTAGTTGCAATTCATGCTTCTAATAGTTCGAGTCTATTAGTCACTAGGTATAGAATGGGAGTTATAGCATCTAAAAGGTAAGCTAATGTCCTTAGCCAAAGTTTTCGTATGTAATTTTTGAATCCTGCAGTATTACTTTCATACTTTGTTACTTACCTTCCAAGATATTTGTCTGATGTAAAGTTTAAAGTTGTATTTATATGCCATTGTGGGTCAGACTTCAGTTTGAGCCTTGATGGGAAATTCTTATCCTTCTGTTCCCTTCTGAAATCTTGTTCCAGGCTGCCATATGTTATTGACTGGTGGTCATCTTGACAGGTTAGATGGGATGATGGTATAGAGTGCCATTGGCAAAATAGGGTATCTCCTTGGGAGATTGAGGTCACAGGATCAGTTTCAGGATCTCATATGTGCGCTCCCAATTCAAAACGTCTGAAACCATGCCTCCCTCAAGTTAATCCGGAGATTGTGCTTCCAAGTAGGTAGTTTTACAAGTGAAAGGAGAACCATTAGTCAAGGTTTATGTACCCTGCTGAATTTGTCCTCTTTTGCTATTTTGGCAGATGGAAGCATTTCTTCAGATTTTGCGGGATCTGCCAGATTCCACAAGGTCTTGCAAGGTCAAGAATTGTTGGGTTTGAAAACCCATGACGGTACTGCTATTTCTGCTTTTCAGGCAACTGAAGCGAGAAATTTGCAGTACAGTGATGAACGTAGTAACACGAGTAACAATATCTTAGGGATCCCAAGACTTGGTGTTAGATCTCCAAATGGAATCCCTGGTTTTCCCTACCATTGCTCAGGCTTTGGGGAATCTCAAAGATTCCAAAAGGTCTTGCAAGGTCAAGAAGTGTTTCGTCCTTTCCGAGGAGGATGTTTGGCTGATGGCCATATAAGAACTGCTGGCATGTATCAACCTGATGGTAGCCATGTATCTGGTGCAGCGTATAAATGGCCTGCACCACGAGGGTGTGATTTTCCACAGCCAGCAAAACCGGTTCTTCTGTTGCAAGCATCCTCCCCATCATCTGTGTTTATGTTTCCACAAACTAGTTCTAAGATAACTCGCTTGGAATATGAGTACAGCTGCCTGGATAAGGATGGGGATGGTAGATTTGATAGGACTGTTCCTATTCAAGATATGGGAAGAAGCAATCAAGCATTATCTCTTTGGCCTCATCTTGTTTCCGGCGAAGCAATAGAAGAATGTACTGGAACTGAGAATATGCACTCCCCTGTCAGTGGTGCTGAGCATGAATCAAACAATGAGAGTACAGTTGAAAATGGCTGCAAAATCTTTGGTATCTCATTGGCTGAAAAGATCCGATCATGCGATGAAGCAGACTCTTGTAGTGCAAAATGTAATTCTCGGCTCCAGCCTTCAAAGTCAGAAATGCCAAAATCGCTAGGCAGCTGTTGGGCCACTGTAAGTGCTTCGTAGTTTCTTCTTTTGACATTGTCTTGGTGTGATTGCTCATTAACTGATGAAAGTTTTGTAGGTTCATGAGCAAAGACCTGTTGTTGGCAGGGTGGTTGATGTCTCGGCCACGGATATGATGATCTGATCCACATGGCTTATCCTTGTAGAAGATGCAGAAAGGACAACTGATTGCAACTTTCATGTTAGTGACACTCATGGATGTTAGAAGTTTATAAAACCTCCTTTCTGCAATTTTCCACCGACCTTACGCTGTGAGGCTTCTTAACCATAACTTTTTGCAGGGCCTGAACCACATCCTGGATGAAAGATTGCTAAAAGGTGACCTTATGATTCTTGGAACAAGGATGTTTGGCAAATTTGTAATGTACTTTTGGGCTTTGAATATCTTATTATCTTAAGCTACCTAGTAATCAGCACTTGTATCTTAAGGTGTGCGTTATGGCAAGTTCTTTTAGAGAGCTTGTTTGGACTAGCACCATTTCCCAAGTACTTGTCGCATTATTTCTTTGCCCCCGGGAAACAAGTCCGTTTTTTTTTTTCCTGTGATGTTTCATTGGCAGATTGGCTCCAGTCTTTTTGGTACCATTTGTTGCATCGTGTGTGCTTGAACAATTGCACATCTCGAGCGGTAAATTGAGGTTTCAGGAGCATGATTTGACCAGCTAGTTGCTGCCTTCATTGGGACGTTCAGTCAAGGAATAAAGGCGTTGCAGTATTCCTTGGCGGAACTGCCAGCAGTAGCCAGTAGCTAACTGCTAGTGTTGACAAGCTGGCGTGGAGAACGTACGTTCCATGAGAAAGACTTTCGCCATTTCGTCCAAGTTAAAACTCATTAATGAACGAAATAAGAATAAGCGAGGATGAATACAATCGACACGCTGTCTCTCATTCGTTCCCTGTCTTTGATGCCAAAAATGGTTTATAATTGGCCGGATAGTTAATTACTCAATCAAACCAATTAATGTGAATTTTTTTTGAAACATTATTTGTTTTTTTAATCTAACATTCAGTCTGTTCGTTGGTTGGTTTCTAGGCTGATAAGCTTGGCTGGTGCTAGTTTGTTGTGAGAGAAAAACTATGTATCATGGCTGATAAGCCCTGGATGAAACCAACAAGCGAACATGCTGATTATTTGGTTATTTGAGGTTATTGTGTGCCCAGACATGTTTAGCCTTGTGTTTGTCTTCTCAGCAAAGATGTATTCACATTGGAGCTGTTCGGCTGACGGTTTCTGCGGCTGATAAGCCAGTTGATGCTGATTTGTTATGAGAGAAAAACAATATATTATAACTGATAAGCCGGACTGATAAGTCCAACAACTATCAAAATCTTTGTTAGAGGTTCTTCGAGTTTCGTCTACCATATCTAGACTGCCCGAGACTACGAGAAATTATGTTTGCCCTCATCATTGCAAATTGGTTTGGACTTTGGTCTATCATATGAAAGACCATTCGTTCTATAAATATGTGCTAAGGTAACGTTTGATTGACAAGAACAAATCAATCTACTACATCATTTCATATTACTATTTTCTCTCCGCACTAGTTTTGCTCCTTGTTCTTTATTGACATCTACTTTGTTGTAACAGCGAACACAAGTAGCCTGTTCGTTTCGGCTTATACGATCATGGATTATAAGCTAGAATAGTATTTTTCTTTCACACCAAACCAGTCAACAGTACTTCTGGCTTATAATCCATGATCATTTTAGCCGAAAGGAACAGGCTGAAAGTCATGAGGACAATCAAGCCAACCTAGGGCAGCCCATCGTCACCGCTTGCCTTGACTAGGTCCCCCTCGGGCATGTGGGGTGTTAGGTTTCAAAAACTTTTGTCGTCGTGTCCTGCATGGTTGCATATCGCACTTCCAAAAAGACTTCCCTTATGACGTGTGTATTGTGCATGGTTTTCATTGTGGGGGGCACATGTGACACATATAGTCAACAAAGTACTCAAACAAGATCAGAGATAGAAACCATCGGGTTCAAGGAATAGTGTGCCTTTAGACTTTTCATTTGTGAGGCAAATTACATGCCACACAGCCTCAGTATCATTTTTCTCTCTGTTGAATCAACAATCAATTAGGTAAGCATGGCTTTGAAGCAAGTTAACTCGAAACATTTGTCAAATATAAATAGCAGGTGCTTGCTTTTGTTCAAATCCAAACTACGAAGTTTCCGTTTGCCAGAACTTGAAACAGAACCTGTAAAATCATTACTCTTCAAGGTCACGGTCATTCGTTGGAGACTTGGCTTGAAGTCATTGGCAGACGTTTAGCTGTCATTTCTCATTTTCTCCAACCTCAGCTGCAGGGCATCCTATGAATAGTCCAAAGACCTTGACTTCAGTCTTGACTCTTGAGAGAGATAGAGAAATTGCAATATTTGACACCTAATATCTGTGCATTACCTCAATTAACGCTTAATCTGCGTGAACTTGACTGATGGTTTATGCGGCAGATAAGCCAGCTAAAATTGATTGGTTACGAGAGAAAAAACACTATACCATGGCTGATAAGCCAATTGATAAGTTCAAGCGCACAATAATAGATGTATTTCCATTTAAAAAAAAATCTTCCAATCCCATGGGGACAAGTAAAAACACCGGGCGCACTAAATCACGAACGCTCACTGGATTTAGATCTGGCAAATAATATTCCGACAAGGGTTGCATGCGGCTGCATGAGCGGCGCTCACCCTCTGCGTGTGCCCGCTCAACCACTCATTTTCAACTTGCTGATGTAGGTTAGAAAAAAGAAAAAAATATTTATTTTAAATTGCTATAACTTCTGGACGGTGTATTGTGGCAGAACCTCCTGAATTATAGGGTCCATATGCACCTGTCATTGTCCAATGACTTTCGATGACTATGCATATGTTTCCGGTAACTTAAGAAGCCTGTCGGGTGTCCTCGGGAAACCCGAATCATCCACGATTTCTTCCGAGCAGGATCCATCACAGAGTCATTGCAGTATTATAATAGTTTATTCATTAATATACATCAGAGTAAAATAGCGAAAGTCTTACAATAACTTAGTTATAAAACAGTTGTTTCATAAATTAAGTACGATTATTATTACAAACCATAGTAGTGGAGTAGCCTAAGTAACATGAAACAAAACACGTAATTAAAGTGCCATGCCCAAGGGCCACACATTTACTCGACATCTTTGATTTGAACAACCGTCATGCAGCACGGTCCAAGGCAGACCTGCCCATGAGGCTCACCTGCAACAAGGGTTAAAGAACCCTGAGTACAAAAGTACTCAACAAGACTAAACCGACGTAAAAACAGAGAAAACTCAGGAATGCAGGCTCGGGGATTCAAGGTGAGGCTTTAGCAAGAATCAAAGTTCTTTTGCGTAAAAGCTCTCTAACAAGATTCTTTCTTTCAACATTTAAATCTTCATACGGATCATATATAAAGCTGACATGATCCATATTGAGATCATGAACTTCATATCAAACTCTTTCTCAAATCCTACTCAAGTTCCATTTGTTAACTAGTACGATGATGAACAGTGAGTTGAGTCTCCATAACCGAGGAGCAACGACGATTCGAACCAATTATAACCCAGCTGAGGATTTCCAACCACACGACATATGCAGGTCCCTGACCTACATATACCAACCTACCCTCAGATTCTCTAAAACAAGAACGGGTCCACGCCACCCGAGAGCACAGTACTCCACCAATCTAGCCCATTGCCACGTGGGTACACACTACTCTCGCCATCTCTCCACTCCCAGTGCACGAGTAGCCATTCTCGTAATAGAATTGCCGAGTTAAGGCTTACCGGAGTATGTGGCCAGTACTACAAAGTCTCACCTCATGCAATTCAACAACAGACGGTTCTTAATCGACACAGGCAGAAAGAACCTGCTCACAAGACATTCATGTCTTGTGGCTCTCATACACCGAGTCCGCCCGGTCTAGATTTATTACTCTACATTATTATATCTCATGATAACATAAATAACCAATCGTATCCAAAAATCCATTTATATCTCACAGGTGATAGGTAATCACCCGACTTTTATCGGTCTAAGCATGGCTAAGCATAATTAGGCATTCTCGAATTAAAACTGGTAACAAGGTTGATATGGAAAAACAAGGTTGGTAATGCACCAATTAGGTTTCCACTCAACTCTTAATCACTTAATGCAAAAATTAATAACAAAAGTGATATAAATTTATAAAACACAAGGTAGGTTTAAATGCATTCAGGGCTTGCCTTGATTGTCGAAAAAGTTAGGTTCCAGAGATGTTCCACAGATATCAAACCCGACCTCAACAAGTGGGTTGACTTCCTCAACGACTTGGTTGACTACCAAGTTCTCACTTTCGTTCACTACACGTGGTAATAATGACATGTTTAAAATGATGCGAGATATAAAACATGATGCTTGACGATGGATGCAAAAGTTATTAACTTGAATACAACTTTCCTTCGCGGTATAGTTACAAACTAACGACTAACTAAACCTTCTCTAGGGTTTACTTAGATTAACATTTCTTGATCCCAACTTGATCATAAACTCAAAAACTTACTTAAAGTGCCAAGGATCATTTTATGCTAATGACCCGAGGTCATCACTCAATCCCAAATTCAAACAAAACCTAAGTCATGAAGGTTTACTATCTGTTTTAATTAATTAATTAATTAATTCAAAATTATGAAATAAATCAACCTTTTCCAAATGAGCTCCAAATTTTTGTGAAGACTCATCACATGATAACAAAGTGGAAAAATAATTTTCATAATTTTTGGATAATTATTTAAGCCTAGAAAAATCATGGAATCCCATTTATTAATTAATTTGACCAATTTTTATCACATTCAAAATGTACTGAAAAGTAACATTTAATATTTTTCCTAAATAGTTCACATCTCAGAGAGGTCACACAAAAATTTTCATAATTTTTGGAGCTCTATTTATTTCTACACAAAATAAACAAATCACAACACTATTTAACCATTTCTGCAAAATAGAGAAATTCATTTTCATTAAAATGACCACTGATAGGATGACCCCACCGGTTAGCCCGTGCTGACCACGGCGGCGAGGTCCTCTGACCGGCGACTACTCATCGACGATGAGGTTTTCGACGGTAAGGATCGCACCAACATGACCCTCTCAGCGCTGCGCTTCGACTGAGGGTACTGGTTGAGCATCTAGGCGGCTGTAGTGACCTCGCCGTCGATGATGGTGGCACGGCAGTGTCCCGTCGAGATGGCGATGGCGAACTATGGCCTCGCCAGCAAAACAAAAGGCTTCGGCATAATTAGCACCTCCTAACGGACTTAACCGAGCACTTAATTGATCCGACAGCGCTTCACAACACAAGCAGCGACGCACGCAGTGGCACGGCGGAGCAAAACTCACCGGCGACCCACGGTCCCGTGGCTACGGCATGGTAGAAGTAAAATAGAGCACACATGCATGATTAGTGGCTCACCCCAAAGCTGATGCTCGCGAGAACGACGGCTAAGTCGAGGCGGAGCTAGGTCGTCGGTGTTGGAGACAACAGCGGCGGCGTGAACTCACAACAAAGCTCCGTTCTAAGGAAAGCAATTGACCAAATGATCAATGATGAAGCTCATGAACATCACGAGAGAATGAAGATCAAGAAACAGCAAAGGATGAAGCAAGAAGCCCACCCAAACTCCCTATCCACGGTGGAATGGATCACGGTGGCTCCTCACCGAAGTTGGAGAAGACGAGGTTGCGCCGGGCAAACCAGAGGGAACAAAGCTGCGCAAGTGGGTGATATGGAGGTGCTAGGTTATGGCGATCATGGTGACATGCTCGGCTGAGGCTGGGAGGGTGCTGTGGCTCCAGCGTGAGCTCGACGGAGTAGGACGACGTTGATAGAAAATAGAGGAAGGAGAGTGTGACGAGAGGGCACTTCCAGACTTATCGGCGAGCGAAGAGCAGCGGTGAGAGGTGCGCTTGACACGCAACGGCAGTGCGGACATGTCAAAGCTAGAGGTGTCACCCGAGGGCACGTGTAGAAGCCGGTGGAAGCTCACCGACGATGAGTGTGTGCGTGCTTGCACTGTTCAAGATATTTACCGAATTGCCACTCGCTTCATTTTTCAAATTACTCTCAAATTTGTATGGTAACTCAAAAATTCCCAAATATAAAAGTTGCTCCAAATTCAAAGTTCTACAACTTTGCTTTAATAACCATACCAAAATTCTATCTACATTTGAAAATGCAAGTTTAAAATCAAAAGGGGACACTTTAAGAATTTATCCCCTTTCAAAATACTTCAATTTTTATATGTCAACTTTGAAAACTCTAACAACCAACTTTGTACATATCGACAAGCTCTACACTTTTTCTTTTAGGCTCAACCCCAAAATGTGCTTAGATTTTGAATTAGGTTTTCCAGGGTAGAATTTAAATGCTGGAAATTAGGGTTTTGGAATTCCAATTTTGCACTAAAGTTAGGAACTTGATTCATCCCATACAAGTCAACACATATAATCATAAAAATAAACTTGTTTTAGTGAATGCATATCAAAGTTTTCACTAACACAAGAATGATGTGCAATGCATATGATGACATGTCATTTTTTAGTGTTTAAAACACCAGAGGCGTTACACTTCCCAAGGTGATCCTAGAGATCCCGAGGCATACCATTGTGCCTACTATTGGGTGGGATGATAGTGCTCTCAAGTGGCCTTGCACGAAGATAATCAGTGTTGTTCTATTGGGTGAACCGATCAACTTGTTGGATTGGATGGTGCATCAAATGATGAAGTGCAAGTGAAATATGGATGGTCCTTTGATCCTTCAGCCATACATCACGACCCTCAAGCTTTGTATAGTTAGGGAGTTCTATGGCGTCTGCGAGACTAGTCATGAAGTCTACATACCATTCCCGGGTCAGGAGCACTACCTGGCGTGAGATTCATTGTCGATGACTCTCAGGGTCGTAAGGCTGGATTCTCCAAGTATTCCCAAATGTTCCTTTCTCTTGTACCTCTTTGAGTCTGACTTACTTGTTGTAGTGTTGTGATGTCCTACTAATCAAATGCACTTATGCAGGGTCCGCTTCACTAGTAGTTGTTCTTCATGGTTGCCTAGTGCCGCCTGAGATGGTGCCCCCGTTGTTGAGGCCGTATGGTGATGGTTCTGCCTCCAGTTCCAATGCTACAAGTATCTCCTTAATTTTACCTCCTCTTTGGCTTTAACCAATGCCATTTGTCTTGCTTCTAGAAGATCCTACACCACATGCAGATCTTGGGACCTATCTTTTATGACCCATATCTAGATTTTCATAGTTTACATTTCTAAGGCTAACTTAGGAATTCCAATCTTTCCAAGTAGTCACTACTATTTTGCTTTTCACAGGTACTCCTTCCGTTGGGTTGTTTGTTTGCCGTGGTCGAAGCCAAGGCCATGGTGCTTCACATCGTCGTGGGTCTCAGAAGTGACATCCTTGCATTGGTTGTCTTTTGTTTGGCTTAAGAAAGATTTAGGTGACTTTGGGTTCTACTTGTCACGTCCGAACCAAACTTCTTGTTCGTTGGTGTTAGGGGTACTCGTGTTGGTTGAAAACACGTAGCTTGTCCATTGCGATGAGGTTGATACATTGTTGGACTTCTTCACTTGGGTTGTCGTGTCCAAGATAGCTGGTGCTTACGGCTGACCTTCTGTTGCTTCTTTCTGTTGACGCTTGTATCTTAAGGTTGCAGAGTATCGGTAGGTTATGGGGAAAATTCTACTGAGAGTTTTCTTCAAGTCAAGATGAAAGATAAGGGGCTACTCTTAGATTTTCAAAGAAATTAGAGACCATGGACGAGATGTGCTTCCAAAGATAAGAGAGATAGGGGCTCGAAAGATTGGAAGAGGCTAATGAAAAGACTAGAATTGCTCTCATTGGACTTTCTAACACGATGTATTCTAAGACCTAGGGTGCCTTATAGGAATTTATTACCCCACACTTAGGCAAACTAGGACTTGACTACTAGTCCTACTCCTATGACAACATTAGTGAACTTCCCTATTTTTCTTCAAAAGAAACAAAACCTTTGGACTCCATTTTAAATTTAGGGTATTCGGGGGAGAGAGGCTAGATCAGTCTAAAGAAAAGGGTTATAAGATCTTAGGGCTTCAACCTATAGCATAGAACTACATTTTAAAGTTGAAGACTCGAGTATACATCAACTGGGTTGATCGATTGCTTTGTATGAGGACTGTGAGTGTGAGTCAATCAACTGCTCTGATACCGCCCGCGCTGTCGCGATGGGGGTCATCGCTACATTGCCACCGCGAGGGCCCTAGGAGCGCACGTAGCAACTCCTCTTTAGGATCTTTGCATTGAGTTACACGCACATACCTGATACAAGGCACATCGAACAACTTAATTACATGCATGCTATAGTCTCCAACATATAGCCGAAACATCATTGACGATAAAATTGGTTTCAAGACAAAAACTACTATTAACAAAACACATTCTTATGGGTCTTAACACGTTCTTCATTCCAGCCTTGATTGGAGGCCATCTTCTCCACAAGAGTGTAACACCCTAAAATTTTATTATAATTTAGTAATTAAATTTGATCATTTAAATAATTTTTATGCATTTTAAACTAGGTTAAATAATATTTTTTGGCTATTTAAAATTTACTATAACATTTAGTAACATGATTGCTGCATTCATGCCGAGGCATTCTGGCTTTTGTTTGAGTGTAGGGTTAGAGTTGAGTGGCTTTGAATTCAAATCTAGTTTGAATTCGGAGCAAGTTTGCAAAAACCAGCAAATGAAAAAAAGTTTCTTTTTCTATTTTTCACCTGCACCTCATTCTGGCCTAGGGCCTACTCGGTAGCCCAACCCCATGCGCCCTTCTTTCCCTTCTGATCCGCACATGTGGCCCGTCGACGTGGCTTGCTCGGTGGCCCGCTCCAACGCCTTCGCTTCGCACGCACGCGAGCGCAACACGGCCTAGTTTGGCGTTGTTTGGCCCAGGCGAAGCCTGCTCCACGCCCACATCCAAGCACTGCCGTATTCCCCCTCATCTTTCTCTGGCAACCGGGACCTACCCGTCAGTTTCCCCTTCCTCCTTTCCCTTTCCTTTCTCGCCGCGCCGGGAAGCCATGCCTACCATCTATAGCGGCGAGCCAGGATGGCAAGCTCAATCCATGGTGATGGCGGTGGGTGATGCTCCTTCCCTTTCCTGCTACGCTCATTTTCCCTATAAGACCCACTATCGAGCCCCGCACTCTCTCCCTTTTTGCTCACCA
This sequence comes from Miscanthus floridulus, assembly GCF_019320115.1. Lineage (NCBI taxonomy): Eukaryota > Viridiplantae > Streptophyta > Magnoliopsida > Poales > Poaceae > Miscanthus > Miscanthus floridulus. The sequence continues at coordinate 94,000,491 of NC_089585.1, forward strand.
CCTGAGCTCGCACCGCTGCCCCCTAATCCGCCTGCTCATGTGCTCAATTATCATTGATGACTCACCTAGGAGCTCCGTCGTGCCTCGCCGCATCCGTAGGTGTCTTCTTCTCTTCATTTTGGTCACCCATTTCCTCAGTTCACACTCATCGATAGCGGTTTCTCTCTAGCTTGCCGTCGCCGTCAACCAGACCCTTCGGAGCCCTCCTAGACACCACAAACACCTTTGAACTCACGGTGAGCCACTCTACCTCCCCATACCCTCTTTTATGTAAATGTTGCTCTAGAGCACCATATCGGTGAGCTCCAGATCATGCC